>NC_072004.2:13316774-13618870 GCF_028885655.2 Pongo abelii | reverse complement strand
AGATTAAATGTTCATTTATGTATGCAAATAGGCAGAGATGCAATTACACAGATTCCAATGCTGGCTTACACAGTCTAGGCAAAAGACCAGTTTATTTGTGTATCGATTTTTCTTCAGAGGCCGTAGCATGTCAATCTCTGTCTAAAATAGAAAATATATGGGTTAAAAAGAAACCATGATCTAGCAATTACTGCTAGGTATTTACCAAGAGACATGAAAGCATATGTCACCACAAAGTCTTATACAGCAATGCTTATAGCAACATATTTGCCCCAAACTGGGAACAACCCAAATGTTCAGAGCAGGTGAATGAATAAACTGTGGAATATCCTAAAATAGACTACAACTCAGCAATAAAAAGAAAGTAATCGATGCTCACAACAACATAGATGAATCTCAAGCTAATTATGCTGAAAAAGTCAGACTATAGAGATCACATCATATATTATTCTTTTCATATAAAATTCTAGATAATGCAAAGTAATGTATAGAGACAGAAAACAGATCAGATTTTCTGGGAAGTAGGTTGATGATGGAGCAGGTAGGTGTAGAAAGGGGCTAATGATATGTTGAGTATCTTGATTGTGAATATGGATGCATAAACTGTGTATACTTATATATGTCAAAAGCTATTGCTTGTACAGCTTAAACATGTATGGTTCATTGTATATCAATTACACCTCAGTAAAACTTTTAAATATTTCAATTTAAATAGTTACATGTGGATAATGGCTACAGCCTATGTAGAAAAAATATAATGACTCACCATCAGTTGTGGTGACTTCAACATCCACATAAATGACTCACCCCAATCCTGGTGTCTCTGTTGTTTGACCTCCTTATTTCCACCAACTCTTTCCCTCACTCTATTTCTGCTACCTACTGCCATAGTCATATCTAAGACCAGCACTTTACAAACTGCAAGCCATAACCCAACAATACATCTAAAATATAGTAGGTTGCAACCTGCAATTTTTAATGAAATAGAATAGATGGGAAATACCAGAGTATTTCTGGTATTATCTTAGTGTGTCTCAGTGGTAACGATCAGTAGTGTTTTGTGAAACTTAATTATACATGTAGGGATATAAGCATGTGTATGTATATTGAATTGCATGTAAGATTTTTTACTGTACGTTGCCAGGCACGGTGGCTCACGCCTGTAATCCCAGCACTTTGGGAGGCCGAGGCAGGTGGATCATTTGAGGTCAGGAGTTCGAGACCAGCCTGGCCAACATGGTGAAGCCCCATCTCTACTAAAAATACAAAAATTAGCCAGGCGTGTTGGTACACGCCTGTAATCCCAGCTACTCAAGAGGTTGGGGCAGGAGAATCGCTTGAACGGGGGAGGGGGAGCTTGCAGTGAGCCTAGATGGAGCCACTGCACTCCAGCCTGGGTGACAGAGCAAGACTACATCTCAAAAAAAAAAAAAAAAAAAAGAAAAGAAAAAAGATTTTTTACCATAAAGTCAAAAACATTCCAACATTACTGCCTTGTCACCATTACACATGACTGTACTATCTCCAAAAGCCCTCAAATCATTGCATCCTATTTTTATTCATTCCTCACATGTGTATGTTGATTCTTCTGTTTCCACTGTTTGATATTTCCTTGTTTTTTTTTTTTTGTTTGTTTGTTTTGTTTTTTTGAGATGGAGTTGCGCTCTTTGTTGCCCAGGCTGGAGTGCAGTGGCACAATCTCGGCTCACCGCAACCCCTGCCTCCCAGGTTCAAGCGATTCTCCTGTTTCAGCCTCCCGAGTAGCTGGGATTATAGGCGCCTGCCACCACACCAGGCTAATTTTTGTATTTTTAGTAAAGATGGGATTTCACCATGTTGGCCAGGCTGGTCTCAAACTCCTGGCTTCAGGTGATCCAATCCACCCTCCTCAGCCTCCCAAAGTGCTGGGATTACAGGCATGAGCCACAGCACCTGGCCTCCAGTGTCTTTTCCTTTCTCCCAATCAGCTTAGATTCCATAGTCTTTCTTACAATCTCTTCCATCTCTCCCATGTTTCTTCCTTAAATTCCCTTTCTTCTTTTACTTCATAGTTATTTGTTTAAAAAATTACACCTTGGTTGGTCCCAAATCTTGATCTATTTCAACCTACACTCAGGCATCTGAACACAGCTCAAGAAAATGCAAATGAAACTGAGCTGATGTGTTGTATTTAAAAGTTTGTGAGCAAAAATGCCAGGTGGGCTGTCTTTTTTGAAGTTCCCAGAAAATTCACTTTCCCCCTTAATTTCATGCCTTCTATCCCTCCCTCAAGGACACACCTTCTGTCCCTACCTCAAGCCTCCTCCAGCAGCAATCCTATAAGCCTGCCTTGAAAAAACAGAAATGAGCAGTGAAACACCAGTATGAGAAAAGCACATTCGAGGTCTTGGTAAGATAAAATAAATACTGAAATAGGATTTCCTGAGTAAGTTAGCATGAACAACAGAAGGTGATGGAATGGTTAAAATGAAAGATACGTAAGAGAAATCCATGCCTTATCTTCGTCTACCACCAAATGTCAGATTCACCTGTACCTGTACCCATATACTTTGCCTTAATCTACCTGTGCCCAGGGCCATTTTCTCTTCTTGGGTATAAGATCTTTTTACTTCTCACCTACCCAAGTATGAAAGCTGAAGCAACTTTATCTTGGATGCTAATCACCATGTTGACTTCTGATGAACCCCTGTTCCTGGAAGATCTCTAAGGTTTCCAGTTTATCTATTGCTCCTTATATAAGAAGGCCTACTTACTGTAAATCCTGCCCTTAGATCAAACAACATTGATATTGTCATACTTCAGTTGTCCTACACATTCCTTCTGAATCACCCTTTTCCAATGGTATATAAGCCCTGGCTCTGGGGGGTAATGGCGCCAGGATCCACCATTTTGTCTTGACGTTACCTGGGACACAGACTTGGCTTCTGTGTGTAAGTCCCTATGAACGGTTTCTAAGAAGCTGGATTTGTCAGCCTCTTTTTTTGAGGCTATCAGCTTCCTTGGACTTTGGGGTAGGTTTGCCCACTGTGAAATACCAAGGCCTTAGTTCCTGTAATTGTGTCCTTCCCTTATGGACTGAGTCATTCTTGTCAACATTAAATATAACATATAACATACAACATACAATAGATCTCATCTTTCAAAAAATCTCCCCAACCTTCCCCTCCAGTTTCCAGCCTATTTCTCTGCCCTCCCTTGTTTGCCAAACTTTTCTCTAGGTTACCTAGAATGCTCTTCCTCTCAATTGGAGCATTGCCATCAGGAAACACACATGCTACACGTGTACCTTTTCCATCTGAAAAAGATGAAGCCCTCTCTAGATCTCACTATAATAATTTAATGAAACCATTATTGCCAAGCTCAGGAGCAAATTACATCTTGCTAAACTCTATCTCTTATGTCTAATTCTACTTGGTTAATAACACCACTGGACCCAGTGGACACAGCTGATCTTTCTTGAAACTAGTTTTTCCTCCACCTCGTTACGCTAGACTTATTTTCCTCTAACCCCACAGACTGCTTCTTCTTGTGTTTCTTTTCTGGCTTCATACTATGGTTTGAGTGCATCCCTTCTAAAATTCAGGTATTGCCACTGTGATAGTGTTAAAGGGTGAGGCCTTTAAGAGGTGGTTAGGCCATGAGGGCGCCTGCCTTGTAAATAGGATTAAGGCCCTTATAAAAGAGGCTCCTCGACTGAAACCATCCTGGCCAATATGGTGAAGCCCCGTCTCTACTAAAATACAAAGAATTAGCTGGATGTGGTGGCACATGCCTGTATTCCCAGCTACTCAGGAGGCTGAGGCAGGGGAATTGCTTAAACCTGGGAGGCAGAAGTTGCAGTGAGTGGAGGTTGCAGTGAGCCAAGATCGTGTCACTGCACTCCAGCCTGGCAACAGAGCAAGACTCCTTCAAAAAAAAAAAAAAAAAAATGCTCGGCACAGAATGTGGCCTTTGCTTTTGCTTCTCTCACTTTTTGCCATGTGAGTACACAGTGCTCCTCCCTTCTGGAGGCTGCAGCATTTAAGCTGCTGTCTTGGAAACAGACCAGACCCTCACCAAACTCTGCAGTGCCTTGTTCTTGGACTTTCCAGCCTCCAGAACTGTGAGAAAATAAAGTTCTCTTAGTCATAAAATACTTAGTCTTGGGTATTTTCTTATAGCAGCATGAATGGACTAAGATACTCTTCTTTCTTTTCCTAATTTTATGTTGGAATATTCCAGGTTTCAGACCTTGGTCTTCTTTACTTTTCTACTTATACTGTCTTATGCTCTCTTCTCAGGACAAAATTAAATTTATTTCCATGGTGTTAAATGCAATCAGGGCCAGGTGTGGTGGCTCACACCTGTAATCCTAGCACTTTGGGAAGCCGAAGTGGGTGGATCACTTGAGATCAGGAGTTTGAGATCAGCCTGGCCAACATAGTGAAACCCCATCTCTGCTAAAAATACCAAAATTAGCTGAGTGTGGTGACACATGTCCGTAGTCCCAGCTATTCAAAAGGCTGAGGCAGGTAAATCATTTGAACCTGGGAGGCAGAGGTTGCAGTGAGCTGAGATAGCACCACTGCACTCTAGCCTGGGTGACAGAGGGAGACTCCATCTCAAAATAAATAAAAATAAATAAATGCAATTAGTAAGTTGGTGGATCCCACATTTACATCTCTAATCTGAGTTTATATTCTGATCTCCAGATTTATATTTATTTGACATCTCCACATAGATATCTAATAAGCACCTCAAACTTAGTATGACCAAATCTCTATATTTCATTTTTGCTTCTGAACCATTCTACCCGGAACCATTCATTAGCCATTTTGCACTATCTCTGTTTCTCTAAATATTTACGTAAATGGCATAATCATTCTCTGAGCTGCTCCGGCCAAAGACCTAGAAGCCATCTTTGATTTTTCCCTTTTTTCTTATACCCCACATTGCATCCATCAGCAGATTCATTTACTCTACCTCTAAAATATATTTCAAATATCCTCTCTTATCAGTGTCTTCATCAATAACACTCTAGTTTCTCTCCCAGAAAACAAGTCTCTTCACTGATATTCTTGCTCCTTCTCTTGTCCCTATAAAGTTCATTCCATATGCATTGCTAGAGTAATCTTTTCAATAAGTAAATTGTAACATATTACTCTTATTCAAAATCCCTCAATATTTTCCCATAACAACTAGAAAGATCTCTATACTGCTTCCCCATTTTAAAAGAAGTAAATGATCAAGCCCATATTTATCTAATTTCGCATGTGTTTAATGAATAAATGAATGAGTGAACACGTACATAAGTGGAAAAATAAACAAAATGAGTAAATAAAGACAACAGAGTTTCATGCTTATGAGCATGGGCTCTGGTGTTAGATTACCTGTGATCATATTTTGGATTCAAAAAATAATTATGGGATCTAGAGGATTTAACTCTGTCTGCAAGGACTGTTTTGATTCTAAGTGATAGAAAATCATCTCAACTAGCCTAAACAAACAAAAAAGAGAGAATTTATTGACTTCTATCACCAGAAAATTCAAGGGCTGATTCTGGCTTCAAGCACATTTTGCTGTAAGTGCTCAGATGATATTATTAGGGATATGTCTCATTAGATGATATTATTAGGAATATGTCTCATTTTCTCCATAAATCACCAACAGTATCCTTGTATTGTCTTCAATCTTAGGCTAACCTTATCCAAAATGAGGAAAGAGTTATCTGTTTTCATTTTGTTTTATAGCTAGAGAGTCCATGAAAAAGAGTATTTTTTTTTCTTTTTGTTTGGAGAGTTCCAGCAGAAGTTTTAAGGAAGACTCCAGTTGACTGAATTTGGGCCACTTGCCTCAACCTGATCCTATAACTGTGGCCAAGAAAGAGTTAGCCCTGCCTCATCTGTCCACTCACCCTTCTGGTCAGGCAGGATCCACGTTTCCCAAAACACATGGACTAAGAATGCGGGTGTGTTGGCTACCCAAAGACATGCTTCACTTCTCTCGCATGTAAAATGGGACAAGAGCGTTCCCACTTCTTAGAATTGTTATGATGATTAAATGGGATGTCATATATAAGTTTTATTGCACAGTGCCTGGCACATGACAAGTAATCTGTTAGTGTCAGTTAGATACAATCAGCACATAGAAAACCTTTGGGATGTGGACAATGTTCCATTCAGAAAAAAACAAAATCCTGAACACTTCCATCACCAAAAAACAAAAAATAAAAATAAATAAAATATAATCTTTGTTCTTTCTCAAAATTCTAAAACAGCACAAGATGCATCTAAGAAAAAAAGAAAGAAAATAACAAAGTTACAAGCAAAAAAAAATCAATGAATTGGACAATAGGAAATGATAGATATATTTCTCAGTTGCTTTTGTGAACAAAATAAATAAATATGTATAACTCTAGCAAGCTTAATAATAAAGCTGAAAAGCAAATTACTAAATGAGAATTAAAATAATGGCATAAATAGATACAACATTTTTAAAAATTAGAATCGGGTACATACACTATTAGGTAAATATAATAATTTTAGCTTTTTTAATGTTTATTAATTATGCTAATAAAACATTGTTATTATACAAAGAAAACAATTAAGTATAGCAAAATAAGAATACCTTTTTTTCCATATTCTTTCCCTCTTACTCTCCTTCTTAAAGACTGAACCCGGGAGGCGGAGGTTGCAGCGAGCCGAGATTGTGCCATTGCACTCCAGCCTGGGCAACAAGAGCCACACTCTATCTCGAAACAAACAAGCAAACAAACAAACACACCACTGTCAAGGGTTGGGTGTTCATTCTTTTTCCCCACTGAAGCATTTACATGTTTTCCATGTCAGATGGGAAAAATCTACATCTGAGATTATTCTGTGTGTACTCCTCTGAAACTTGCTTTTTCACTTAAACAAATGTGTTGATGAAAAACTCAGTTAATGACATATGGGTCTAACTCACCCAATTTTACACCCTCAGAATGTTTCCCAGGAAGGTTGCCTTTTAATTTATTTAACCACTCCTCTATTGATGGATATTTAGGATGTCATCAATTTTGCTGTTACAAGCAACATGGAAATTGAACATCTCTGCATAAACATCTTTGAATACAAGTGCGAGTATTTCTTTAGCATAAATTTCTGGAGGGATTTATCATTTCTATTTCTATAGAGGGTGGCAAATTGCCTTCCTAGAAGTCAACACAAAAGTACTTTTCCTGTAACTCTTTCAGATTTTCTATTTCCTGTTTGTCGTTGAAAACATTTTCTATAACCCATGTTTTTACTCTGCCAGTATGTGGGGCCACCTAATAACTAACTCCTTTCACACATTTCACCACTCCCCAGCAGCAATTTCTACCTCTCATTGGTCAGGAGAATAAAAAACAAAGATGGTCTCTCTGTTTTTATCTCACCAGTCTTGAGAATATTCGTAAAAATCATCAGGCTTATGCCAATTTTCCAGAAGGCATAGAAGCAGAATTAAGCTTGACTCCCCAGCTCTGCTCTAATTAAATGAGATTTCCTCTCTTTTCCTTTTATTTTAATTGATGGATTTTAAAATGGGAGAGAGGTAAGTTATTTCTTCATGTTCACCAATTCCTTTATTGGGAAAGAGATTTTCTGTGTAGAAATTTCAGTCGTAAGGTGGATGTCTACCTCTTTTCTAGGAGTGTAATAACCTCTTGATCCTCTCTGATATTAATTTTACTTATTGAAAGTGTTTTTGCTGTTGTTGTTTCCTCTGTTAGCTATTTTATCTCCAGGTGTTTCTTCTTTTAATCCAATTAAGTATTGACCTTTCCCATTGGTTCAAATTAGGTGGAACTCAATGCCATTACTGATGTCTAACTGTTTTGTAACCCACAAAAATGGCTATTTCACTTGTTCAGCCTAACATTTGGCAAGTCTTGTAAGAGTCCTTCTTTTCATGCCTCTTTTTCTCCGTGTAGTTTGGTCACAGTGATAAGGGGTTCGAGCTCTGGCCAGCTTGGCCCGTGAGGACCAGAATGGCTGAGGGTTTTTCCATTTCTGGGCCACACGAGCACACACTGTGGGTGAGAGGGTAGGGCAGACGGTTGCATCACCCTGAAGAATGGCCCTTCTGTGTTTGGAACCCACCCCTTGACTGTGGCATTGTAATCACATGAGACCACTCTCATCTCTGTAATGGTTTTCTCCAACATTATTTGGACAGACAGTTGGCTCCATATACCTTATCTATGCTCCATTTTGCTTTCATCCATTCTGCAACATTTCTAGTCTACTTGTTACTATTTTTCCTCTCCCTCCACCTAAACTAATAGATTCACTTTGAGTGGGTAGGAACATGGAGGAGTGTGTTCAGTTTACCATCTTGTTCTGACTTCTCATGAGTGATTTTAAGGAATAATTACTGATTCAAGAAATGGTAGAAAATTTTAATAAAACAACCATGAACAAATATTTAATTGCCAATTAAGGCTCCAGACCTGAACTGATTTATGAATAATTTTTATATTACCTGCAAGAAATATATAATCCACAAGTAATTTATATTTCTTGGAAAAACAGAAAAAAGTAAACAACAACAAAAAAAATTTAAAGTTTTTATGTCATTTTAGAAATTTGCCTTAATCATTAAAATATACCTGGCAAAAATTGGATACAACAAAACCTGGTCTTTTGAATAAATATAGCTGCAAACACCCCAAATAATATCCTAGCAAAACACATACAATAGCAAAATGATAATAATAATATCACATTACCAAGTATGGGGATATGTGTACACTTCAACATTAAAGCAAATTGATGTAATATAAAATGTTACTAGATCACAGAAAGCAAAAAAGCGAGTATCCCAATAGTTGTAAAAGGCATTAAACAAAATCCAACAACTATTTGTAAAATGTGTATTTTTAATATTAGCGATAAAGTTAGCTAATTCCTTAATTGGATGAAGAATGTGTAGGAGAAAAAGAACAAATGTCATTCCTAAAGATCCAACTATAGAAACATCCTCATTATTAACATAAACATAAGAAGGATACCTGCTATTTTACTATTATTTTATACTTTTCTTATACTTGTAACCAATGCAACATGACCAAAAAAATGAATGAGTTAGACGTTTTGGAATGAAGATTTTAAATTGTCATCATCTATAGATTAGAAAATTGTCTACTGGAAACCATTGAAACAAATAGAAGGGCCTGGTAAAGATGGAAATTATTGAATGTATATGTGGAAAAGTTAATAACTTATTTATATATCAGTGAAACATTATGAAAAATATTATAGGGAAAAGATTTATTCACAAAACAATTATATACCTAAATGACTTAGGAATCAGCATAACAAATGATGCAGGAATTTTATGAAGATACAGAAAAATTTTTCCTCTGTGATGAGCTAGGATAATTGAATGAGGCAAAAAAGGTATACCATGTTCATGGAAGGAATTATATTATATTATAAATATGTGAATCCCCTCAAGCAATATATAAATGTAATAACAGTTCAATAAAAATGTAAGTATTAAGGGGGTACTCGATCTTATAAACCTAAAATTTCTAGGAAAATAAATACATAAAGATAGCTGAGACATTTTGAAATGCCAGTGTCTCAGTTGGAGCTTAAACAACAAACATTTATTTCTCACAGTTCCAGAGGCTGGAAGCCAGCTTCGTTGGGTTCTGGTAAGGGTTCTCTTCCTTGTTTATAGGTGGCTGCCTTCTTGCTGTG
Source organism: Pongo abelii (assembly GCF_028885655.2). Taxonomy (NCBI): domain Eukaryota; kingdom Metazoa; phylum Chordata; class Mammalia; order Primates; family Hominidae; genus Pongo; species Pongo abelii. The sequence goes on along the minus strand of NC_072004.2, from coordinate 13,609,163 downwards.
TCCTCTCATGGTGGAGGCAAAGATCATCTTCCTTACGTCTCTTTTAATAAGGGCATTAATCTCATTCATGAGGGCCCCACCCTCATGACCTCACAAGGGTCCCATCTCTAAATACCAAAATATTAGAAATTAGAGCTTTAACATAGGAATTTGAGGGAGAGGCATTTAGTCCATAGAAGGTGGTTTAGGGTTTGGAGTCATAAGATGAATTGCATAATACTATGATAATATGTGGTTCTGATTAAAATGACGGATTAATGGAACAAAATAAAATGGCTCAGGATTCAGGCATGTGTCAAACATAAGATAAATGCATCATTTCAAGTCAGCAAGGAAAGACTAGGTATCAGGAAAACTACTTCATTATCTGGAAAAAAAAAAAAAAAAAGGTTAGACTTACCTTACAACAAATAGAGAAATTGATTAGGCAAAAAATTTTACACAGAATTGCTTTCTCAGTAACTCTCCCTAAACTTACTTTTTTCCTTGGGATGTTTAATACATCAGTTTGAATTTCTCTGCCTACTCACAAAGAGATCTAATCATATACAAGAAAAATATGGGATCTCTTTTGTCTCAACATGACTATGTCTAAAAATGCTATTTTTTCCTTTGTAAATGGGGTTTTCTGATTTTTTTTGTTTTTTTTTTGAGGCAGGGTCTTGCTTTGTCATCCAGCCTAGGGTACAGTGGCACAATTATAGCTCATTGGAATCTCAACCTCCCACACTCAAGCATTCCTCCCACCTCGGTCTCCAGAGTAGTTGGGACCATAGGGTCATGCCACCATGCCTGCCTAATTAAAAAAAAAAAAAAAGAAAAGAAAAGAAAAATTGGTAGAATCAGGGTCCCACTATGTTGCCCAAACTGTTTTCAAACTCCTGGGTCCAAGTGATCCTCCTGTCTTGGCTTCCCAAAGTACTGGAATTATAAGCACAAGCCGTAGCACTTGGCCCTAAATGAGTCTTAAAAAGTTGTGTTCTTAGATAGTCTGGGATTTTAGTCATTCTAAGTCCTTTAAAAGAATATGGTCTGTGTCAGAGGTCAAGCTGTAAAAAGCTTAGAGGTGAGTTTGAGCTTTTAGTGTTTAATTAGTAAAGTTAAGCATTATCTTCATAGCCCCAGCTAATATAATTCCAGCAGTTAAAGGGCAGGGTGTTAAAGAGATGAATGAGGCTATAAAATGCTCCCTTTTTTGGATAGGAAATAAAAGATACCTTCAGAGTAGTAACACTGGAAAAATCAATCTCTCTCTACCTCCAGGAATTATGAGAAGTGGTCAAGTTTGCAAGAAAATCAACTATAGGCCTTTTCTAGGAAATGACAAAAGTTAGAATGAGCAGAAGCTCTGGGAGAAGAAAACTTTGGGGAGTTTTAACATGTTGAGGATGTTTCTATTTGTCCTAAAAGTGTGAACGAAACAGAATAAGGAACTGCAGATTGAGTTGAAAAAGTGTGTTTTAGTCTGAGATAAAATAAGAGTATCTTTTAAGAGTAAGTTGTGTTAAGTAGGACAATGCCCAGCGTAAGGATTAATATTGGCTTTGGAGTTAGGCAGAGGTGTGAGAGAGCTTGATCATGTCACCTCCCAGCTGTGCAACTTCTGGCATGTTTGCCCATCCTCTTTGGACCTCAATTTCCCCAGCTGTCAAATGGGGCTAATACAACTTACACACAAGCAGGCCCTGGGAGGACTCAGTGAGATAATGGTTGCAAGGCACTTAACACAGTGCTTGACAGATAGCAAAAGCTAAAACTAATTCGCTATTATTATTAATTGTATAGACTAATTGTTGCATTATTATTATTATTATTATTATTTTGAGGTGGAATTTCACTCTTGTTGCCCAGGCTGGAGTGCAATGGCTCAGTCTCAACTCACCACAACCTCCACCTCCCAGGTTCAAGCGATTCTCCCTGCCTCAGCCTTGAGTAGCTGGGATTACAGGCATGTGCCACCACACATGGCTAATTTTGTACTTTTAGTAGAGACACGGTTTCTCCATGCTGGTCAGGCTGGTCTCGAACTCCCGACCTCAGGTGATCTGCCTGCCTCAGCCTCCCAAAGTGCTGGGATTACAGGTGTGAGCCACCGTGCCCAGCCTATTGCATTATTAATTAGCTATTATTATTAATTGCATAGTCATGTGTGCTGTGGCTTGAATTGGTTCCTCCCAAAAGATACATTTAAATCCTAGCCCTCAGTACCTATGAATGTGACTTTATTTGGAAAGAGTCTTTGCAAATTAAGATTTAAATTAAGATGAGGTCATACCGGATTAGGGCAGGCCCTAAATCCAATCACCTGCATCCTTAATAGAAGAGACACAGACACATAGACAGGGAAGATGATCATACGCAGAAATTGAAGTAACACATCTACAGGCAGAAACATCAAGGGGTGCTAGCAGGCACTAGAAGCTAGGAAGCAAGGAATGGGTAAGGAAACATCCTTTCCTAGAGCTTTCAGAGGGAGCATGCCCTGTCAACACCTTGATTTTGACTTTTAGTCTGCAGAGCTAAGAGAAAATAAATTTCAATTGTTTAAACACACCTAGTTTTTGGTAATTCATTACAGTAGTTCTAGGAAATGAATACAGTACTTAATCTTTCACTTTTAGTTGCTTAACAATACGCCTGGAAAAGCTATATTGTTGTACAGAAAATAATAACTAAAAATGTACATTTATTTAACTGTTGTTCTATATGTGTTTTCATTTAAAAAAATAAATTGATGCAATCATTCTGTCCCAGAAGTTTCAGTACAACTTGAAAAGAACTATTAGACAAGGCAAGAGAAGAGACGGACATTAGTGCTTTGGGGTTGACATCATTTAGATTTTTGTCTCCAATGGCAAAAATGCAATGGAGGATGAAGCAGTAAAGGGAAGAGTGTTGCAAATAGTACCGTAAGAGCCTGAGCCCATATCTGACCTGGAATAAAAACCTCATGGGACACAGAAAATAAAAGTCCTCTTCTTTGTAGCCACTGTCTACTTCGTTTTCAGTTACCCAACTGTGCACCAAGCCTTCTGTGATTTTGCAGATAATGCAATATTTTCCATCATCTCTAAAATTTCATTTATTTTCTACCGTCTCCAGGGGGTTTATGTGCTTTATGAACTAACCTGCTCAAGGTAAAATTTGCTTAAGTGGAATATTAAATAACCTGAGGGGCACCTGCAATGATTATTCTAATTCCAGTCAATATTGAGGCTCAGCTGTATTCGTCATTTTTTTTCTACTTAAAAAAAATCAATTACTAGCAGGAGAAATGAGATGGGTCCTAAGAGAACAATCAATTCAAACTTCTTGCAGTAAATATAAAGCTATTCATATTAATGTGTGTCTGTATACTTGTGTATGATGTGTCCCTGTCTCCACTAGTTATTCCAGAAATGAAGAGGAGATTATTTTGGCAATGAGCGTAGAAGAGATCCCTGACTTGAAAGTATAGCAATTCTTAAAAGCTCTGTAAATATTTATTAACTTAATTAAATAAGAGCTGTTTAGACTGCAGGAGATTGAACCATCCATACTTTAAAACTGTATTTAATTCTGATTAAGTAAATATGCATAAAACTACCAGTAATTAATCTTTCACTCTGAATGTTTAATCATATAACTCAAAAATCTATAGTGTGTAGAAAATAATTAGAACTAAAAAGAAAAACAAAAAATCATTTGTTGAAAAAGGTGGCATGGATGGATGTTTTAAGGTATGCCTTGTAGGTTCCCATTAGTAAATTCATTTAGTAAACTCCTTCAATGACTGTTGCAGACACAAAATGTTGGGTAGGACAATCAGGTATGTAAAAATTAACTTCCTTATGCTTTTTGAAAATTGAACTGAATTTCCATTTCCAGGGCCCATTTTTCTTGGTCCATTCTGGGTAATCTCAGGGTCTCTCCCCTACTCCCACCTCACAGCCTTTATCAGTTCCTCTGATCTTGCCCCCAGGTCTCCTGAGTGGTCTTAGAGAATGCCAAGACATAATACGGAATCTGGCTTTGGCTGCCATTATTCATACATGGGCCATCTGGCCCTTGGTCACCACTCCATAGTGATCACAGCTGTATCGGTTACAGAGACCCTGGCTTCTCCAGACCTGGCTACTTTTTAGTTGTTTCTGTGCCTTTTCCATTTTGGAGCTTTGAGGGGACCCTGGAGAGTGGTTGGAGGTGCTACATCACAGGTGTTCTTTTTTTCTGCTATCATGAATCTCTGGGACTCTTTGAGACTTACCCCTTTCCTTGGCCCTCCTACAGACCTCCTTTGCTTTCAGATTCCCTCAAGCTATCTCAGGACCCACGTCTTTCCTCCAGCTTCTGCTAGACTTGTGGCTTAGAAATGGTTCCTGCTTAGGAACCAGCAACATTTCACTCTCACTTTCCCCCTAACTTACCTCCCTCTCCTACAACACAAGGAATGTTTTTAAGCCTCCTCTAGAGATGGGGAACAAAGAAAACTAACTCAAACTCCTCTTACTTTTCAGGTCTAGTATATATGTCCACCTCCTTCAAAAGATCACCTAAAGATTAATTTTTAATCTACTATGAAAAGCATATGGTACCTTTAAAATAAAGGAGTACCAGTATTATAATAAAACAAAAAATAGTATGGTCCTCTACTTTCAGAAAACAAATTGAGAAGAGAACAAATAAAATAACCACATCACCCTCATTGAATCAACTTTTAGCAATACGCTACTTATTTCAATATGTCTCATTTTCCAACTATGAGTTTTTCTTTCTTCTGATGCTTTGTTTTTATTGTATCCAATTTTGAAAACCTGGATGCTGTACATGAGACTCAAACATGCCTCTTGACCTTTTTGCACACCAATTTATTTTTAAATGAGCTATATTTCAAAACCTGCACCCATTTCTTGCATATATCACAGAATAGGAAAGAATTTACTCAGGGTACAAGCAAGAAGCATGAGGTGATCTCTATGTAATTATAAACCTTTTCAATTATTTTTGGCCAAATCAATAATTCATGAAAATTGCCATTTGTCAGGACCTTAGTTAAACCCCATCCCTTGGGGAAAGTGGGCCCTCCGAGAAATAACAGAACAAAGAAAATTCCAGATATTTGGTGAAATATCCCCCCACCTGGTCTCAAAGTAAACCGGGCCCTTACTATATGCAGCTGAGGCCCCAATATGTTCACAAAACATTCATCCTCCGAGGTTCCTGATAATAGCAATCCCTATAAAGCTGAGGATTGTGTTTGCTAATGTGTGTTCCTCGGAACAATGAATGTCACCAGATAGGGCATAAACAAAGAGATCCCATGGTCCTAAAGCTTGGAAAATGTTGAATTCAACTAGTATCTTTACTGCAACATCATCTCAGAGACTGTAATATGCTAATGTTTATCAGGAATGTTCAAGAGGGGATATGGTCTCCCAAATTTATTTCATCACAGCATAGTTTTTTATGGGACACTTTTCAGGGTAAAGATTACACCTGGGGAAATGCTGGCCTCTTTCAATACTGGAAGTGACAAGAAAAAAACCTGAGCATCCACTCAGAGAAAGACCTGCTAGGAAAACCCTGGTGCTGTGTGTAATACCCAGCCTTTAGTAAATATCAGCCTCATTTCCTCTCCCTTCCTCATCATCCCTCTGGTCCAAACTACAAAGAGTTTTGGTCATAATATTGGTAAGAGCAATTCTTACCATTGGTAATAATTTTCATTTGTTTTATTTCTCAACCTGGGACACCCACATTGCTCATATTCATCTGCAAAAATCTTACTTCTACAAGGCCCTATTTAAATTTCACTTATTTGGAAATTCTTGGTGATCTCTCTCTCATTTTATTTTAACTCACTCTCAATAATAACTCACAGTTTAGCAATTGATAGATTTTTAATCATCATTTCACCCAAGACTAAGGAAACAATTTTGCCCCCAACATGAGATTAATAAGAATTGTATATGGTTTAGACAGCAGTTGAAATAGTCACTGTGACTTCATTTCAGGCCTGCTTCGTCCTACAGTGAGAGCTGACTTGTGACCAAAGCTGTAGCTTCGATTCTAAAAGTGACTTGACCCGACCTTTGTCCCTGCTTGCCCTTTTGTCTGCTGCCCACTCAGGGCTACCCCTCCTGGCACATCCTCAAGTCAATTTGGAGCAGGGCATCCGCATGCCCGACTGCAAAGACAGAAGACAAAACCAGCCAGTAAATAAACACAAGGCCAACTGTGAAGGAACCATTCAATGGCAATACTTGGAGTGGCTTTTGATTTTTGCTTTTCTTTCACCTGCTTTATCTACCCCATCACAGAGTTTTCTGCTTCTTTCTTTGGAAGATAGTTTAGATTTTTCTATTTGCACGCTCTGCTGACAGCATAGTTTGGGCTGATATGATTTCATGACTGGCACCTAACTACAGCTTCTCTACTGGGTTATCTACTTCAAGCTTTTCCAACCCATCCAGCATACAGCCCTCAAAGCAATTTTCTAAAATGCTAACTTCATTATTCCTGGGATTGAGAACAAGAAATCAGGCACTTGAATTTGAGCACTGAACATCCTGAGGTCCTATTTTTGTTGGTTTGTTTATTTTTATGTGCTTTGACTCTAAATAAACCCAAGGTTTTCAGACCAGGTAGCTTTCTATCCCAAGCAAGTCTGAATCAGTCCTTTTTTTCTCCTAATATTGTTGTGATTAAAATAATTTCAGAGAAGCAAATGGTTTTCATTCATGAACAACAAAGCTTTTGAAAACTATATTGGAATGATTTGCACATAAAATCCAAAGCAATGGGTATACTTGTTATATAAGAATAATCAATTAGACTTCAAAAGCAAGCACTCCTGTTTTATAGTCAATAATTTAGTAATGTGTTAAACCCCATTAGAGTAAATAAAAATGGCTGTTTAAAATGTCAGAAATAGTTAACTCCAGTTGAGCAGGCTCTCTAGAGTCAGGCTAGGTGGCCTCAGTTCAGGCCTGGCTGGTGTGCTGGGAGCAGGAAAACAGGTGCAGTCATACAGGTGAGAGCAGGTGCGTCCTGGTAGGTTTCACCTGGTGGGCATGAAGCAGGACAGGCTGGAGTCATTAAAAATATCACTGGTGTCCCAGCTACTCCAGAGGCTGAGGCAGGAGAATGGTGTGAACACGGGAGGCAGAGCTTGCAGTGAGCCAGGATCATGCCACTGCACTCCTGCCTGGGTGACAGAGCAAGACTCTGTCTCAGAAAAAAGGGAAAAAAAAATCACTGGTGAAAATGTCTGGTCAGGCAGGCAAGGAATTTTGTAGGGTAGAATAGAAAACCAAATTTAGGCTGGGCATGGTGGCTCATGCCTGTGATCCCAGCACTTTGGGAAGCTAAGGTGGGTGGATTGTTTCAGCCCAGGAGTTTGAGACCAGTCTGGGCAACATGGTGAAGCACTATCTCTACAAAAAGTACAAAAATTTGCCAGGACTGGTGGTGCATGCCCGTAGTCCCAGCTACTCGGGAGGCTGAGGCAGGAGGATTGCTTTAGCTCAGAAGTTGGAGCCTGCAGTGAGCTGAGATGACATCACTACACTGCAGCCTGGGTGACAGAGTGAGAACCTGTCTCAAGAAAAAAAAAAAAAAAAAGGAGAAAACCACATCTGTTGAAATCGAGAGAGATCTGATATTCTAACATCCTGATGAATCTTGAAAATGACAACAGCAACAACAGAATTTATCAGCGCATGTAACTACAAGCTCCAGGGTAGAGATGAATCCAGGGCCTCAGATTAATTTTCCTGGAATCTCTCTCTCCCTTACTTGCCTCCGCATTCCTGTGTTGATTCAATCAGAGAGGAAAACATGATAACCAGCAGCTCAGGTTTACACCCTGCCAGTCCAGCAGCCCAGAGAGAAGAGCACTTCTTTTTCGGTAGTTGCAGCAAAGTCCTAGAGTTGAACCTCTGAGCCTGACTTGATTTACTCGCATCTTTTAAACCAAACCCTCTGAACAGGAAGCTGGGCTGCTTAGACAACTAAAGCCAGAGGGTGAGGCTGGCTTTATTGGGATTTTGTGATGAGTCCGGGGAAAAGTATTTGCCCTGAGGAAAATCTGGGTGCTATTATTAGAAGAGGGGGAGAGAAAAATTAGAGCTATTCACTTCCATCGCTCCCCAACTCTCATCTGCCTCTCAACACACATAGCAGAAAGCACTCTTCCCAGGACTGGCACATGTCTGGGGCAAATTTTGTCAGGAGAGCGCTAGAACCCGTGTGAGTCCCCTTGACACCACTGTGCAAATTAGATCAAGGTACTGCTTCTTCAAAAACATTTTATTGCCATCTGACAAAACATTAGCATTATAAATTACAAATCTGCGATGACTGCCATGCAAATGACATCCTGGAACGTGATTAAAATAAGTTCGGAGAAGCAAATGGTTTCCATTCGTCAATAACAAAGCATAACATAAAAAATATAAAAATAGAAAAAATATACGTTAAGGTGGGTATAATCTTCACAGCCTAACTGTGGCCCTAAGTTTGATATTTGTTCACTGCATTCCTTTTCAGGTGAACAGGGACAACTTTGCAAGATTCCTTACTAATTTATTGATTTCAGTCCTTCTTTTCTTTTCTTTTCTTTTTTTTTTTTTTTTTTTTTTTTGGTCTTCAAGGTGGTTTCTGACAGCAAAATCCTGATGCAAGTTTTGAGAGCGAGAATGATGGAAGCGAAAATATTGGGTGACAATGTTATGAAAAAAGGAACATGACTTCTCATCTGGTAACTTCGTTCCCAGGAATTGGGCATAACCTACAGAAAACACAAGGAGTGGGTAGGTCAGAAAACAGAGACTACAACATAATGCAGACTTTCTTTAGCCCCAGAGGCTAAAGAAATCCAACGTCTGCTTCTAGGAAACTTTCTTAAGTTAAGGGATAGAAACACTTTCTTTTCTTCCTATCAGTGAGCACACATTGACTGAATTTTTAAAAAAACACTGCGTAAACCCTATAGAATAGATTTAACTATCCTCTACTTATAGACATCTAAGCCATCTTTTTTTTTTTTTTTTTTTTGAGACAGAGTCTCACTCTGTCACCCAGGCTGGAGTGCAGTGGCGCTATCTCAGCTCACTGCAACTTCTGCCTCCAAGGTTCAAGCGATTCTCCTGTCTCAGACTCCCGAGTAGCTGGGATTACAGGTGCCTGCCACCGTGCCTGGCTAATTTTTGTATTTTTAGTAGAGATGGGGTTTCACCGTCTTGGCCAGGCTGATCTTGAACTCCTGACTTCATGATCCACCTGCCTCGCAAAGTGTTGGAATTACAGGCGTGAGCCACCGAGCCCGGTCCCAAACACTTTCTTAACACTAAAATAGGGATAAATGAAGATTTGGTTATAGTTAATCATTCAACAAATATTGATTGACGGCCTCTTGAGTGGTGCTTATCCCTTGTGACTCAATGTCCCCTCTTGCCCCACATTTCTCAAGACCCAGTTCGAAATCTACCACCTCCACCAAATCTCCCTCTAGTTTCTAGCTAATAATTGATTGTCATTTTTGCTCTCTTCTAATAGGAACTGATCACTCAACTGGAATCCTGCTCTCCTGACTTGACACTGTGTAGGAGAGCTTTCTAGAAATGCAAAGTGGCCTTTTCAGTCTCCACTGATGTCCCACAAAAGTGCAGCCTGTCAAGAAAATTGTACAAGTTCCTCAAGATCTGCTCTTGACTTCTGCTCTAGTCTTATTTTCCTGCTACTTCTAGCTCCCTTCAGTACCTCCACTAAGCCAATCACATACTTCATTCCCACTGAAACACAAGCTGTTCACAGCACATCATGTCCTTTCTGGTCTCTTGGCTTTTTTTTTTTTTTTTTTCTTTTTTGAGACAGAGTTTCCCTCTTGTTGCCCAGGCTGGAGTGCAATGGTGCGATCTTGGCTCACTGCAACCTCCGCCTCCCGGGTTCAAGCGATTCTCCTGTCTCAGCCCCCTGAGTAACTGGGATTACAGGTGCATGCCACCACACCCGGCTAATTTTTGTATTTTTAGTAGAGATGGGGTTTCTCCATGTTGGCCAGGCTGGTCTCGAACTCCTGATCTCAGGTGATCTGCCCACCTAGGCCTCCCAAAATGCTGGGATTACAGGAGTGAGCCACTGCGCCCAGCGTCTTGGCCTTTTTATGCAGTGTGCTCAGGCCCTGCCCCACCTCTGGATGCATCAGTCCATTCGGCACATCTTTACTGGGCATCTCCTTACAACAGGTAATAAGCTAAATGTTCTAGGTATACTAATGGGCAACGATGTAGGGTCCCTTGGTGTGCTTGTAGTCTAAGGGAGAGGCATAGACACAACCACACATCTATATAGCAAGAAACTCTCATACAGTCTGTAAGGAACAGTGCTGGGCACTATGAGAATCCATACCAGGAGATCTCATCAAACCGGGGGCAAGAAATGGACCAGGAAAACATCCTTGAAGATGAGTTTCGAGCTGATATCTGAAGGACAGGTTGGGGTAGGGGAGTGGTGCATTCTAAGTAGAAACACCACGTGCCTCAAATCAGAAAGAAACAGGTCAGCTGGGCGCGGTGGCTCACACCTGTAATCCCAGCACTTTGGGAGACTGAGGCGGGCGGATCACCTGAGGTTGGGAGTTCGAGACCAGCCTGACCAACATGGAGAAACCCCGTGTTTACTAAAAATACAAAATTGGCCGGGCGTACTGGTGCATGCCTGTAATCCCAGCTACTCAGGAGGCTGAGGCAGGAGAATTGCTTGAACCCGGGAGGCAGAGGTTGCAGTGAGCTGAGATCGCGCCATTGCCTGGGCAACAAGAGCAAAACTCCGCCTCCAAAAAAAGAAAGAAAGAAAGAAATAGGTGAAATTTGTGAATTGAAAATGAATCTGGTGAGTGTGGAACATGAAGTCTGATAGTTTATTAAATACAATATAATTTTGCATTCTGAGGGGTGTGTTCATGTTTTGGCCGCTAAGCTCATAAGCTCTTAAATCTGTTTCCCCACTTGTGGGACATACTCTGTTCTGAATGCCTTTTACCCTTAACCTATATCTTGACCTGGATATAGATCGCATCAATGGGCTCCTGAGCTCATTGGCTTCTGTGTTGATTTGGCTGGCATGTGGTAATCTGGTAGGCGATGGAGGCAGGGATGTGACTGAGAGACAGATAAGAAAGGAGCAGGGCTCTGGAGAGCTGTAAGGGTTGTTTCTTAGATATGTGGGTCTTTGGGGAAAGGGAAAGTAAAAAATCTTCGATGAAGCACTCTAATTCTTGGAGCAGAACTATCCATGAGTTTCTGCACATCAATTATGCTTATTATTACAGGAGGCCAAAGGGTGATCTCCATATTCTCCACACTACTAGAAACTTTTAGTATTTTTTTTAAAACGTATCTGTATTTCTGTCTATCGATCAATCTGTCAATCTATATCTCTCATATATCTATATCCACTTCTCTCTGAGAGAGAGAGAAAGAGAAAGAGGTGGATGTGCATATGGATGTAATTGTTTTATTTGTTATACACTAATGTATATTAAGTTTTCTGAGTGAGTATAAACTATTGATATATGGGTCAGTGGGAGTGAGTCCTCTTTAAAAATATTACTTACTTTACAATGTTAAACCTCGGTGGTAGGGCATGAGAGATGGTAAGCAATGTTTGTACGGTAGAATAACAGGTTTATAAGATCCAGGCCTGGGAAGGGATTGAAGGTGGGAGGCCTCAGAGGACCCTGGGTGGCATTGCAAGAGTGGGCATCACAGTAAGGAAGCCAGAAGGGTACAGAGAGGGAAGCTGAAAGTCACTGAACACAGACCTCACCCATTTCACCACCGAGCATAAGACCAGCTTCTGTGATAGCAAGATAAACCTGGAGCTTTTTCCAAGGCAGAGCCTTATTGCTTTCAAGGGTCTTGAAAGCATGCTTTAACATGATGTGATAATTAATTTTACGTGTTAACTTGACTGGACTGAGGAATACCTAGAGAAGGCATTATTTTGGGTTCTTTCTGTAAGGATGTTTTCAGAGGAGATTAGCATGTGAGTCTGAGTGGACTAGGTTGGAAAGATCCACCCTCAATGTGGGCAGGCACTATCCAACTGGCTGGGGGGCCTAGAGAGAACAAAAACAGAGGGAAGGCGAATGTGTCTTTTTTTTTTTTTTTTTTTTTGAGATGGAGTCTCAATCTGTCACCCAGGCTGGAGTGCAGTGGCACAGTCTTGGCTCACTGCAATCTCCGCCTCCTGGGTTCAAGTGATTCTCCTACCTCAGCCTCCTCAGTAACTGGGATCACAGACACCCACCACCATGCCTGGCTAATTTTTGTATTTTTAGTAGAGACAGGGTTTCACCATGTTGGCCGGGCTGGTCTTGAACTCCTGACATCAGGCGATCTGCCTACCTCAGCCTCCCAAAGTGTTGGGATTACAGGCATGAGCCACTGAGCCTGGCCAAAGGTATCTTTATCTACCTCCTGGAGCTGGGATACATTCTCCTCCTCATGTTACTGGGCATCAAAGTCCAGGCTGTCTCGCTTTTGGACTCCAAGGCTTACACCAGTGGACCTGTTGTTCTCAGAACTTACACCATTGGCTTTCTGAGCTCTGAGGCCTTCAGACTTGGACTGAACTACACTACCAGCATTCAGGGTCTGCGGCTTGCAGATGGCTTGTCGTGGGACTTCTCAGCCTCCATAATCACGTGAGCCAATTCCCTAGTAAATAACCTCTCATCTCTCTATCTCTATCATCTGTCTCTAATCCATCTATCTATATTGATGTCTATTTATATCCATATATCCTGTTACTTCTATCTCTCTGGAGAACCTTGACTAATAAACATGGAATAATAAAGAGAAAGGGAAAAACAAGAAGAAGCTGTGCAATAAAGTCTATTGCGCTCTTTGGTATTTTGGTAGGCATTTATTTCCCCATTAAAGAACCATAATAATCATCAGCTCCAACTTGTTTCCATTCTAATGTAAGCATCTGAGTGGATGAAAGAAGACATGTTCTAAAAGGCCATGTAGCGTGACTGTACCTAATTTTATCATGAGACTTTAATCACCCTTCTTGATTTTCGTCACGATTAAACATAATGCCACATACCTATCCCCTATTGTCTTATCAAGAACATTTATTTCCCTGATTCCTTTTCTAAGAGGTGCCTTGGACAGGCTGTGTGTCATGACGAAAGCTTGCTGCCACTCTCAAGGGCCTCTTCTACGGACTTTTCCCCTCCTGGTTTTGGTAGCCCTTCCTTTCCCTCATTCTTTCAGACATAAGGGTAGTGACAGCGCCAGTGCTACTAGCTTAGGGTTGTTGTCTTTTCTAGTCCTTTATAAACAGATCTTTTGTAAATAAACCCTCCATGCATTATCCTAATTTGAATGTGCTGTCTGATTCCTGTTAAGACCCTGACAGATTCACCCCTCCCACCAAAACAACATCCCCATTTGTGCTGTCTTACTAGGGTAGCCACCAGCCACCTAGGGGTATTGAGCATTTGAAATGCAGCTAGTCCCAACTGAGATGTGCAGAAGTGTAACATTCACACTGGATTCCAAAGACTTAGTATGAAAAGAAAGAACATACACGACTTCAATCATTTTTATATTGACTACATGTTATAGTCACATTTTTGGATGTATGGGATATATTACGAAAAGATAACTTTCTCTGCTTCTTTTTTAACCTTTTGTAAGATGCTAAAATTTACTAGAAATTAGCCTGGGCAACATGGCAAAACCCCATCTCTACAAAAAACAACAACAAAAAATTAGCTAGGTGTAGTGGCACATGCCTGTAGTCCCAGCTACTCAGGAGGCTAAGGTGGGAAGATCACTTGAGCCCGGGAGGCAGAGGTTGCAGTGAGCCAAGATTGTGCCATTGCACTCCAGCCTGGGTGACAGTGAGACCCCATTTCAAAAAACGCAGAAAAAAATTACTAGAAATTAAAAATTATCCATGCAGCTTTTATTTGTGGCTCACATTTTGCTTCTAAAGTGCAGAGCTGTCCTACATGTCATGCAAGTGATGGTGAGAACCATGTTTCCTACATCGAGCATCTTTAATACCCACGTAAAGGAAAGACCTGTGCTCAGAAAGTGAAAGACTAAACACATGCTATGACGTCATGTTGGAGCTAGAAGGGAACTTCGAGTCCATCATTTTCCAGTCCAGGAAACTGGGGCATATTTATAAGCATTCACGGGACTGCATACCTTCAAAACAACTTAAAAATGGTCTTTGTTTTGTTGTCTTCCTTCTGCAAATCTGACTGAAGTACTTAGGGAAAAAATGTGAAAACACAGGAAAGCTTAAGTTAGCATTAGATCTCAACTGGTTTGTCAATATCCAATTTTAGAACACAAAAGGACTTTACAGCTTGGCAGGGCTTGTCCATCCTCGTAAACGCCCAGTGCTTTATGGCATCAGAATCTAAAAAGCTCTTCACTGGTTGTCGAATCAGTTGGGATTGGTAGTTCATAAGCATAAAACCATAAACCATATCCAGCAGTGAGTATTTATCTAGCAGGGCACAAATTCAGGGATCCATGCAAGCCCAGAGTTAGAACCACCGGGTCCCCCTTGGAAGCTGAAAGAGTGGAAGCTGATTTCCACTTCCGTGGTCAAATAGAGCACACAAAGGCTGCGAAGTTCCTGCATGGGGACGCAGAAATGCCTGGTAAGTTTCCTGCACCGTGGACCTTGAGCCTGCGGTGGGCCCTTGTTAGCACCCACAGTGGTCCCAGAAAGCTGCCTCCCCAGCTTGCAGGGGCTGGTATGAAGCTGCCAGGCTACCGCCCACATGGCGAGGCATACCGTGGAGGCAAGGAAACCAAAAAATAAGGAACAAATAGGATTGGAACAAAAAACCACCTCATGCAGGTTCCACGGGCCACCTCCCTCCATTAGACAGCAAGGCGGTTTGTATCCCCTGACCTCTTTCCGGGGAGCGCACGAAGAGGATATAGGGTCAGGAGAGGCAAGGGAAAGAGGAAACCGCAGTTTATGAAACGACGTTTCACCCCTTTGCGAGCGCGCACGCGCGCGCGCGCGCACATACACACACGCACACGCACAAGTACAAACAACATTAAGGAAATACACACTACATTAAAAATTGGGCATAGGGACTTGGAATTGGAGTTGAATTTTTTTTTAATTTTAATTTTGCCTTTGATTTATGCATTGTTTTTTTTTTTTCCTAAGAGGTTGTTCCTTTCTAGGCCCTGGAGGACTGGATCATCTTACACAAATCCAAGGGAAAACAATCAAAAGAAGAAAAGAAAAGAAAACAAACAAACAAAAAACAAACTGATGGGAGAAAGAGCTTTGCTCCAAGACCCGCAGCAGACAGTTGAGTAGGTAGAAGTCCAAGCTGCTGCAGAGGAATTCGGTTTGCTCCAGACAAACGGGGGCGTGGCGTGCAGCGCAGTACTGGGAACTGCTGCAAACAAAACTTCCAAGGGGACGAAGAGTAGGTTCCAGGCGATGGAAAGCGGTGGGATGGGGAAGAATAGGGCAACAGTGCCGAGAGGGGAGCAGAGCGCGGGGAACCTGGAGAGGGTCAGGGCTGTGGAGGGCTGAGCTGCGGTGGAGAGCTCTGGAGCCCCTCACCAAGCTAGTGGCGTCTTGGGTGGAAGTCAGGCCCCCAGAGATCCGGCCGGCCTTAGCAGTCACTCAGGCAACCCCGGAGCCGCCACAGACACCGGATCCACTGGAAGGGGGCGAAGCCGCCGGGAGGAATGGGGGACACTGGGGAAGGGGCGTCGCCCTGCCGCCCCCGCCCTCTCCAGTGCCATTGGGCGGCTGCTGCGGAGCCCGCGCCACCTTTTCTCCATCCCACCCCGCCCGTCTGGCCCCGCCTGGCCGCTGGTCCGCGCCCCGCTGCGCTCGTCCGGGGGCTGGTCCGGCCCGGGCCGTTGACGTCACCAGCAAGTTTGCTGCCCTCGGCGTCCCACGTGTGGCGGCGGCAGCGGCGGCCCAGGAGGCAGCCGGTGAGCGCCTGCGAGCACAGTGGCGGGGGCCGCTGACAGGTCCCGCGCAGCCCAGCCCAGCCCAGCCACGCGGCTCACAGGTGGGGTCCAAGAGCAGTTTGGAGCAACCCGGCGCGTACGGAGAGTGGACGGCCCTGCACGGGCCTCCTGTCTCCCGCTCGGGCAGAGGGACTCGGGGGGACCTCGCTCCTTGGCGGAAAGAACCTGAACCCGGGCGGAAAGAACGCGCCCAGAGGGCAAGGGGACCAGAGAAAGCCGGGGCTGGAGGTCACTGTCGCTCGCCACTGCCTGGAGTGCACGGAGCGCAGAGGGCCGGCAGCCGCGCGTGCCCTCACCGGGACCGAGCCACGGATGCAGGATCGCTGAGCAGAGATCCGCGCCGAGAAGTCTCTCGGGGCCGGGGCTGAGACGCACGTCTTCGACACCGCTGCCAAGACCCCGATTCCGGCGACTCTTGCGGGGAACCGGGGGGGCCGAGGCTGCCCCAAGCTCAGGACTTGGGAGAGTCTAAGACGATGGTTTCTTAAGCACGGACCCGCGTTCCCCTTCCCGCCCCCTTGACTGGAGGCAGGGATCCTGCGCGGGGCCCCCGGGATTCCGTCTTCCCGCGGAGCCCCGGCCGCTGCCTCCCGGGACAGTTTGCACGGCCACAGGGGCGCACGGCGATGTGGCCTCCGTCCAGCGCGCTGGCCCGCCGGGGGGATGCTCTGGCACCTGTCGGGGTCCAGGCCTAGCATGGCCGGCGCGTTGCCCGACGTCGCCTCCGGCTAGGATGGCCCCTCCGGGCCCGGCCGGCGCCCTCTCCACCTCGGCCGAGCCGCTGTCCCGCAGCATCTTCCGGAAGTTCTTGCTGATGCTCTGCTCCCTGCTCACGTCCCTTTATGTCTTCTACTGCCTGGCCGAGCGCTGCCAGACCCTGTCCGGCCCCGTCGTGGGGCTGTCCGGCGGCGGCGAGGAGGCGGGGGCCCCTGGTGGCGGCGTCCTGGCCGGAGGCCCGCGGGAGCTGGCGGTGTGGCCGGCGGCGGCACAGAGAAAGCGCCTCCTGCAACTGCAGCAGTGGCGGAGGCGCCGGCCGCCCGCGCCCCGCGACGACGGCGAGGAGGCGGCCTGGGAAGAGGAGTCCCCTGGCCTGGCAGGGGGTCCCGGCGGCTCCGGGGCCGGAAGCACCGTGGCCGAGGCCCCGCCGGGGACCCTGGCGCTGCTCCTGGACGAAGGCAGCAAGCAGCTGCCGCAGGCCATCATTATCGGCGTGAAGAAGGGCGGCACGCGGGCGCTGCTGGAGTTCCTGCGCGTGCACCCCGACGTGCGCGCCGTGGGCGCTGAGCCCCACTTCTTCGACCGCAGCTACGACAAGGGCCTCGCCTGGTACCGGTGAGCGGGGCGGTCCCGGGCGGGGGCTGAAGGATCCGGGGGTCCTGGGCTGGGAAAGACGTGGGAGAGCCCTCGGTGACCCCCAGTTCGCCTTCCTCCCCAATTCACGCAGAAGGCGAAGGGTCATCAGGGGTCTTTCTTCCCTCTCCGCCTTCTCCTTCCTGGGAAGTGGATGTTGAGGGAGAGAGTGGGAGGGAAATTCTGGCCATTTTCATCCTTGGGAATCCCTTGCCAGCAAATAGCCAGTCTGGTCCCTTTCTCCTGCTCTGCGAAAGTATTCATGTAAAAGAAGTCTCTTCTAAATTAGAAACCTGTTCAACAATTAATAGATTTCCTTCTTCTTCCCAAGGAAGCTCGTTTTCATTCTTTATCTTTTGGAAAGTTCTCTGTGGTTAACACAGTCTTTACCATCAGGTATTTATTTACCTTGACCTTTTGCCAGATAGTTGTCCTAGGTGGGAAGTAATATAGCGACTTAGTAAAAGTGTCAAGAACCAGAGAATCTGGGTAGTTTGGAAAATATATGTCTGTCTGAGCAAGGGAAAGCAGCCAGGCACTGTATTTTAAAGGACGCTTGGCAATAACTTTTGTTTGAGGGCAAGGAATGAGTTTTGTAAAGTGCTTTTGATATTTGTAGGGAAAAGTAACTTTTGTCTCTTGACTGACAGAAACTTTTCTAAAGATCTTCAATCCTCTTTACAAATAAGGTAGCCAATTAAAAGAAGAAGACAAAAGAGAGAAAAATACATTGGCGCAACTTTGCCAGTACAGTTTAGGAAATAAGTCTCTCTTAGATCTTAATCTTAAATTTGCCAGTGTCTTCAAATTCGGACCACCTTTAATAATAAAATCAGCCAGATTCTAATAAATCTAGTGTTGCCTGGATTTTGTTTGCCATAATATATTGGCTTTTTTTTTTCTTTCTTCATAGTACCAGTCAAAATTACATTGCTAGAATTCTCCATTTTATAAAGTTTATCTTATTCATAAAATATGCATTCTCTTTGTTATTTTAACTGAAACAATGTTACAAAAGTTACAATACAATTTAGGTATATTTCAAAAAGCCCATTAAATTAATCATTCATCCCCAACACAGAAATGGATATGATTTGACAAGTTTATTTACTTGAGGGGCCAATTGCACCTCAGATTGATTTCAGGAGCTGAATTTACAGTAAATCCACTCATAGAGAAAAGATTTGGCCCTAAAAATAGAATTCGAACATTAAACACTTTTAAAACAGTAACTTTCCATTTGTTGGAAAGAAAAAACAAACAACCTTCCCTTAATATAGATTATATATCGTTTAAAATCATCAGCCACTTAAAATATACCCTCGTGTTTCTGTCATCTATGTTGTATCCTCTGGGAAGTTCTTATAAAAATGACCTGTTGAATCTGGAAACAACAGGTCCTTCTTTTTAGCACAAAGGCAGCTCTGTTTTTTCCATCAAGGACACGAGAAAGAAGTGATTAAAGACCCCTAAAACTCTTATCTATAGCAGTTTGCATTGAATTCGGCCTCGTACCATGCTGTAAGTGAACACATTTCAAGCTGACTGTCTGAAACATCTAACACTACTTTGGGCGCTGAGGTGCTATTAAATATGGTGAAATATTTAGTACGAAAACCCTTTATTTTCCTTTTGCCATATAAACTTTATTTCCACAAAGTAGGATTGTTTCTTCTTATTCCAGAAATGAGTATTTGAGGGCACAGTGTATCTGCAGACCTGGATCTTATTTTCCGTGGACCTTTCTGAGATCCTGTAAGGGGAGGAAGGTTTCAAGGTAACCAGAAACACAAGTATTTTTTTTTAAAAAAGAAAGAAAGAAAAAAAAAGAAAAAAAGAGTCATAAACTTGTAGGCCAGTCTTTCCTTTGGAAACTGAATGTATGCTATAAAGTAAATCTCTTTCTGGATTGTTTACTCCAGCAGAAGAGTTTTGTAAAGCAATTTATGGTGGTTACAAAAATAACTGCACAGTAGACTTCATGGTTTGGTGAATTTAATTTTCTAAGTGTTGGAGCAATGTCTTTGTTTTACCATTTGCAGTGGTTTTTTATTGGATGCATAAATTTACGTTTAACTCAATTACATAGGA
The DNA here is from genome assembly GCF_028885655.2 of Pongo abelii. Classification (NCBI taxonomy): domain Eukaryota; kingdom Metazoa; phylum Chordata; class Mammalia; order Primates; family Hominidae; genus Pongo; species Pongo abelii. The sequence continues at coordinate 13,589,694 of NC_072004.2, read as the reverse complement.
AACATTTAAAAAAAAAAATCCAACCTATGGAGCCTGGATTATGTGATTGTTTAATGAAATTTCCCCACAGTTCTCTTTCATCTTGGCTCTGAACTTGGAGTTTGATGTTTGTGAGCAAGACTGAAGGCTCAACTATGAAAAAAAAAATCTCCCACCCAGAATGCCACTTAAATATTAAGTGCATTTTAGCTACTTATATTTAGCTAATAGTTTAGAACAGGGGATTCAGTTAGACCTGCATGAGTCAGCCCAAACTTTGCAATACAGGATTTGTACCACACACTTATGACCACACTATCACAGACACACACACATGAACAGAAATAAATTCCAGATATTTGCACCCAGCAGTGAATTATGGAAGAGAAAAACCTGTATAATTATTTTTAGGTGTACATTGACACGGGAGAATCCTAAAATGTCTAGCCTTTTTTTGCCCGGTGAAATCACTCAGTTAGCCATGATAGTTTGTGGTGGCAGTGCCACCTACTGTCCTCACAAAGGGACAAATCTGCTGCAATTAGCAAGTTTGAAGAAAGTGTCTTGGAGAATGAGTTTGTGAGTTAGAAATGCCTGTTGCTGAACTTTTTCAGTCAATTACTCTCACTGGGAAGAAAATAAAATATTTCATGAAGTTTTTTCCAAGAGTGAAGTAATAAACACTTCCTTCATTTGAACACACTTGTAGTAAAGATAAAGAAAACATTTATTATTCAAAATCTCTAGAAAGAAAATTATTCTCACTAATTTAAATGTCCTAATAGACTTCCTCTAAAATAAATAAAACAAAGGCAAATTTTTATATGCTGAGAAACTCGACCCTGATGGAGTTTTAAAAAAAAACACTCCTCATTACTTAATTTAGCAGACATGATATCACTACAACAAATGTCTGTGGCTTACATGTCACAGTAAAGCAGTCCCTTGCAATGAATAGTGTCCATTTCTCTTGTATGTATGGTGGCTTCATAAAGGAAAGGAAAAAGTTTCCGTAGCTTCAGAACATTGAGATCTTTGCTGGAAGTCAGGACTGAATACCTCTACTGTAGTTCAAGAGCAGGCGAGCTTAGAATTTAATAAGGAGGCTCTCTTCTGCTTGTTTCTATCTGCACCAACTAGAAGGTATGTCTCTTTTTTTCTTGTAAGCTAAAAGATACTTATTGATAAAGTAGTTAAATATGTGTGTACGTGTGTGTACACATACACATACATATGTATGTATATAAATGTTTAGATTCAATAACAGTTCAGTCTATTATTTTGGTACAAGATAGGAAATATTTATTATCCAGTCTCTTACACTAGCATGTCTATTTCTTATATTTCAGTTTCTTTTCTTTAGCAAGTCTGGACAATTTCAGCAGAGAAGGATATCACTAGAATCATTTTATTCTAGAGCATATAGGAAGATCAAAGATTGTCCAGCTCACAGTTTAGGAGCTAGTGCTCCCCTGACTTCATCAAAATTTGAAATTTTCTGGCCTCGAATGATCATGGCCCCGTTTTCCAAGTCCATTAGAGAGGCGTACTGAGCAGAGGCCCTTTCGATTCCTAGGAGGAGAAATTGGCATTTCGTAGCAGCTGGGAGCAGCTGCAAAGTCTCTCCATGTGCAGTTTCCCACCCTCCTGTACTGTGCAAGCCCCTTCTGTGTGAAGAGTTTGAAATGAAATCCGAGCCACGAAGCTGCAGTCTGGCCACCCATGCAAGGTCATGTGGACTGAAGGCCAAGGGCGCTCTGTCCTTAGGGCAGAGGAAAGAACATTGGGAGTAGATGATGGCTAGGAAGAGAGTGAGATGTTGCTTTGGACTCTGAGTCTAGAGTACTTGTCTATAGAAGTTCTCAGTACCTAGACATTCCCCACCTGGTCACAGGTTGGGGACCCAAAATACTGTCATCTAGTTTGCTAAATGTCTGAACTCTGGGCTCATCCCCAATAGACAACCAGAAATGCAAGTTGATCAGCCTAGTTCCTCTGTGTGTGTGTGTGTGTGTGTGTGTGTGTGTGTATCTGTGTGTGTGTGTGTGTGTGTGCGCCTTCACACATGCAGGAGCAGACACCGAGAAGGCAGGGACAATGATGGAATTTATGAGAGGAAAGTTACTAAGTAGATGGGGAATTTCTGAGCAATATTGGACATCCTGAGTAGGGAACAGTTTGGGGACACTATTGAGATCATAGTCCAGGCATTAAACAACACCAAAAACACTTGGTAGAGCTTGGACTGGAATGCCTTGTGTGAATGAATGTTCCTTTACAGGGATGAGATTTATAATACGCTCTTACACTTCATGTGAAATTCATAGACTTCTATGAAAATCCACCACTACATTATAATCTCCGGCCTGCTCTTTAAAAAGAAAATACCCTGGCCAAAATATTTGTCTCCTGTAAATAAGTCTGTTGATTGGCCAGGAAAGAATAAGTGCCAAATCTGTATTTTGGCAGGGTCATAGGAATGAAATAAGCCTGTGTAATTAATGACAATAGGGGCTAACCTCACATAGACCAGATGCTTACTTCATAAGAAGGGTGTTGCAGAGCAAGCAAAACTCTCTGATATCAACAACAACAACAACAACAGCAACAACAACAACAACAAAGGCCTCGTATCTCTCCGGGACACAGTTGAACAATTGCAAATTGCAATTACCATCAGTCAAATTGCTGGGCCCAGTTGGGAACTTGATATTCTTAGCTCTTTTCCTTAGGGGGATATCTTCCTCCACCAAGTGATAGTAACTTGGCTGAAAAAGAGCATCATTTCTTGGTATGGGTTTCCTAATGATATTAAACTCCAAGCTTTTAGAACATTTGTTCTGCTTAAGTGATGAGTTGCAATTGTGAACATAAGGTTTCTTATTAAATATGTGCCTCTAATATGTAATCAGAGGAAATTGTACTCCCTCATCTTTGCATTTTATAAGGATGTCTTAAAAATGCTTGTCAGCACTTTAAAACTTTCGCTAATTTGATACAGTTTAAAAATCTCTATGGGGGATATTTATATAGTGAATAAATAAACTGTTGTGAAGCCAAAATTTAGAAATTGAATTTATGAGAGGAATGTTATTAAGTAGTTGGGGAACTTCTGAGCAATATTGGACATCCTGAGTAGGGAAGAATTTGGGTGGGCACTATTGGGATCATATTCCAGGCAATGCTGAGTTAGTGAATGGAAGCCTTTCCCCAATTTCTTGCCTTCGTGATGTAACTCTTTAATTTTTGCCTTACTATGTAGTCATGATTCTTCATGCCCCTAAAAATTTACATTTATCCTAAGATTGCCCGACTGTATTACAGAAATTTAGAACTGGCCTGTTTCAGTTGTCTGATGACAATAAATGTGAAAAGAGACAGGGGAAGTGTTTAATTAACAATGAAGTTTAGTACTTGCCATCGGGAGTTCGAGAGACATTTTTGCAAAGGTTTTAACACAAACTATTCACCGACTCGAACAGCCCACTTTGAATGTGATGTGTAGCGCCACCTAGTGGGAGGAGGAGTCAGCAAGGAACCCCTAAAGAGAGAACTTTGAAAAACCTCATCATCATAGAGCATATTTGCAGTCTCAATTTAAAAAAGAAACTACAGCAACAACAAAAGCTTGTGTTTAGGTAGCACTTATAGCAAGATGATCTGCCTAGTACGGATGAGCTGCACTTTGCCTTCTTTTCAAACAAGGATAATTCACTTCTTTTAGGCAGGGAGTTTATTCTTTGGAGAGAAATAAGAGATTTGGCTTCACAATAAACTGAAAACCAAGATATAAATGATTAGGGGATTTATATTAAAAATGCCTATGACTGAAAGGAATACCATATGCCCCAGATTACTTTTGTTAGTGTGTTTTGCCTCTATGTCTGAAAGCCAGCTTCAAATGAAAATACTTCCAGATGATTTTATTTCAACATCAGTAATGCAGGCCTGTTCCTTCCCCTGTGTGGTACAGGCTCTGGAGGAGGGTCCTGTGATTCTAAACAGAAGCCTGTTTAACCCTTCAGGTGCCTGAGATGCCCTGTTGAGAATCCTGTCCACCACACACCGGACAGCTTCACAGGAAAGCGCTTTGAGAGTTCCGACAGGACAGGCGTTTCTGCGCGTGCAGTCCAGGGCCTGGGAGAGCAGGCTGGGATGAAGGGTGGTGGTCAGATTAAAGGAAGGCAGGATGAAAGGGACAAATAGGACAGATTGAGTGGAGAAACTGACAGACACCACCTTAACCACGTGACCCAGGTTAGCATTCCCTGTTGTGTTGAGATCATAATCCCCGATATAATACAATAGGATGGCACTTCACCTGTGTGGTAATCTTCCCCCAAATCCATAACCCCGGTATAGCCATGAGAAAACATTAGACGAACACTGATTGAGGGACATTTTACAAAATACTTGACCAGTACTCTGCAAAAGTGTCAGGATCATACAAAACAACGCCAAGACCGCTAAGCTATCCCAGATGTGGGGAGACAAAGGTGAGTCATTACTAACAAGTAAACACGAGGGTGCCCTTGGTCGGATCCTGGGTCCGAACTAAGGCATTTATGGGAAAACTGGGGAAATGTGGATAATGTGTGCAGCTTAGTTAATAACATTATACCAACGTCAGTTTCTTGGTTTTGATCGTTGTGCTGTTCTAGGGTTATGATATCCCCTAAGATGATCATTTGGGTGAAAGGGGTATGCGAATTCTCTGTACTATTTTTCACAATTGTAATATCTAAAATGATTCTAAAATCAAAGGTGAAAACAGCAAAGAAGGCAGCAGAAGCCTAACAGGCGTTGAAGGATGAGGGCTCATACTGAAATCCTGTCTGTGCTTATTCTCTTTTATTCTGTGTTTCTTCTTTCCTTTCCTTCGGAAGGGCCCCCAGGATGGGCCCGCCAGCTTCCCCTCCCCTGCCCCGCACCTGTTGCTTCCAGACATGCTGATCTTTCCTTCAGCTGATTTCATAATCATATTGGCTCACGGCTCCCTCCTACTCTCTTGTTCCCGAACCAAGCACAGAGACAGTTTTGTATTCCTTTCTTTCTGTCTTCTACGGGGGGCAAATGTAAAGTGAAGAAGGTGTGAAAGTTTCGCCAAAGCTTCTTGTCATAGAGAACAAAAACGTTGATGTAAATGACAGGTCTCTGAGGGCACAAAGAGCTAAAAACTAAAGTAAGGGTCAGAGGAAAATCAGACTTGGGCGTATGACTTTTTTTTTTTTTTTGCTACAAACATAGAAGGAACAGGTGTCAGTGGTTGAAAGCTGGTTATAGGGAAAATAGATAGGGCCAGAGCTGTAGATGCACCTTATGGCAAAGATGACAACACGGTCCAGATTTTTGAGGCCAGCTTAGGAATTTTATCTGCTTACTTCACTTGTTTTAACCTTTGTTGTAGACACTTTGGGTTATGAAACTTTCCATAGGAGCAAAACAGACCTGGAGCAATTAACGCATTCAAGGAAGAGGCAGGAAGAGAGAAAGTGCAACTTTCAGAGCTCTGGAGGACCACTTTCATTGCACCTTCTAACTATGCGGGTTTATTCCACTGAAACTGCTCAGCCACGCTCCCAGCGTTATCAGACTCAAAGTTCCTGTCTAGGTGGTGTGCTGTCGTTTTCTGCTTCTGTTTTTAAATACACAATTGTGTTTATCTGGGCTTCTGGTTGACTAGAGTAATGAAAATCTCCCTCAAAACATTTCCTCTGATATTTTTAACAACTGTAAAAATAGTTTTATCCATATTACATTTTTACTTAAGCAAAACAAAACAACACCCACTCCATCAAGAGACTCCGAGAAACTAACAGTATTTTCTTTTAATCGTTCATTCACTTATCTTTATTGGTTCCGTTTTATCAACTGCTTTCGTGCGAGGGACAGACTGCAAATGCTTATGTAGTTAAAAATAATTTCTGTGATTTAATACCATCCTCTACTTGTTTGGCATTTTTCCATTTTAGTGGCTATACACTTTTCTTCATGCGTTTTAGCCTTTTTAAAAATAGCAAAATAATTGGACCCTGCAGTGTATCTTTGATGAAATCTATCATTTTAGAGGTGAGGTGATATTAACTGTATTTGTTGAGGCCACGCTATGTGCTGGATGATGCGGAATGATCTGTCGCTCGTAGTCTGATGTTATTAATAGGATTTCTATTTTTAAGCAGGTCCTATCATTTTCTACATTTTATAGATCAGAAAACAGGTTCAGAAAGATGAAATAACTTGTCCAAGGTCGTAGGACTATGTACGTCATAGAACTACTGCCAAACCCAGATTCACCCACCTCCAGCATGCCAGTGCCTCACCACTGGGGTGAATGATCTCTATGAAGGTCTCTGGCAGAACTGCCCACAGGTAGTTCCTGCCTACATAGCAAGCCATCAGTGTCTCAAAGGTGCAGGGGATTGAAAGGCTGCCCCATGTGGTAGAGTGACTTGGACATTCTGATCTTGGACCTTTAGTTAGAAAATTGGGCAGCACGTTAGGGCCAGGTGTGGTGGCTCATGCCTGGAATCCCAGCACTTCGGGAGACAGAGGCAGGCAGATCACTTGAGGGCAGGAGTTCGAGACCAGCCTGGCCAACATGGTGAAATCGCATCTCTACTAAAAATACAAAAATTAGCCAGATGTGGTCATGGATGCCCCGCAATCCCAGCTACTTGGGAAGCTGAGGTACAAGAATCGCTTAAGCCCAGGAGGCAGAGGCTGCATTGAGCTGAGATTGCGTCACTGCACTCCAGCCTGGGCAACAGAGTGAGACTCTGTCTCAAAAAAGAAAAAAAGAAAAAAAAAAAAAAAAGAAAAAAGGAAATTTGGGCAATACATTAAAATATGGTTGTAAAGTGAATTTTTAAAAGTATTTAAATATATCTGTTAGTCAATTGGCCTATTATGGAATAACTAAAACCGCCTTCATTTTTGTCAACTTTTCTCCCTTTCTCTAAAGAAGTCGTGTGATCACAGAACTTATCTTGTTGAACATATCAGAAATCTTGTGTCATTCAATTGATTTTTCCCCCATTTATTACAAAATAACAATAACCACTAAAAACACTCTCCAAATTGCTATGTGAGTAAGCCAATATGTTGTCAAAAATGTAATCAGAGCTGGGTGCTGTGGCTCATGCCTGGAATCCCAGCACTTTGGGAGGCTGAGGCAGGCAGATCACTTGAGGTCAGGAGTTCGAGACCAGCCTGGGCAACACGATAAAACCCTGTCTCTACCCAAAATACAAAAGATTAGCCGGGTGTGGTGGCCATGCCTGTAATCCCAGGTACTCCAGAGGCCGAGGTAAGAGTATGGCCAGAGCCTGGGAGGCAGAGGTAGCAGTGAGCCAAGATCTTACCACTGCACTCCAGCCTGGGTAACAGAGTGAGACTCTGTCTCAAAACAAAAAAAAAGAAAAGAAAAAGAAAATAAATGTAATCAGAAGGACGCTTGCTGCTCCTGGAATTGCAGCAAGGAGAGCTGAGGCCCATGTGCCGTGGCTAGTGTCATCGAGCTACCCTGAGGTCCCTTTTGCACTGTAGGGATCCCCCAATCCAGTGCTCTCCCGGAAGCTTGCTGAGCCACTCTGCCAGTCTGTCTTTTTCACTATTCCATATTTTCACCTTTGGATTGATGCTTTTTAAAAATTCTTCAGATATGTTAATACCCCCAATGAGAGCACAACCTGGTTGTTATCCCAAGTACTATTCTATCTTCACTATTATTGTTATTAATAATGTTTGTCTAATTGATTTCCTGTCATCTGGTCATTATTAGCACCAAGCCTTTACTGGAGTGGTCAGACCATTAGTCACATAAGACATGACTGTTGATCTGAACTTCCTTTAGTTTCAATAAGATAGAATCATAAACAGATAGGATGTTGGAGGTAGAAGGTATCCGAAAGATAAAGATAGTCTTCCGAATAGGAAGAAACAGAAGTGCTTTGCCCAAGGTTAAGCTGAAAGACAAGAACTCAGTGCTTCTAATTCCAATGGTATAATTCTTAAATGCAATTGGGAAATAATTGCATATCTCCACAAATATAAGTTTAGTTTTGGCAGATTTGCAACAATGATAAAAATATTTTTTTGAATGGAATCAGTCATAGCATTATTATTATTTTTTTGTTTTACTTCACAGAGCTATTAAATTAAAGTATTGAATTGAATTGAATCAATGGTCAATTAATCTTTAAATTTCTGGTTTTCATCTCAGATGTTTTCCACAATATTTTGATACTTAGAGGTATGGGAACCCATCGAGCGTGATTGGTCTTTGGGTCCTTGGAAATAATTTGTGTTTTATGGCCGTTGCCTGCTTGTTAAAGATTAGCAGGAGAAATCTGAGTATAGACAGGAAAAAGTTTGCTTTTTTCTCTCTTGAGTGTTCAGAGTAGGAAGTAATCAATCAAATTATGGGAATAAAATTTCTTTCCCTTTTTTCAGAGTTCTTACTTGGATTAGATCTCTCCTTTCACTAGGAAATATCAAAGTTGCCTGGCTGGTTTGAATGACAAAGTCAAAAATGATGTGTTTGTTATGGTCATAAATCTCTGGGGATTCTCATTAAGTTCAGGTATTTAACAAAAGGGAACTGGATTAAGCCGCAACGAAAGTTACATTCCTGGAGCTAACTGCTCCCCTCGTCACCTTTCTAAACGGAAGCCATGTTTGCCCTAACTCCATGTTTTGAAAAAACGCTGCAACGATGCAGTGATTTCATTTCACAAACAAAGCTTTTCACAAAGTAAACAGAAACTTACACGTGTGTGTGCATGTGTGTGTGTGTTTAATTTTCTGGTGAACTCTAATTATTCTTGTAGTTTCCTTTGTCAAATGTTGTGTGTTTGCTTTTTTGTTTTTTCTTGTTTTAAGAAAGGCAGGCCACTTTTTTCTTTCTAATGAGGCCTTACTCTTACTGCTTGGTGTAGGAGGCTTTTGGATTACAACATTATTTGTTCAAAAGCCAGAGGGTCTACTAGAATGCCTTGCTAGGGTTTAATGATGGAAAGAAAACAGATTGGATCAGTTTTATATTTATGTGGGGAGAGGTCATAGGGAGCTAAAGCTTGTGATGAAAATTCTGGGGATTTTCAGGTGCATTTGCCCTGTTGGCTAAGGGTGGCAAATTGGAGAGCAGGCCTTGGAGAAACTGCTCAGCTCCCACGGATTGTTACCAAGTGGGAAGGAGGGCTCCTAGTGCCTTGTCCTCTGACTTTTTAAAGAAACTTGGAATATCAACTTTTTAAGAACAGATTGGAAAAGAATTTATATATTAAAAACCGAACCCCACATGAAAACCAAACAAACATCTGTGTGGATGAAGCGAATCAATCTCAACTGAAGTGAATGGCTGCAAGTTTACAGCCTGTGACGTGTGGTGAAGGTCAGAGTTAGACAATCCACAGCTGGAGTGGAGCAGTGAGTTTTTCAAACTGTGAATCACAAGACATGAATGTCTGATAAAATCAATCATTCTTTAAAAATGGAACTATATATCACGCCTCTAATCCCAGCACTTTGGGAGGCCGAGACAGGCAGATCACAAGGTCAGGAGATCAAGACCATCCTGGCTAACATGGTGAAACCCCGTCTCTACTAAAAATACAAAAAAATTAGCCGGGCGTGGTGGTGGGCCCCTGTAGTCCCAGCTGCTCGGGAGGCTGAGGCAGGAGAATGGTGTGAACCTGGGAGGCAGAGCTTGTAGTGAGCTGAGATTGTGCCACAGCACTCCAGCCTGGGCAACAGAGCGAGACTCTGTCTTAAAAAAAAAAAAAAATGGAACTACATATAAAATGGACTATACTAAGAGAGTGAATCCCATGTAGTAAGAAAGACAAGTATTGTCTTGACAAACTTGGTTCTGTTTGTTATATTTACTTATATAGATGTGTGTGTGCTGAAAGGGTTGGGTGTAAAATGTATTTGTTATAGTGGATCTCAATAGAAAAAAACAGTTTGAAAAACATTGACTAGTGTACATGGAAGTCATGTTTGAAAAGACTAAAATGAATGTGCTTCAGGGCCCCTTGAGAAACTAAGTGTGAACATTTTATGCTATGGATTCTAAACTTCAATTCTTTTAACCTTATATGCCTATGGCTTGGAACTGTACCGTGAATAGAATCACTATGAGTTTAATGAAAAAACAAAAATGTAATGACCCCTTAGGCCAGGTGTCAGCAATCTTTTTTTTTCTGGAAAGGGCCAGATACTAAATACTTTAGGTTTTGTGGGTGGTACAGTGTTTATCACAACCACTCAACTCTGCTTGTGTAGCATGGAAGCAGCCACAGACGATATGTAAATGAATATGTGTGGCTGTGTTCCAATAAAACTTTATTGACCCAAACTATAAAACCACTGGCTGTTTGCAGACTTCTGGGCTAAGCCAGAGGCTTCAAATACCTCATGTGTGCTTCCTTTATTTATGGGTTACTCTCAGGTAAGCACCCGCAGCTAATATTCATGGCAATGTTAGGGAGGCAGAATGTAGGTGATGAAACTCCAATTCAAGATCCAATTCAGAGATAACAGAGCTCGCTGTGGCTGTGCAGGAATGGGATTAGGTCATGCACTCTGGAACTGCATGCCAGTGACCTGTATTTTTGAAATGCACAAAGTTGTTTGGGAGGATGACATTTTCTAGAATGTGATTATATGCTCAACTACAAATATTCTGTTTTGAAATAGACATAAACACCAATCAAAGTAGTGGTAGGTCTTTTTTTTTCAATTAGTAATCTGTTTTGATGCTTCCTTGACTTTGTACTTGAGTGTGTTTAGTTTATAAACCATCCCCTGCACTCTCTTTTTCCTTTAGATGCCTGGGCACCATATGAATTATTTAGGAGTAGTAGGGGTACAGTGAGGTCACTTTCATTGTTACCTGACTTCTGCACTGAAACAGCATGTCATTCACTCATCTGTCTGTGCAGGTGAGGAGTGAGACATCAAGTTGCGAACAAAGGTTGGGAAAGATTTTTGAAGATTATTATTATTTTTATTTTTGAGACGGGGTCTCGCTCAGTCACCAGATTGGAGTGCAGTGGCACGGTATCGGCTCATTGCAACCTCTGCCTCCTGGTTTCAAGCGATTCTCCTGCCTCAGCCTCCCGAGTACCTGGGACTACAGGCGTGCGCCACCACACCCAGCTAATTTTTGTATATTTAGTAGAGGCGGGGTTTCACCATGTTGGCCAGGATGATCTCAATCTCCTGACCTCGTGATCTGCCCGCTTTGACCTCCCAAAGTGCTGGGATTACAGGTGTGAGCCACCGCACCTGGCCTGGAAGATTATTAAGCATCATGTTTAAGGAGTTGGGACTTTATTCAAGGTCAGCACAGTCCAATGGAAATGTAATGAGAACCTTATATGTAATTTCAACTTTCTAGTAGCTACTTTAAAGAGGTAAGAGTAAAGAGATGAAATTAATTTTAATAATATTTTAACTTAAGCCAATATGTCTAAAACATTATAATTTCAATATGAAATCAAAATAAAACATCATTAGTAAGAAATCTTGCAGTTTTTTCTATTAAGTCTTCAAAATATAGTATGCATTTTTTTTTTTTTTTTTGAGACAGAGTCTCGCTGAGTTGCCCAGGCTAGAGTGCAGTGCTTGATCTCGGCTCACTGCAAGCTCCGCCTCCTGGGTTCACGCCATTCTCCTGCCTCAGCCTCCCGGGTAGCTGGGACTACAGGCGCCTGCCACCACGCTCGGCTAATTTTTTTGTATTTTTTTAGTAGAGACGGGGTTTCACCGCGTTAGCCAGCATGGTCGCGATCTCCTGACCTCGTGATCCACCCGCCTCGGCTTTCCAAAGTGCTGGGATTACAGGCGTGAGCCACCGCGTCCGGCCTAAAATCCAGTATGCATTTTACACTTACTGCAGATTTCAATTTGGGTTAACTACATTTCAAGAGCTCAGTAGCCTCATGAAGCCAATGGCTATTCTACTGGCTGCTCAAGGCACTGGAAGCAGAGTCAGAGGAGGGGGCATTGAAGGCTTGCAGTGGAGGACTGACTTCACAGATCCCCTCTGGTTCTGCTTTGGAAATCTAGTTCTCGGTGGCATACAGATGCACACTGGGGTAGGTGGCTGTTGAGGAATCTAGAGGACAGATGATAGAGGCTGGAACTAGAGCAGTGTGGTGTGCATGGGAAGTGAGGGAAAGATTTGGTAGATGTTTCAGAAGTAGGACTTACAACACTGTGTGGAATACTAGCCATGCGAAAAGGAGGAGGAAAGGGAGAGTAGCTGAATACTTATTAGTAACTTTAACTGTGATAAGGAACACAGAGGTGGGTTGTGGTGGCTCACGCCTGTAATCCCAGCGCTTTGGGAGGCCGAAGCGGGCGGATCATGAGGTCAGGAGATTAAGACCATGCTGGTCAACATGGTGAAACCCCGTCTCTACTAAAATACAAAAAATTAGCCGGGCGTGGTAGTCCGCACCTGTAGTCCCAGCTACTTGGAGGCTGAGGTAGGGGAACTGCTTGAATCCGGGAGGCGGAGCTTGCAGTGAGCCGAGATTGCGCCACTGTACTCCAGCCTGGGCGACAGAGCGAGACTCCGTCTCAAAAAAAAAGAAAAAAAAAAAAGGAACGCAGAAGGAGGAATAACAGGTCTCAAGGGGAACGAGCAATTTTGTTTCATACACATAAAGTGGAAAGCGCTCGGGGTTAAGCTGGAGCCCAGGAGTAAGGGGTCAGATTTGGGAGCCGTGATCACTACGGTTGTGTCAGTGGCCAGCACAGCCAAGATGTGAACGTATATAGAGGAGCAGACCTAGGTCTTCCGAGTCTTACTTGTGCTTATTTCTATTCTAGACCCAAAGAGAGAATTTCTGCAGTCTATACCATGCATGCAGAAATGTTTAGTGTGAACTGCTGTCCACAATTTACTTGGAAATGCATTTAAAAAAGGGGGAAAAAAAAGGAGAATAGGGCTAGGTGCAGTGGCTCATGCCTGTAACCTCAGCACTTTGGGAGGCTGATGCGGGTGGGAGTTGGGAGTTTGAGACCAGCCTGGTCAACATGGTGAAACCCCGTCTCCACTAAAAATACAAAAATTAGCTGGGCGTGGTGGTGCCTGCCTGCGATCCCAGCTACTCGTGAGGCTGAGGCAGGAGAATCGCTTGAACCCGGGAGGCAGAGGTTGCAGTGAGCCGAGATTGCGCCACTGCACTCCAGCCTGGGCGACAGAACAAGACTCCGTCTCAAAAAAAAAAAAAAAAAAAAAAAAAAAAAGCACAGAAAAATGAGTATTTAGATTGTAATTGGTGGCTAAATGGTTGTTCATGGTATAATTCTTTCAAAGTTTTGCTCTAATTTACATTTCCACAATAAATGCTGGTAATGGGGATGGGAGGATGGTTTCAAGGTCCGTGGTATCAAATACTACAGAAAGGATGAATACAGGTTTTAGTATTTGCCTTGTGAGTTAAGAAGTCATTGGTGACGTTGAAGCCAGGTGGGCTTTTGCGGTGTGACAGAAGCCACATGCCATGGGGTGATGAGTAAATGGAAATGTGTCAGAAGACACAGGAATGTAATGAACTTCACCAGTGTATCTGTGTAATCTTTGCCACCTTCCCTATCTTTCCTGGACTTCAGTCAGCCAATGGGATCCTCATACTTGCTTTGTGATGATTATGACTAGTTATCCATGTGAATAAAACTTCCTGAGATGAAAAGAGGGTTTAGAATGTGCTTACTGTATTTTTTCCTGGTCACTGCACTTATATGCCCTGGTTTCTGTGCTTATGTGTTTACTTAACTACAGTGGCTTAATAGTTTTTTTTATCAGAGAGTTTTAGCCAGATCCTTCCTTCCTTCCTTCTTTGTCTCCCTCCCTCCCTCCCTCCCTCCCTTCCTTCCTTCTTTGCCTCCCTCCCTCCCTCCCTCCCTTCCTTCCTTCCTCTCTCTCTCTTTCTTCCTTTTTTTTTTTTTTTTTTGGAAATTGCAGGTTGAATGCTTATGGTTTCCAGCCTTAATTATTAAACACATGTAGCCATGTAGCATCTGAAATGCCAGTTTAATTTTTGTGGACATTTTGGTAAAAGCACAGTGGTTCTTCTTCAAGGCAGCACTTGTACCAGTCTATTCTAAGCTCCATTGCAAGTATGAAAATAAAGACAAACTTGCTTTAAGAATCTCCATTTTTTGAATACTTGCTTGAAAATTTCATCAGAGAATGAAGAAATTTCAATACCTTATGGTTTTTCCTCATTAACATTGAAGGCTTTTTAAAAAGTTTAAACCATTGGCTATTCTTCCATCAGTGACATATTTTTATGTGTTCACTATGAATACCAGATAGCACATAGAATCCAGATACTCTTTGCTTTGCATTCAATACTTCCCTTTTTCTTCTCTGGAAATCATGGTAATGGTGAGAAACCCTCAAAAACGAAGCAAAGCAAAAACCCTCAGGAGTGAGAAAACCAAACCAATGTATTATTGCTTTATTGTCTGACTCATAAATGTATTGCTTCTGGCAAAACAAAACCAAACTAAGCCAAATGCCATTGTAGTGTTCAATTTCTCATTTAGTTCACAGCAAATATTTCTCTCCAACTCATAGAGCTTCGTAGAGAAAAGAATTAGAGAAAATTTCAAGCTGAATATTATTTAAAATAAGTGGAGTGACTGTATGTAAAGTTCAGCAACTATGTTCATGTCATCTCTTTAGATTTAATATTGGGATATTGCAAATAATTTAATGTATTTCACCATGAATTTCTTTCCCAGTTTGATAAAAAATCTAAGGGTAGGCCTTTAGCAGCATGGTGACGTGTTAAGGGGTATTTTTCTGGAGCAGATGAGGGAGAAGAGAAATTGAGAGTATGAGGAGCCCAGAAAACTGAAGAATGTAAAAGCTGGTGGCTTAAGTTTAAACAAATAAGTGCCTGAGATCTTCACTTTTCTAATATCCTGATTAAAATAAAGCCAGACTCCTTGTGACTGTCTGCATATATGTAACAAAATTTAGAATATTTCATTGCATGACCAGAAACTCCACACAACTGCAGCAGAGGAGAAAGTAGAAAACTAAAAGGGGAAGAGAAAAGAGAAAGTAGCCCTCATCAAATGCTTCAGAGGCCCACCAATAAAAGGGCAAAGAGGCCAACATGAAGGGGAATGTGATTTAAAGGCAGTTTCAAATTTTCTTAGTGGTCGAGTCAGATTTTTTCAAGGAATAACTCTGAAGACTTCTGTGAGTCCTAAAATTCACAGATGCCGAAATGTTTGTACCTTCTCTACGTCTCCTGCGTCTCATGCCTTTCTATGGCTGTGGATTTCCAGTGAATTTCCTCATACCCACAATTTATTTCCTTTTCAGTTAGTTACCACTATAATTTTGTTGACAAAGATGCATTTTTCTCTCATATCTGGAGAATGAATGGCTATAACATCTTCACAGGAATTTAAACGATCTGCCTGTACAAAATTAACAAAAGACTGAGTCTCAGGAACTGTGCAGGCTACTTACACATTATCAAAGAGCAAATGTGAATCTTTGCCTGCCAGAGGTTACTCTGTATTACAGCATTATCTAAAAAATAAGGCGCTCGGAAAGACACAATAGTATTTTAAATATGATTTCTGATAGACTGATTGATTTCTTAGGGAAAGAAAGCATGAAAATCATTAAGTAATATAATGAATGAGAAAGTAGTACTATGCAAATGAAAAGGTGATTATTTTGAAATCTTACAAATACATTGGGCATTAAATGTTTCATTTCACGTGCAACTCCTTGATCGTTTAGCAAACCACATCAGTGGACAGATTATATTTTGGCTCTATTCATGCAAGCATGTTTTTCCTTCATTTATAAAAAAACAAATAAATCATAGTTCATTTAAATAGCTACAAGAGTATATTGATTTGGACTTCTGACTTATGTATTCCTATTATCATAGGATACTAGCACAATTGTAAAGGTTCGGGCAAAATTATTGCCCTTTTAAACAGGAAGTTCTTAAAAACCAAATAATAACTGGATATTTAAGCAACTTCAATACGCTGATTTGGGCATATGACTTTTATGTATGCCTATTATCAGAATTGCGTAGAATATGCTAGCTCAGTTTTAAAAGCTCAGGCAAAATCATTTTCCTTGAAAACAGAAAGTTCTTTTTCTTCCTCCCCAAGGCCGCTAAAAATTTGAACTATTGAACTCAGATTTGAGTGATGATGTACTATACTTTGCCAAACGAGTTGTTCCCCCTTTTATAACATCCATCAGAAAAAAAAAAGAGGAGGAACACTTCCTTTCATTTGTTCATTGGTCAAACTGTTTGCCAGGAAAGTCTTTTTTTGTGCGTCTGTTTGCTTAAGTCAAGGTAATTTTAAAATAGGAAGAAAATTTCACACCGTTCTCAGGTGACATTTAGGAAATAAAAAAGTATGAGTCTATGTGTTACGTTCTATTGGCACAGAAATGCCCAGACAGTAGTTAAAGGGCGACCCCCGGGAACTGAGTTTATTTATTCTTATCTAAATATAAAGTACCTTGTTATTAAGAAAAAAGTACACTATCACAAAATCTCATTATTAGCATTGGAAATGAACTTGGGGTCATTTAGCCCAATACTTATCTGATAGACCAAAGTTTATTAAAACAGTTCTGTAGCTATTCTAGTCCTCAAATAATGTTTTTAAGATAAGTTCTCAAAACATTGATATAACATAACTTATTTGGATGGTAAAAATATTTATTCAGTCCATTGCTTGCTTTGCCTGCTCATTGACAAGCAGATTCACATCTATTTATTCTGTATTTGTGTGGCTAGTTGTTTTCAGACAGTGTTGGGTGTGAAGACAACTTTAGAAATATTATTTTATTAGCTTATGTTAAAGTTTATTAATTAGGAAGTTTCTACTTTTGTTTTTTTTTTTTTGAGATAGAGTCTCACTTCGTCACTCAGGCTGGAGTGCAGTGGCTCGATCTCAGCCCACTGCAACCTCTGTCTCCCGGGTTCAAGTGATTCTCATGCCTCAGCCTCCTGAGTAGCTGAGACTACAGGTGCGTGCCACCACACCCAGCTAATTTTTGTATTTTTAGTACAGATGCAGTTTTGCCATGTTGGCCAGGCTGGTCTTAAACTCCTGACCTCAGGTGATCCATCCACTGCAGAAGCTTCTACTATTATGTGTATATAGCACATATATAAATGTATATGATAGACATATAAGTTAAGTCAGTTCTGCTGTAATGCTTGTATTGAAATGCAAATTTTTTCCAATGGAATTAATATATTAATATTAATATCTTTGAGCATACCATTTGAACATAATGTGAGCTTTGCATTTGCTTATGTGCATTTTCATTCACAAGAAACGGCAGGTGAATACAGAAAAGCGAAAGTTGCACCCAGCCTCACAGGAATACACAAGCACACACATACAGGTACATGCCCCAGCCGCCTACCAGAGACCTCAGTTGACTGTGTGTGTTCTTTTTTTTGTTTGTTTTTGAGACGGAGTTTTGCTCTTGTTGCCCAGGCTGGAGTGCAATGGTGGGATCTCGGCTCACGACAACCTCCGCCTCCTGGGTTCAAGCGATTCTCCTGCCTCAGCCTCCAGAGTAGCTGGGATTACAAGCATGTGCCACCACGTCTGGCTAATTTTGTATTTTTAGTAGAGACGGAGTTTCTCCATGTTGGTCAGGCTGATCTCGAACTCTGACCTCAGGTGATCTGCCTGCCTCAGCCTCCCAAAGTGTTAGTATAACAGGTGTGAGCCACTGCGTCTGGTCCACTGTGTGTGTTCTGAGTCTTACCCATAAAATCTGGCTTTAAGCTGGATTTTACTTTACTGTTTTTCTTTTTAAAATTATTATTTTTTATTAACTTGTTTTTAATTTACAAATACTAATTATGTGTATAAATGTATAAACAGGGTACAGTGTGATGTTTTGCTGATCTGATTTTAGATAACCTTCCATTCACCACTTCACAATAATTCACAAACTGCAACCCCTCCAATGCCCACTTCATGAGAAAACACTAGGGCTTTTTCAAAGTCAAAGTGTCATTTTTATTTTAGAATTTCTGGATTTCTTAACCATTAACATGTATGGAACTGTGTTACCATTGTTATTTAGGTTCTTTTTATTTTTTTTAATGTACCACTGATGAAAATTTTAAGTGTTGTACCTTAATCCTATTTTCCTCTAAGTTCTGTGGTTTTTTTGATCTGTGAATTTTTATCAGCATAGTGATTTGAAGAACGCATGTGCTGGCATTATAGCAAAACAGACTGCATATGCTCCCCCTTACGAAAAACATGGCAAATGCAAGACATGGCAAATGCAAAACTGGTAGCCTTGCTTTTGTTTTGTTTTTAACCTAATTAAGGTCATAGCATATGCATAATTTCTTTTTTTTTTTTTTTTTCAGACAGAGTCACTCTGTCACCCAGGCTGGAGTGCAGGGGCACCATCTCGGCTCACTGCAACCACTGCCTCCCATGCTCTCCAATAACTGGGATTACAGGCAAGCACCACCACGGCCCCACTAATTTTTGTAGTTTTAGTAGAGACAGGGCTTCCCCATGTCGACCTCAGGTGATCTGAGGAGTTCAGTCAGTCTCTCAAAGCATAATTTCTTATGATGCTTTTTTTTTTTTTTTTTTTTTTTTTGGAGATGGAGTCTGGCTCTGTCACCCAGGCTGGAATGCAGTAGTGTGATCTTGGCTCACTGCAACCTCTGCCTCCCAAGTTCAACCAATTCTCCTGCCTCAGCCTCCCGAGTAGCCGGGATTACAGGTATGCGCCACCTGCCCAGCTAGTTTTTGTATTTTTCAGTAGAGACAAGGTTTCACCATGTTGGCCAGGTTGGTCTCGAACTCCTGAGTGCAAGTGATCTGCCCACCTCGGCCTCCCAAAGTGCTGGGATTACAGGAGTGAGGCAGTAGGCCCAGCCTAAATCTTCTTTTAAGAGTATCTCATAGTAATCATTACCCCTTTAAAGTACTTTTTAATTTGGGACTATTATAAGGGATACTTTTGATGGAAATCTTTGTTTGTAATGTTATTTCTAATATTGAGTAAGAGTTTAGAATACATTTCAGGAAGTAGAATCATAAGGTCAAAGGCTATGAACATTTGATACATACTGCCAAATCAATGTCCAAAATGGTTGTATGAATTTACACTCCCAGCAGTACTGTACCAATAGAACAGTGGTAGAGTTTCCACATCTTTATGATGCTGAAACAACAAAGATAAAAAATTTCATTAAAATGAAAAAATGTGTCCAGTTATATGAATGGCTTTCTTTTTCAAAAAGAAACACAGTGCTAGGCATCTGGGAATTTAAAAATATATAATTATGTGATATGGTCAAGAAAATGTTCAGCTTATCTAATAATAGATGTTTTCCTAGGTAGCTGCATGTTGCTTGCATATTTTGTATATTTAATAAAAATGACAAATTTGAGTATCTTTAATAATGAAAAATCAACATCTATTTTGAATACATGAAGTAATTCAAACAATCAAATACTTGACACACCTGCAAATAGTTGCTTATATTGACATGGTCTCTGTAATTCCTCTTACTCAGGTAAGATTTTGTTATTAGGGTGTGTCTGGTGTTACGCTAAAAATCTAATGAGCATTCATTTGTTCAGTATTACCAAGTCTCTTCCCTGTGGCAAGCACTGTACTGAAATACTGGATATGTCTAGGAGAGACTGGGCCCAGACTTCAGATTAAATTGAATAAATTTTCAGACACCACTGTGGAAACCATGACTTACTTTTTTTTTTTTTTTTTTTTTTGAGATGGAGTCTCGCTCTGTCACCCAGGCTGGAGTGCAGTGGCACAATCTTGGCTCACTGCAACCTCTGCCTCCTGGGTTCAAGTGATTCTTCAACCTTCACCTCCCAAGTGGCTGGGACTACAGGCACCCACCACCAAGCCCAGCTAATGTTTTTTTTTTTTTGTATTATTGTAGAGACGGGGTTTCACCATGTTGGCCAGGCTGGTCTTGAACTCCAGATCTCAGGTGATCCTCCCACCTCGGCCTCACAAAGCTCTGGGATTACAGGCATGAGCCACCATTCCCAGCCTGGAAACACTGACTTTTAAAAAGATTTTAAACATTTTTTAAAAGATTGCCTGGATTCTGTTGTCTGGATGTCCCATAAGTCACTTAGGCAATCCTTATTGTTCAATGTTTAACTTGATTCCAATATTTCACTATGACAAATAAAACTGCTGTGGACTCCTTATAACTAAATCTTTAATGTTCACCTATCATTATTTTCTTATGATAACTTCACAGCAGAAAAAATGGCTGAGTAAAGTGATATATGCATTTTTTAAATCTTTTGACGGCCGTTACAAAATCGCCCTTTGGAAAAGTTGTATCAAATACTGTCTCTGGTGGTGTGAAGAGGCCCATTTTGATTGGGTTCTAGATTAAGAGCTATTCTAGGAATTCTTTTCTCACACACACACACTAGAAACTGCTACCAAAACTTCTTGGCTTCCTTAAAATAGTCATTAGACATAAAAGCTGGGGCCTGAACTTGATGCAAATGGTAGTCATATTGACTAGGATAATAAAGCACTTTATAGTAGGGATCTAGCCGTGGCTTTGCCATTAATTAATTGGTGAACTTGTACAAGGTACTTGTGTTTTATCTGTGACTGAGTTTTTTTCATCTTCTAAATAAAAATGTCAGATTTGGTGATTTCTGTTGGTTTCCTCCAAGCCTACAATTGTATTATTGTATATGTATTCTGTCCTGGATTATGTAAATTTTGACTAAGGAAAGCTTATGGGCATAACTGTTGTCATGAATGTCCTCAAGGTCTCATTATTCCTCTGTCCCGGGAGGGAGCAGTTAGCTATACTGGTTTCCTTGCCAGATCTAAAGGCTCTTCAGAGTGGAAGGCAGTGGGGAAGGAAGGTCTTCTTTCATGGGGCAGCCAGAAAGCAACCCCAGGAATACAATGAACTGATAATAGCTTGGAGAACTGGAGACTAGCAAGATTTCCTCCAGTCCTGGCCAGGCAGACTCAGGGTGAAGAAACCTTGGTTCTGTGAATTAATAGCATGCAGAGTAGGTGTTATGGTTTGGCTGTGTCCCCACCCAAATCTCATCTTGAATTATAGCTCCCATAATTTCAATGTGTCATGGGAGGGACCCAGTGGGAGGTAATTGAATCATGGGGTTGGATCCTTCTTGTGCTGTTCTTGCAATAGTGAATAAGTCTCATGAGATCTGAAGATTTTATAAATGGGAGTTCCCCTGCACATGCCCTCTTGCCTGCCACCATGTAAGGCATGCCTTTGCTCTTCCTTCACCTTCTGGAATGATTGTGAGGCCTTCCCAGCCATGTGGAACTGTGAGTCCATTAAATCTCTTTCCTTTATAAATTACCCAGTCTCAAATATGTCTTTATCAGCAGCATGAGAATGTACTAATGTAGTAGGCCATCCTACCGACCAAATGTCTGTTCTGCCATCTAGTGCTAGACATGAAAATTGTGATTAATTACACTATCCAGTTTATTGGTTAAAAAAATCATTAGGATTGTTGCTTGCTCTAGGAATAGTGAACTAATTTTTAGGATGTGCCTTGATCTTTCCCGCTGGGGAGGCATTAATTAAAATCGGATGCCTCAGATGTTAGGTGTTATTAAAGGTTT
Organism: Pongo abelii; assembly: GCF_028885655.2. Lineage (NCBI taxonomy): Eukaryota > Metazoa > Chordata > Mammalia > Primates > Hominidae > Pongo > Pongo abelii. The sequence goes on along the minus strand of NC_072004.2, from coordinate 13,568,033 downwards.
TTGGACACCCTTAACACCGCTGTGGTGATCTTCAAGATATGTCCACAAAGTCATATACTCTTGATACTCTTTTCTTTAATAATTGAAGCGTAATCCTCCTCTTGGATGTGGGTTACACCTAGTCATTCACTTGCAACAAAAAGAATACGAGAGAAGTGATGAGATGTATCTTCCAGGCTTGGCTTGTTAAAAGATTGTGCTTTCTGTCTTGAGTGCGTTCTCTGTCTGGAATGGCTTGAAGTAGCAGAAGTTAGCTGCCATGTTTTATGAACAGCCCCTATGGAGAGGCCCACGTGGCAAGGACCTGAAGTCTTCCAACAGCCATGTGAGTGAGCTTGGAGTGACTCTTCCACTTTAGTCAAGCATCCATGTGTCTGCAGCTCCAGCTGATGACTGTGATCCCAAGAGATACACTGAGCTGAGCTGGAACCACCCACTTAAGCAGCTGCAGCATTCCTGACTCTGGGCAACTGTGTGAGATAAACAGTGTTTGTTATTTTAAGCTATTAAGGTCTAGAGTCCCTTGCTTTGCCGCAATTGTTAATGCAGCCACCACCACCATTTGCTAAGGCAGTGCTTAACCTAAGTTGCATCAGAATCACCTGGAGAGCTCATTAAAACTCAAGTTCCTCGGCCTCAGTCCCAGAAATACCAATGCAGTAGGCTTAACGTGAGGCCTGAGCATTTGCATTTCTAACAAGCTTCCAAGTAATGCTGATGCTACTAGTGTGGAGATCATCCTTTGAGCGGCAAGACCTTTATCTGCTTTCCAGAAAGACTTGCTGTGAATATGCTGTTCACAGCAGGGTAAATCTTTTCCATGGCACTTTTCTGGGAAATGTTTCTAGCTCCCCCAATCTAACTGGAGCCTCTGCTTCCCAGCATTGATGGAAATGATGGTTAATACTTACAATGGCTATTTTTGAGGCTTCTAAACCTGCTGGGCTTTCGGTAGACAGTCCAGCCACTAGTCAGTTATCAGCTCATTATTTTCCAATACAATTTCCCTCCCTTCTTAGCTTCTATTGGCAGACTCTTTGCTAACCTCTGGTATGGTCTTGTGCTATCTGGGAACCTCAGATAAAAGCAGAAGGAGCTAAAATCTTTGATTGACCCCTAGAATAAGCTGTGAGCGGAAAGATTTTTTGTATTCTTTTCCTGATGCAAGTCACCACAATTAGAAGTGAGAGAGCAAAAACTCCCTGATTGGAACTAGGAATCAACAAGGTATAGATTCATGCTCTATAGTTTCTTCTTCAAAGCATACCCCCGCCTTTATCTTACCAGTGTGTTTCATTTGCAATGTCTTATGAATTTGGCAAATTATGAAATCAAAATTGAGGCTGGGAATTTCACGTCTTTCTGACCTCATCCATTATCCATTTTTTTTAACCTAAAAGATGCTTTTTCCCCACTTAGTGTAGGAGTTTGCAATTTGATGGAGGAATCAGAAAAGAGCCTCAGCATGGGTAGTGAATATAATGCTAGGCAAAGGGTGTAGGTAATAATTATCAGAGAGTTTCACAACTGAGAGAGCAAGCAAGAGTGGTCTTGGTATGCTAAAGCAATTGGGGGAAGGCCTCCTGAAGGAGATGGGATTATTAAAAAATGGATAGGAATTAGATAAACAGAGAGACACTAAGAAAAAATTCCAGGTAGGGGCAACTGTGAAGTGGAAGAGGGAAGTATATGTGGATGCATTACAGGATGGTGGCAAGAGGATTAATTTTACTATAGGGGATATTTTGTCTTCAAGCAATATTTCAAGGTGAGATGGGTAAGAAAAAGCAGACCCTCCTTGCAGGGGACCCTGGACATCAGTTTTAGTGTTTTACAATTACCATCTATTGATATGGAGAACATTTTTGAGCAGGGTGATGATGAGACATGCCCTTCATTGTTTTTTTTTTTTTTCTTTTTTCTTTGAGACAGAGTCTTGCACTATTGCCCAGGCTGGAGTGCAGTGGCACGATCTCGGCTCACTGCAAGCTCCGCCTCCTGGGTTCACGCCATTCTCCTGCCTCAGCCTCCCGAGTAACTGGGACTACAGGCACCCGCCACTACACCTGGCTAATTTTTTGTACTTTTAGTAGAGACGGGGTTTCACCGTGTTAGCCAGGATGGTCTCGATCTCCTGACTTTGTGATCCGCCTGCCTTGGCCTCTCAAAGTGCTGGGATTACAGGTGTGAACCACCATGCCCAACCCACTGTTTTAAGAGTGATACGGGCCGGGTGCGGTGGCTCATGCCTGTAATCCCAGCACTTTGGGAGGCTGAGGTCAGGAGATCAAGACCATCTTAGCTAACACTGTGAAAACCCATCTCTACTAAAAATACAAAAAATTAGCCGGGTGTGGTGACACACATCTGTAGTCCCAGCTACTCGGGAGGCTGAGGCAGGAGAATCACTTGAACCCAGGAGGTGGAGGTTGCAGTGAGCTGAGATCGCGCCACTGCACTCCAGCCTGAGTGACAGAGTGAGACTCCATCTCAAAAAAAAAAAAAGAGTGATAGGGCAATGGGTATATACTGAATTAATTGAGCACAAGGACAGAGAGTACTGGGGTGAGAACTTCATTAGGGAATGGTCTTAGTTTACCTGCTATAACAGAATATCATTGACTTAAACAACAAATACAGATTTCTTACTTCTATGGAGGTTGGGAAGTCCAAGACCAAGGTGCCAGAAGATCTGGTGTCCAGTAAGGGCACTCTTCCTGGTTTGCAGACTGCCATCTTCTTGTGTATTCTCATGTATCAGAGAGAGCAGAGAGAAGGAGGCAAGCTCCCATGTGCCCTTAACTCCACTTTGGAGGCTCTATCCTCATGCCTTCATGTAAATCCAGTCACCTCACAAAGGCCCCCAGCTCCTACTACCATCACATTGGAGATTACAGTTTCAACATATGAATTTGGTGGGGGGGGTGGGGAACAAATATTCAGCCTGTGTTGTTGACACTCACACTCAACATTGAGCTCAGTCACATGTTGATTGTGAGGATAGAGGGTTCTGGAAGTGGGAACTCTGCCAGAGCCACAGTACTGTCTTTTGGGCTGGTGACAATGAAGATCTGGACCAGGAAAGACTGGAGAGGAAGAATCATCAGATTTTGATTTCTGGTTGGTTCGGGAGACTAAAAGGAATCACAAATGAGTTTCCCAGCTTTGCAGCATGGTGGTGTGGAAATGGGTAGAACTGAGGGAGCATGGATAAGGGGGCATGGTTGTGGATGGACAGAAAGGTCAGGTGGGGAGCTTCAAGTTCTAGGTGGAACCTTCCATGAGACAGGGGTAACACTACAAATGGAGGCTTGGAATGATCTGCTTAGAAGCGGGAAGACAAAGCATGGATGGATTGAGTATTTATGAGTCGGAAGGAGGAGGAGGTCTTGGAAGAAGCCTTCCTGTGGGCATTGGGGTATTTCTAAAATGCATTCAGAGAGGGTGGATGAGATCTAGGGCAACTGTAATGCCAAAGAGGTCAGGGGAAAGGTCATTTTAAATGTGGACAGGAAGGAGGCTAAGGAGAGCCAAGAATACTGAAAATCTGGTGGATTTGTCAACTAGGAGGTCAGGGTGAGGAATCTCATGGTGTTCAATATTTTGACTGAAATCCAGACATCAGTGGAAAAACTTTAGTGGAGTTGGCTATCATCTTTCTTCCGGGACCTCCTGAACTCCAGGACTCCACATAAAAGTCCTTTTCTGCTCATTGGAATCAGGCTGTTAAATAAGCAGGGTCTTGTGGCAGAAAAGGGTCATCTGCTTTCCCTAATTCAATATATACAATTTTAACTTATTCTTTTCCTGCCTCCCATATCCCTAACAGGACGGCTAGTTCCTTGAGTTTGTTTTGCTCAATTTTTTATTTTCCTGTGGTTTCTGGCACAGTGCCTTGCACATGGTAAAAACTCAGAAAATAGCTGTTGAATTCCCCATCTACTTAATCCTGTAAAATAAAAGCATGGGTGTGAAGATCAGGCAGGTGAAATGACCTTAACAAATTAAAACACAGCCTGGACCTCTCCTCTAGGGAGCCCAGCCTGTATGAACAGAAGCCAGAGATTTAATTACAGCCAATTCAATTGTGAGCCCTATATCAACCTCAGGATCAAATCCCTGTAGCAGCTCTCACATCCTCTCTGCTGGCCCCCTCGATGCCCTTTTGTCATGGGTATTTCTTAGCACCCTGACTTTCTCTAAACCTCCATTTACAATTTCCAAATGCGTTGTTTTCCTAGTCCTTCCAGGTAGGGTCCCACAAGAAAGTGGTCCAAGCGGTCACCCCCTAGGAAAGAAAGGATCCTTGGACAGAGGAGCCCAACCTTTGATCCTGCACCTGCCATATGATGACCTGATTTGGGATAAGTCAGTTCCCTTCTTTAGGACTCAGTATTATCCTCTCAAAAATACATTTGATTAAATGTTTTCTGAGCATATTCATTCATCTTTAGAGAAATATCCCTAAGCAATTCATAGACGTAAAAAGGACATGGTAAGGAGAGAGATGAAGAGAGACAGAAAAAATAAATCTATCCAGCAACATTTTGTTACTCAGCAAAGCATTTTCCTGTGGAGTCTCTCTGTTTTTTAAAAACATTATTGGCCAGGCACTGTGGCTCATGCCTGTAATCCTAGCACTTTGAGAGGCCGAGGTGGGTGGATCACATGAGGTCAGGAGTTCGAGACCAACCTGGCTAGCATGGTGAAACCCTGCCTGTACTAAAAATACAAAAATTAGTCAGATGCGGTGGCACATGCCCATAGTCCTAGCTATTCAGGAGGCTGAGGCAGGAGAAACGCTTGAACCTGGGAGGTGGAGGCTGCAGTGAGCCGAGATCATGCCACTGCACTCCAGCCTGGGCAACGGAGCATGACTCCATCTCAAAACAACAACAACAACAAAACACTATTATGAAAATTTCAGTATATAGCAACACTAAAATAATTTTGTAGTGAAAACTCATCTACCCATCGTCTAGATTCTATTCTTTACATTTTACTAAACTTGTTTTTATCATATATATTTCCATCTACCTATCCTCTCTCCAGCACTAATTCCCTTTTTTATTTCCTGATCCCTCTGAGGATATGACTGTCCTGAGACATCAGAGACTTGCAGGAAAGTTAGGGAAAATTGTCAATTAGCCATTAAGGTGAAGTGAGGTTGGCCAGTTGGTAACCTGTGCCATCTAGGTTGCCCTCAGAAAGCGATTTTCTTCATGCAGTCATCAAAGCATAGAGCACTTGCTAAAATAATGCATCAACTGAATTATGTAAAATATGAAAATAGGAAGACTGAGTTTCTTTGAAAACAGACACACATAATTTATAGATCCAATTAAGTAATATCCATCAAAGCAATCTCCAGCAGAGGTTATGTACTTACTCTAGTATTGCCATCACACAGAGTATTTTGGGGGATTTTTATCTGGAATTCCCTCTAGAACTTTATGTGTCACAAGGAAACTGGCTTTATTGTTTCTAGACAGGACATACACTGATTAGATTCATAATCACAGCTTCGCAAAGCCCCCTTCCTCCCACCTTTCTCCCTTTAATTCCAGTTTGGCTCTAGTTCTAACTACCCATGAGTTTGTATGGGCTGATAGCGCAATTGTGAATTCCCTAGGTTTACGGACACCTAAGAGGAGAGCCTTGGTAACAACAGGCTTCTCCTATATCTCTAATGCTGAGCAACTCATTGCCAAATGCCTGTGTCTCAGTTTCCTTCTCTGTCAAATATGGTCAAGCACTTTTACCTTGCTTTAAGTGAGAGGGTTATTGTGATTAAAAAAACAAAACAAAACAAAACAAAACTGAGATGCGTAGGAACCTAAAACTCCTGTAAATATGTGAAAAATACATGGATATTTTGATTTTAACTATGTTTAAATAAGTTGTAGGCTGGACACAGTGGTTCACCCCTGTAATCCCAGCACTTTGGGAAGCTGAGGCTGGCGAATTGCCCAGGAGTTGGAGACCAGCCTGGGCAACATGATGAAATCCCATCTCTACAAAAAATTCAAAAATTAGCTTGGCCTGGTGGCATGCACCTGTATCCCAGCTATTCGGGAGGCTGAGGTGGGGGGATCACTTGAGCCTGGGAGGTTGAGGCTACACTGAGCTGTGATTGTATCACTGCACTCCAGCCTAGAGAGCAGAGTTTGTTTGTCTCGAAAAACAAACAAACAAAAAGGAAATAACCTTAGGATGCTAGCAATGCTGGAATTATGGATGAGTGATTATCTTTTTTTTCAAAACTGTTTATAAGGTGATATTATTACCTTTATCATGAAAAAGCGTATTAGAACTAAGCATCCAATATTCTTTTCACTTTTAGGACAAACAGCAAGAAATGACTTTTGTAGTAGTTAGTTAGTTTAAGAAGGAAACAACCAGTCATTTGAGACAGAGATTGAAATAGCGTGGAGAAGGTCCTTCTTTGTCGCCTGGTAGCATTGAGTACGATTTACGTCTTCCATATCCTAAGACCATTGGTTTACTTTGCATCTCTGAGTAACAGCTGGAATCTCTCAAATGTGGTGAGAATATTCATATATCAATCATTCTAGAAGATTTTTCTTCTACCAGTTTTGAGCTATAAGAGGATTTTGAAAGGTTAGAATAACTGTTTGTTAACCAGCTAACTCCCATCTTCTGCACAGTGCCACTTTCCAACAGGGATTAATGGGAAGTCCCAGAATAGAATTTCCAGCCTACACATGTAGGACACAGCTTCTGTAAACAGGAAGGTGGGAGGAGTGGGGAATGGTTAAAGACCCATTTTAGATGGAGACGAACAGAGAATGTGAAAACCAGGAAGGTGACAGCCAGAGCTGATGATAAGCCAGCTCCAAAGGAGAGGTAGCACTGGGATTCTTCAGACGTGCTTCTCAGTTATATTTTACTTTTTGTTTCACTACCTTTCCCAAGGGATTGAATTTACATCAGAATTTTACTCCCAGTGGAGGTCTCTTGCATTAAAGTTTCAGAAGTTGATAGTTGTAAAAAATGAACACCTGAAAAATCGCTACTGGTTGTATAGAGAGATAGAAATGGAAAGAGCTGGCAGGGCATGGCTGGGGGACACCGGCCGTGAACCACCTGATTCATGCAGGCTTTGTGTACTTGCTGGCAGGCCGCAGCAGTCTCCAGTGGAGGGCTGGGACTGGTGTGTGTATCTGCCATGTCTTGCAGCAATGCATGTGGAGCTTGGATGCCTAGCCTCTGTTCACATAATATGGTGCCAATAAAGCATCATAATTAAAATCTTTAATTATCACAGAAACATTTCCAGCAATAAGAGGGACTGAGCTGAGGAAAGAAGTGATCTACTTCTCTCTTCTTTCCACCCAAAATAAACACAAAAGAACGCCGCATAAAATGTAACAGCTACCACAACAAAAACAAGTATACCCAGCCAAAGTTCAAAGAAAGGAAATCCTGCCAGGGCAGTAAATGGGAGCTGAGGCTGCTGTAGCCCACAGACGATAAACAGGAGAAAAGACCTGGGTTGAAAGCTGGGATTCAGGAATTTGGCCACTGCCTGCATTTGCCCCAGGAGACAAAACCATGCCTATACATAAAGCCAAGCATCTTGACATGCTCTATGCTCCTTGACCTCATAGATTAGAAAACCCTGCCTCCCAGGCTCAGCAAAAGTGCCAGGAAGCTTGCTCTCTCTGTAGACTTTTGGACAAAAAATAACAATAAAAGTCACTCATAAGGAATTAAAACCACAGGTCTGAGCTGTATGTTTGCATGTGGCCTGAGTTTATGCTTCCCGTGAAGTGTGAGAACCACAAGCTGAGAAATCAACAGAAGAACTGGTCTCAGGACCATTGAAACCCTTGGTATCTTTGGCAAAAGAAAAACTGAAGCTGTTCCGAATGATTTTTTTACAACTTGGTTCCCAGGAGACTACCCCAGAGGGAACGACCACAATTGAGGATGGGAAACACAGTTAGAAATTTCAATCACTCGAAGAAAGAAACCTACTGTGTGGAAGAGGCAGTAGAACCAACAAACCCCAAACTGACCTCAAAATCATAATACTCTGAAAGATACTTACATGCTTGTTTCAAATTTATTAAAGAAACAAAAGAAAATATTAAAATTATTACGAAAAATCTGGGCAGCATAAAAATATTTGACAAAGAGCCAAATAGAATGTGAAATGAAAAATTGTAAATGTTGAAGTTAAAAACTCAATAGGAAGGATAAACTGCAGAGTAAAATAGCAGAAAAACATAGTCCAGGCATACCTCAGAGATCTTGCAGGTTCTGCTCCAGACCACTGTAATAAAGCAAATATCACAGTAAAGCAAATATTACAATAAAGTGAGCTGAACAAGTTATTTGATTTCCCAGTGTGTATAAAAGTTATGTTTATGCTATACTATAGTCTATTAAGCATGCTATATAATTATATCTAAAAAAGTACATACCTTAGTTTAAAAATACTTTATTGCTAACAAAGTGCTAATGATCAGCTGAGTCTTCAGTGAGTTGTAATCTTTTTGCTGAGAAAGAGTCTTGCCTCAGTGTCGATGGCTGCTGACTGACTAATCAGGGTAGTGGTTGCTGAAGATTGGGGTGGTTGTGGCAATTTCTTAAAGTAAGGCAACAATGAAATTTGCCTCATTGATCCACTCTTCCTTTCATGAAAGATTTCTCTGCAGCATGCAATGCTGCTGTTTGATAGCATTTTACCTACAGTCGAACTTCCTTTAAAATTGGAGTCAATCCTCTCAAATCCTGCTGCTGTTTTATCTACTAAGTTTATGTAACATTCTAAATCCTTTGTTGTCATTTCAACAATGCTCACAGCATCTTTACCAGGAGGAGATTCCGTCTCAAGAAACCACTTTCTTCGTTCATCCATAAGAAGCAACTCATTATCAGTTCAAGGTTTCTTGTGAGATTGCAGCAATTCAGTCACATCTTCAGGCTCCACTTTTAAGTCTAGGTGTCGGGCTATTTCCACCACATCTGGAGTTACTTCCTTCTCTGAAGTCCAGAACTTCCCAAAGTCATCCATGAGGGTTGGAATCAACTTCTTCAAAACTCCTGTTTGTGTTGATATTTTATAACCTCCTCCCATGAATTATAAATGTTCTTCATGGCACCTAGAATGGTGAATTCTTTCCAGAAGATTTTCAGTTTACTTTGCCAAGATCTATCAGAGGAATCATTATCTATGGTAGCTATAGCCTTACAAAGTATATTCCTTAAATAATGAGACTTGAAAGTCAAAATGACTCTTTGTCCTGTGGGCTACAGAATGGATATTGTATTAGCGGGTATAAAAAACAACATTCATCTTATACTTCAGAGATCTTAGATAACCAGATGCATTATCAATGAGTAGTAATATTTAGACAGATATCTTTTTTTTCTGAGCAGTAGGTCTCAACAGTGGGCTTAAAATATTCAGTAAACCATGCTGTAAACATATGTGCTGTCATCCAGGCTTTGTTGTTCCATTTGTACAGCACAGGCAGAATAGGCTTAGCATAAATTGTAAGGGCCCTAGAACTTTTGAAATGGCAAATGAGCATTGGCTTCAGCTCAAAGTCACCAGCTGCATTAACCCCTAACAAAAGTGTCAGCCTGTCCTTGAAACTTTGAAGCCAGGTATTAACTTCTCTGTAGCTATGAAATTCCTAGATGGCATCTTCTTCTATCTTCCATGTTGTCTACATGGAAAATCTGTTGTTTGGTGTAGCCACCTTCATCAATAATTTTATGCAGATATTCTGGATAACTTTTTGCAACTTCTGTGTCAGTACCTGCTGCTTCATCTTACACTTTTATGTTATGGAGATGGCTTCTTTTCTTAAACCCCATGAACTAGACTCTGCTAACTTCACACTTTTTTTTCTGCAACTTCCTCACCTTCTCAGCCTTCATAAAATATGAGAGAGTTAGGGCCTTGCTCTGGATTAGGCTTTGGCTTAAGGGGATGTTGTGGCTGGTTTGATCTTCTGTCCAGATCAGCGATAAGGCTGTTTCACTTTCTTATCATTTGTGTGTTCACTGGAGTAGCACTTTTTGTTTCCTTTAAGAACTTTTCCTCTGCATTTACAGCTCGGCTAACTGTTGCAGGAGGCCTAGCTTTCAGCCTGTCTCAGCTTTCAACATGCCTTCCTCACTAAGTTGAATCATTTCTGGCTTTTGATTTAAAGTGAGGGAGGTGCAATTCTTCCTTTCCCTTGAATATTTATAACATTGTAGGGATATTAAATGACCTAATTTCAATATTGTTGTGTCTCAGGTAATAGGGAGGCCTGAGGAGGAGAGAGATGGGGGATAGCTGGTCTGTGGAGCAGTCAGTACACACACATTTATTGATAAAATTCCCTGTCTTCTATGGGCATGGTTTGAGGCACCTCAAAACAATTACAATAGTAACATCAAAGACCACTGATCACAGATCACCATAACAGATACAATAATAATGAAAAAGTGAAATATTGAGAAAAATACCAAACTGTGACACAGAGACACAGTATGTGAGCATGCTATTGGAAAAATGACCCCGATAGACTTACTTGATGCAGGGTTGCTGCAAACCTTCAATTTTTTAAAAATGTAATATCTGCAATACACTGTAAACCAGAGCTCAATAAAGCAAGGTATGCCTATAATAACTAAAAGATAAATGATAAACTTACCGAACAGCAGAGGAAAACAGCTGAAAAACGTTAATAATGAAAAGATTTGAGAAACTTCTTAAAGAGATAAAAAGATGGGACTGTCAAAGGGTGGTTTACACACTCGGAGTATAGACTTATTAGGTCCAAAATGCATTTAATAAAACTTCCAGAGGACAGAACATGGAGAACTTTCAGATAAACAAAGAGAGAAGTAACTACACAAAACCTTTACTGAAACTACTAAATGACATTCTTTAGCAAGAAAGACTGAATCCAGAAGGAAAGCAAGATGTACTAAAAGCAAGGGTGAGCCGAGAAGATGGTAAACACACTCATCCATCCAAACGAGCTGTGACTATAAAATTAATAAAAGTAATATGTTGCTTGGATTAATAGCAGTTTTACCAATGGTAAAATTAGAATGAGAGAAAGGTGAAGTGGAGGGCAGTGTTAAAGCATTTTATTTTTTATTTTACTTATTTATTTATTTTTTGAGACAGGGTCTCACTTTGTAGCCCAGGCTGGAGGGCAGTGGCACAATCACAGCTCACTGCAGCCTTGACCTCCCAGGCTCAAGTGATCCTCCTGCCTCAGCTTCTGGAGTAGCTGGGACTACAGGTGCGAGCCACCATGCCGAGCTAATTTTTGTATTTTTTGTAAAGATGGGGATTCACTATGTTGCCCAAGCTGGTCTCGAACTCCTGGGTGATCTGCCTGCCTCGGCCTCCCAAGGTGCTGGGATTATAGGCAGGAGCAACTGCGCCTGGCCTCAAGCTTTTTAAATTCTTGCATTGATAGAGAAGGATTGCAATAGTAATATGAGGTTTTCTTAAATTAATTACCATGCAAAAATTGAAATGTAACCACTGAAATAATAATTTCTAAACTGGAAAGGGATTCAATAAAATAAACTTGACTACTCCAATAAAAGAAAAGAAAAACACAAACAGACATAGTACATGGAAAGCATCAAATAAGATGGTAGAAAACAAGTCCAAATTTCGTCCAGGCATGATGGCTCATGTCTGTAATCCCAGCACTTTGGGAGTCCGAAGCAGGCAGATCACTTGAGGTCAGGAGTTTGCGACCAGCCTGGCCAACTTGGCAGAACCCCGTCTCTACTAAAAATACAAAAATTAGCCGGGCATGGTGGCATGCACCTGTAATCCCAGCTACTTGAGAGATTGAGGCATAAGAATCATTTGAACTCGGGAGGTGGAGGTTGCGGTGAGCTGCGATCGCACCACTGCACTCGAGCCTGGGTGACAGAGAGAGACTCTGTCTCTTAAAAAAAAAAAAAAAAGAAAAAGAAAAAGAAAAGAAGTCCAAATTTCTAAGCACAGGGGACAGTCCACATCTGTGGGTTCTACATTACATTCAAGGATTCAACCAATCTCCAGCCCCCACTCCCACAAAACAATACAATAATAAAAAGTAATATAAATTCTAAAAAATATGGTCTAAGAGCTATTTACATAGCATTTCCATTCTGTTAGGTATTACAAGTAATCTAGAGAAGATTTAAATGTATACAGGAGGATGTGTGTAGGTTATATGCAAATACCATGCCATTTTATATAAGGAACTTGAGCATCCATGGATTTTGGTATCCTTAGGGGGTCCTGGAACCAATCCTTTGTGGATACCAAGGGACAACTGTAATCAAAATAAATTTAAATGGATTTAAATCAAATACTAAAAGAGTCTCAGATTGGATAATTTACTCAGAAAAAATAAATCTCTGCCAAAAAGCATCTGAACCTTTTGAGAAAATCCCTACTGCCTTTAATCTTCCTCAGAATATTTCACTTCTGTTATTTTCTGCACCAAGGGGTAAAAATGCATGTTGCTGAGCACTGGCAAAAGGAAGTTCAGGGTACAGAAAAAATATCATTAACACATGTCGTGAGGTGCTGCTGATGGAGGCAGAATTGCTTTCCTGGATTAACAGTAAAAACTTCCTAAAACCCATCTAATCTCTTTAGCTTCCTGAAGAGCAATGGTAATTCAGCTTTGTGGTCCAGAGACGAGTCCAAATGTTTTATTGTGCAATCGTAGATTGGCCCATTTATTCAACAATAATTCATAAGAAATTAATTTTTCTTAATAATTAAGAAAAACTAGTGCCTGGCACCGGTGCTCATAGTTGCAATTTTGTGATCTTTAAGTTGTCCTTTCACAGTTAATTAATAGCATTTAAAAAGTACAGAAATGTGTATCAGGAAAGGAAGGAGCTGCAGCCGCGTACTCCAGGAACAAATACCCATTGCCAGAAAGACGGCAGCCTTCAGTTCTGCGTTGGGGACTCATGCGTGTCCTTTGAAAAGGCTGTTTCTTGAGGCTTTGCTCAGCTATGACCCTCTGAACTCCATTGACTTAGTGATTCCCAGAGTTAGAGAGTGTCAGAGCTGAAAGAACCTCTGGATTTCCGTGAAGCTGCTCTAGAGATGAGGACAATTTACATGCTCCGTCTCTGCCCCCTACACTGGGGTCAACACTTTAGACTAGTAGCTGGACATATCTGACATTTTCTTAGTTCGCTTAGTTGCCTACATACATCCTGCTCCAATTCCCTTGGCCCCAGCTGGCACAGGTCCTCTTGCACAATGGCTTGAGTGAAATAAATGTAACATTGGTAGCAAACAACACACAGACCCTCCAGGTAACTGAAAGAGCCCAGAATATGTTGTCCCTTCTGCAGCAGGAAGCTCCCTCCTAAATCCCTTTGTTCCCCTTGTACCCCAACTTCAGTTTCTTTCCATACCCTTACCAACCTAAATTGATGACGTGGTTCTACCCTTTGCTGTAGTTCTGGCGAACATTTCAGAGGCTCATCACTGTCCCTTTTTCCAAATGGGGTCTAGGTAACCCTGGAGAAGGCAGGGCTGGGGAGGTTAGATAAAATGATTCTCTTCTCCCTGCTTCCCATTTGCAGCATACAAGATAACAGGTATGTGTTTTTCCCACTTATCGTGGACCTTCAAGAATCTATGGAATCTTGTTTAGGGCCTCTTTAGGTCTGACTCAATTTTCTTTACCCCAATGAAATGAGCAAACAACAGCTGGATTTTCAGGCTCCGTATCGGGTCCTGACACACAATCCCCTTGTAAAAGAAGCTAGGGCCTTCCAGGCAACAAAAGTTAGGCAGAAAAATCGTCTTTTTATGAACTCAAATACTGTCCTGTCATAGTAAATATAAGATGGTTTACGGTCACAGGGCACATCGACTGGCTTCATAAACGCTGGCTCCTGGAGCTCAGCTGGGTGCCTTGATATTTGACTCTGGATGGAGTTTGGCCCAGTGGAAATGTTTGCCCGTGATTTCCATCAATGTAGAAAAACAGGACTTAGAGCTCATAAATTCTCTGCCTGGCCAGGGCTGGGGATGGGAGTTCTATTGTAGGGCCTGGGGGAAGGGCCTGAAGCTTGAGGGTGGAGGATGTTAAAGGACTTCCATCAGGATACTGTTTCTTCAGTTTTTGAATCTGTCTTTCACGGTGGACATTTTTATAGGGCCATTCAATCCCAGGATGTAATGGAGATCAGAGCGGGTGTGAGGGGGCTGCAATGTCAGGAATTGGATAGGGTTACTGTCCCCCCCACCCACTGTCCCTCGTGTGTGCCTGAGCAGCCACACTGGTGACAGGATGTGAAATGTTCGCGGAATAGATGAGGCTGTCTGTCCACGGCACACAAGTCTGTCCCTGCCTCTTGCAGAATGAGTGGTCCTGGACTCCTCCAGACCATGACTGTGTCTGACTCATCTCCTGGGACGTGATGGAAGCTCAGTCCACTCTTGCAGGCTGCGGCTCCTTTTTCCTAGAGACGGAGCCAAAGTTACTGCTCGCCTATTCCAAAAAGACAGGGTGGTCATGGCGATGGGGAGAAGGGAAAGAAGAGGGAGGTATATCCGTTATTTGTTCACATTGTCAGGTATTGTGACCTGTCACAAATGCTGGTCTTTGCTTGAGAATTCAACTGTTTATAAGGCACATGGGCGGCGTGACTTTGTCAATTACAGGTTTCTTCCCCAGCTAAGCTCCTGGGCCCAGTGACAGCCCACACCACTGAGAGCTTCATCTGAGGAAGCTGCCTTCAGCACTACACAGATCCGCACCCTACACCCTCTTTTTGCCCTTTGTCTCTCCTCTTTGTACCCCGGGATCCGGACATTGGCACTGGCACAATTCACAGCTCTGTCATTTTGCGCTTGTGTGAGTGAAATGCCTGCTGTTGGGTGTGGCATCCATCTCCTGCTGGAATTCCCCAGTGTCTCCAGCCTGGTGGGAGGTCTGAGACATTATGGACAATGCATTTAAGAATGGTCTGGTGGCTAGGTCCAGTGGCTTACACCTGTAATCCCAGCGCTTTGGGAGGCCAAGGCAGTTGGATCACGAGGTCAGGAGTTCGAGACCAGCCTGGCCAACACGGTGAAACCCCGTCACTACTGAAAATACAAAAAATTAGCAGGGCATGGTGATAGGTGCCTGTAATCCCAAATCCCAGCTACTTGGGAGGCTGAGGCAGGAGAATAGCTTAAACCCAGGAGGAGGAGGTTGCAGTGAGCCAAGATCACACCACTGTACTCTAGCCTGGGTGACAGAGCAAGATTCTGTCTCCAAAAAAAAAAAAAAAAGAATCATCTGGTATCTCAGGGTGAATGCTCGAATGCTCACAAGAAAATCAGCAGAGGGAAGGAAAAATGCGGTGCAGTGTCACTTCCAAAGGCAAGAGACTTAGGTAGGGGTGGACAAGAATACACAGCCGTACCCAAAGTCCAAACTTCCTTTCCTCTAGGGCAATGGGTCTCAATTCTGGCTGCTTGTTAGAATCACCTGGGAGCTTGTAAATACCAGCATCCTTGCTCTGTCCCCAGTGATTTGTACTTTTATTGGTCTGAGGTAGGCTCCAAGGCATCTCTGCATCTTTTAAAAGCTCCCAAGATGATTCTAACATCCATCGAGGAATGGAGACCTCTGGCTGAGATGTGTTACAAACAGAAATGAGGGAGATGGAAGCAATGTGTTTCTGTTCTCTTACTGGATCATCTGTGCCCATCTCTCCCATAGGCTACACGGTGTCAGGATTTGTGCTTTGCTGTGCAGTATTGCTGGAAGTTAAGTTTGAATTTTACCAACCTTCCTTCTGTAAACTTGAGGAATGTCACTTTAATTTCCCACACTTTGGTTCCCCTGTCTTTTACAAGAAGAAAACATTTTAATAAGTTTTCCTGAGGTACTAAGTACTTCCGTTTCAAACCAGATTCTCTGTCAGGCACCTGTGTTGAAATTGTACTTTGATCAAAATGGAATTGCAATAATTAATTATTTAGAGATATTTACTCATGATTTTTAGTATAATGGAGCTATATTGTTAGTCAGCTCACTTTACCATAGGCATAATCAGCAGGGTATTCAGACTAAAAGAAACTCTATATTCCAAACCAAAAATCCAGACACATGCTGTAATAAAATTTGTTTTCCTCCATGTTAAATATCCTGAGCATGATGATTGTATTATGATTACTTAGGAGAATGTTTTTGTTCATAGGTAATACACGTGGAAGTATTTGAGGTGAGATGTCATGATGTTTAACTCTATTACGGTTCAGAAAGAATATATACAGTTACACACACACACAGAGGCAAAGGTGGCAGGAGAAAAGAAATGGTGACTCTAGTTGAAGAGTATGTAGGTAATACGTAATACGCTTTTTTTTTTTTTTTTTTTTTTGAGACGAGTCTCCCTCTGTTGCCCAGGCTGGAGTGCAGTGGCACTTTCTTGGCCCACTGCCACCTCCACCTCTCGGGTTCAAGTGATTCTCCCGCCTCAGCCTCGCGAGTAGCTGGCATTACAGGCATGTGCCACCATACCTGGCTAATTTTTGTATTTTTAGTAGAGATGGGGTTTCACCATATTGGCCAGGCTGGTCTTGAATTCCTGACCTCAGGTGATCTGCCTGCCTCGGCCTCCCAAAGTGCTGTGATTACAGGCGTGAACCACCACGCCCAGCCAATACACTCTTACTATTGTACCTTTCCTGTAACTTTGAAAATTTTCAAAATATAAATTTAGAGGATCAAAGAATTGTTAAGAAAACAAGACGGGCCTTTTGCAAAAAAGCCAAAACTAAACTTGCTGCTTGAAAAATAAATATTAATTGTACAACCTAAGCAAAAAATAAAATAAAATGAAAATGTGTATTTACACATTGCTCCTCAGTCTCCTCAGTTGCCTTAGGGATAGCCTGTGCTTCCATCCTGTACCTGGAATGTGAAGAAGAAAATGCTGTTCACTGAATTTGGTAGGAACATGTTCATTTCCATTTCTAGAGTTTTCTAGGGGAAGGATACTTTAAAGATAATCAATTGCCTAAGACCTTAATAACAAATAAATTAGACAATAACAAATTAAACATATGATAAAAGATCAAACTTTTATAATATATAATATAAATAAAATTATATCATAAAATATAAAATTATATCTAATATGTAATTAATGTAATATGCTATATAATTAAATTGTATAGAGAATATTAAAATATATGTATATAATTGAATATATATTCACATGTAATAAAAACAATATATTTTCAAAAATATTTTTACTTTTTGGTGTAAGAAGAGTGTGGAAGTAGAGTTTGGACACATAAATGTCTGAATTTCTAGATGCTTGAAGAGGTGTGTCCATTAATACGATATTACCTGTTCCAGATTTGCCTTGGGTGGTAGCCCCCAGCTGAGGGGCTAAGAGACTGGAGTAAAACAAAGCATCTCCACCCAGTCTCTTTTTTTGTTGTCATAATAATACTAACAGTTTATATTAATTGACTACTCATATGTGCCAGGCTCCAGGCTGGTTTGTATTCATTGTTTTACATAATAGTGTTCTGGATTTGTATTCTTTGTTTTACATAATTGTTACAATTTCCCCATGAGGTAGGTATTATTATTAGCCTTTGTACAAGGGCATAGCTGAGATTCAGACAGGCATTGTAACTTACTGAAGGTCACATCACTGCTAAGTGCTAGAGTCAGAATCTGAGCACAGAGCAGTATTATTCCTGCGCTCAAGCCTTAAACCATTGTAATCTACCAGCTGGCCCTTTATTATTACTTTTCAGTAGCATTGTGATTTTTTTCTTCAAGGGCTATTTTTTACACTGGCATTTCGTAAACATTTTTGTGACAATTTTTTAGACTTTCGTGTTTAGCTTATTTGATGATGCAACTCTGCAGTCTCTAATCTCTTCATTATTCAGTTCTTTTAAAAAGCATGTACAACATATTAAGTCTGCAAATGATACAGTTAACCTCTCACATGCCAGATTTGATATTTTGCCATGTTTGTTTGTTTCAGACATAGCTACAGATAGATAGACATAGCTACAGATAGATAGAACTCCAATTTTAAAGAAAATAAACTGGAATAGTTACAGGAAGGTGTGCCTGTATCAGATTCCACCCTCTGCCTTCCTTCCCCCGAGATAATCATCTTCTTTAACATTTTTATCATTTGCTTTCTTACTTTGAATTTTTTATTACTTACATATAGCATAGATCACTACTGTTTTTGTTTTTAAATTGCATAATAGATCTTTGAAATTTTTATTTTATCTATGTATTATTGAAGTACATAGTACTTTATATATATTATAAATAATACCATATGTATATAGTATAAAGTAATGTTTTCAACATTTAAAATTTTTTGCACATCCAATTTTTGTTTGTTTGTTTTAAACAGTGTCTCACTATGTTGTCCAGTCTGGTGTGCAATGGTTATTCACAGGCACAACTGCAGTGCACCACAGTCTCTAACTCCTGGGCTCAAGGGATTCTCCTATCTCAGCCTCCCAAGCAGCAAGGAGCTACATGCTCGAGCCACTATGCCTGGCTTTTCCATTTTTTTCTTAAATCTTGTCTTATAAATGAAATCTTGGTGGACTATAGCTTTCCTGAGTCATAGACATTTCCCTCAAATTTCTGCAGAATCTGCTCCCAGGTCTTATGGTATTTAATGGTGTTAAGTAAAGGCCTTAGACCATTTCTTTTATCTTGATTTTAGGTAACTTACAGGATTCTGTCTTTATTCCTAAAACTCAAAACGTTTACCAGGACACAGCAAATGCTTGTCCCTTTTCAGTAATTTTGTTAACGGTGAACATTTTCTCTCTGAGAATTCCAGGTCTTGAGATCTTTTTCCAAAACATTCAATGACCTGCATCGTGGAGCTTCATTCCCTGATGTCAACCTGTCTGCTCCTCTTCCTGTTCCCATATCTGAGTAGCTTTTCTCTGCAGCTTAAGAGGAGATGGCTTCAAGCTTGGCCTCCACAGTGATACTTAACCTTTCTACTTTTGTATGTTCAGTTTCTTTGAATGATTTCACCTGTCCTTTTTTCCTGCTCACCTCTTAAGTAGCTGCTTCTTAACCTGTCTTTATTCTTACTATTCTTTATTCTCACTATTTCCAATTTCATCTCTGTTTCATGAAGTCCATAGTTACATTTAGTGAGAGTATTGGACAGGTATCACTTAATTCTTACCTCGGGTTTTGTTGTTGTTGTTGTTACAAATCTTTTTTTTCTTCCCTCTGAAAGTTGCCTTTGTTGTCTCTTTCTCTTTAGAGCTTGTCTTTTTCTTTCAATCTTGTAACTTCTCTTTCTGATGTCTGTTGACTCATGCTTAAATGTTCAAGGGTTTTACTCAGGCCTTTAATTTGCTCAAAAAGTAGAGTGTGTGATTCGCCTCAGATAAACAGGAGGTCTAGCTAATGAAAAATCCATTCTTATTAAGTGATTCAGCAACTGTGAAGAGGGGAAAAGAGGTGGAATCGCAGGGCATCCATTAAGGAAACATTTCTGGGCCTTCCTCCGACCTGTGCTCATTTTTATGAATCTGCTGGGCTAGATGTTTGCTTTGTATGTGTCCTTTTGTTTGTTGGAAGTTTGTTATTCTCATTTGTTTTAATTTGGGTGAGTTAAGGCGTCTCTGTGGCTATATCATTTGACTGTGTCGAACCTGTTGCCTATTCTGGTACCTGCTCTTTCAGGGAACCTGTTTGCTGTCCTGAGGATGTTCTGCTGGGTGCAAGCATGTGCAAGCATGGCTGCCATTGAGTTTCTGAGTGCATTTCTGTTTGTGCTGATTTCACCTTGCTTTTTTTTTTTTTTCAGACAGAGTTTCGCTCTTTTGCCCAGGCTGGAGTGCAGTGGTGTTATCTCCGCTCACTGCAACCTCCGCCTTCCGGTTTCAAGCAATTCTCTTGCCTCAGCCTCCCAAGTAGCTGAGACTACAGGTGCCTGTCACCATGCCTGGCTAATTTTTGTACTTTTAGTAGAGACGGGGTTTCAACATGTTGGCCAGGCTTGTCTCGAACTCCTGACCTCGTGATCCGCCTGCCTCGGCCTCCCAAAGTGCTGGGATTACAGGCATGAGCCACCATGCCCAGCCTCGCCTTGCTTTCTTTTTATTTTTTGTTTATTTTATTTTATTTTATTTTATTTCTTTTTTGAGACGGAGTCTTGCTCTGTCGCCCAGGCTGGAGGGCAGTGGCACAGTCTTGGCTCACTGCAAGCTCCGCCTCCCGGGTTCACACCATTCTCCTGCCTCAGCCTCCTGAGTAGCTGGGACTACAGGCGCCCCCACCACGCCCGGCTAATTTTTTGTATTTTTAGTAGAGACGGGGTTTCACCGTGTTAGCCAGGGTGGTCTCAATCTGCTGACCTCGTGATCTGTCCGCCTCGGCCTCCCAAAGTGCTGGGATTACAGACGTAAGCCAGCGCGCCTGGCCAGCCTTGCCTTTCTTTCTAATTCTCCCTAAATTGAGGGAGATTGAAGTCCTTCTGGTGTAGCCCCTCATCACACCACATACTGTTTTCAGGAAGGTATTATATCTGTGCAACATGGCCCTAGGTGTCATCCTTTAACTTGATTCCTCAAAGCTGAATGTGGATGCCACCCTTCACTAGGGCTTAGTACTGAAGAAGGGCTTCCCAGATTTTTCTTCTTTGGTCATTTTGCATAAGATTGGGAAAAAGACAAGAGAAGGAGGAAATCTAATGAAACCAAAGGTATCTTTTATTTCATAATTTGTGCCTTTGCTTGTATGCTTAGAAAACAGTTCTTCAGGAATGACTTCATATTCATCTGTTTTCAAGTTCTCATATGTAATACACTCTCAGACACATTTAACTCAACACATCTGGGGTTGACTTTTGCATGTGATTTGAGGTGCTGCTGGAGCTTCATTTCTTATCTCAGGTAGTTAAATGATTGTCTCAGCACCTTCTGTTAATTATAAATATCTTTTGCATTTTTATTATTTTATGAAAAAAATGACATATTTGTGCATGTAGAGGAATCATGTTTTGTTTGGGTGTTAGGTACAAAACTCCACGTGTAAGCAAGTTCTTAATACAGTCTAACATCGACTTGAGAAACTCTTTAATCAAGTCTAGGATGGTTTTGAGGCAAGATGCTTCCACTCTAAGGGGCCCTCAGGGATCTGGGGACCTTGGAGAAGACAGGTGAGTCTCAGCCCCGTTTCTGTTTTCTAGGACACAGGCTCCTAGTTGAACACCAGGCTGAATTGCCTGCATCATTTCAATTGTGCTGTGTCTCCCCATTGACAAGTTGAATCTGTGTAAGTGAAATGGGTTTAATGTTGAATGTGACGCACCTTTATACAAAAGTAGATTACATTTCTTCCTCCGCCTGTTCCATTCCCATACTGCTTGAACCATGGTAGGTTTATAAAAACAAGGGTTTGCGAAAGACTTCCTGGAGTGGAATGGAGAGAGGATGAACTCCAGGCAGAAAAGGCCCACCCAGCGGGAGGCATAAGGGTGTAATCTGTGCTCAGGAAGCCATAAGTGTTTTTGTTCAGCAGAAATGGGGGTCACCGCTGGGGAGTCGTGGGTGAGAACACTGACGAGGTAGGTAGTGTGGGACCCCATTGGTGAAAATGGTGAATTCTAGACTGAAATGTCTGTAAGTTATTTGCAAATCAGGCACATGCTGCTGAATGAGGTTAAGTGACATTATTCTCAGGGGGCTTGAGGAATACTAATTTGGCACACCAGGACACAGGGTGGAATAGAGTTAGGGGGCAGTCTGCCTGTGGGGAGATAATATATGGGGATATTGCCATCGTTTAGTTTCAAGATAATAAGGTACTAGAGTTGTTGGGGGTGGAGGGGATGGTGGAGGAAGGTGGTATCTGTTAAATCCTCAGGGATGGCATCTTATCCCAACCCTGCAGGTTTTGAAAATCTGGATGAACATTTCCTCTTTGTGCTTGAAAGACAAAACCTTTGCCTTATCTCTCTTTCAAAAGGAGGCTGAGCATGCTTCAAACTAGATAGCCTTGGTAGGTCTGGGGACTTGACAGTTTCGAAGTCAGCACCCCTCAACAAGAAAGGTAGTAATCAGCTGCGCGCCCCTTGGGGGTTTGCCCTGAGCTGCCTTGAGCACATAGCCCACAAGGCATCACAGAGTTATCAGCACCGCACAGGGTCTAGCGGCTGTCAGATGTCAGCTCTGGTAATGACTGTATCTTGTAAAACTTTGTGAATTTCCCATTCCCCTTGTGAGCACTTTCATTTCTCATTTATATTTTTTAATAAGCTTGATACATTATACATTGCTCGTTTGCTACTAAAATTGGAACCAGTAGAGCAATAACTGGCAATTACCTCCTGAGCGCTGTGAATTTTCCTGCTACTTTTCTGGAATCCGTGGAAGGCTCAGAGCTACTCAAACCACCAGGCTTCGGCCTTAGGCTTTGCAACTGGACCAGTAGTCTTGCCAAGCCTCTGCCTAGAACACAGACTAGCCACTCAACAGAAACTCTCAGAAAAAATGTACAATCGAACGTCTTGCTTATGAGGCAGGAAGTTTTCAAAAATGTTCTTTTTCCTTCTGAATCTGTGATTTTTTTTGAGACTCCGGCCCTCATGCTTCCTGGTGATGATATCAGTGGCATCACTCCCTTACTTTTGTGTCTAATTTTCCTTGCAGACTCCTGTCTAGAGTTTTTATAGGACAATTATTAGATCGTCTATTGCTCTACAGCTCCTATCTGTAAGCGGTATCAGTGGAATAAAATTCCTCCTGGATGTTATTTTAAGGGAAGTTTGATTAAGATGTGGATAGTTAGGTCAGGGGCCTACTTACAGGTTTCAAAGGAAGTACCTGAGAGGCGAGAATGTGTGAGAGAAGGGGATTAGGGATGATGAGCTTAAAAAAAGGTATTTTGATAAACTAGTATTATTTCACATGTCTAGAAAGAACTCTAGGAGTTGCCAGAAAAGAGTAAGGTTAGCTGGCTAGGGGCATCTCAGAAGAAAAGCTTTTAAAACAAGGGATGATGTGGACAGGTGTTTGATTGGTAAAGAATCAAATCGAAGACATTCAGGGGATTTGAACTGCTGTTCAGAATTTGAGATATGGATTTTTTATTTAGAATGTAATCCAATCTGGACAGGTCTTGAGGGCCCCAACAAAATCAAGGGTAGAGAAGATCTTAGTTGTTTCCACTAAGAGAGAAGGCACAGTATCCTCATCAAAGAGGTCCGTAATGATGCCGTTATCTAAAGCTGCCAGTGCAATCATGGCCTCTGGCTTAAACCATTGGTGAGTGCAGCCACAAGACCCACTCCTTTCTGCAAGCAGCTTCTCTCACAAAAGGTATGTCATGGTGGTCTTCACGGCCAACCCCAGTGCTGCACCTGCTGGGGCATCAGTGCTTCCTGTCCTGTGAGCTTACAGAACACCTGTCCTCAACCCAGCACTGTCATTGCTGGAGGGAGGAATGACTCCAGCTCTCCACTTAGCCATAGAGACACAGTGGAATCATTTGTTACTGGGACCCTGTATTTTGTTTGCACCCTTTAGCCAAAGCAATTCTTGTAGACTCTGCCCCATGAAAAACATTTCAGACTCTGCCCCATGAAAAACAAAAGAAGCTTTAACTAACATGGTCCTAGAAAGACCAGGAAGCCTTAGACCCGGGGGACTAGAATTCCAAATGGCACCACAGGCAAGTTTTCTAGGCAGTCAGTTACAATTCTCCTTCTGGCTTAAAGGGGAGGACTGTAAGTCTACCAGAGAGGGAAGAAGTTCTTGACTTGATTTATTCAAGGCTCAAATAATGTGCATGCAATGGAAAATGTGAAAAGTGGGAATCACTTTTCTCCAGTATACCACATCCATTTCCACTTCTCAAGCACAAAGGCAACTGATCACGCTGAACTGGGAAAGGTTTTAGCTATGCCTTTCTTTGTCTTAATTTACATTTGAAAAAGTTCTCCAGACTTGCCTAAAATAGTTAATCATCTTGGGTTCAGCACTGTTCCTCCAACCAGTAGGCAGAGTTCTGGAGAAAGACATATTTCTGTATACATAGGGATTCTCTTTATAAGTAAACTTAGAAATGAGGTGACAGAGCCAAAGCCAGCCAACTAAGATGAGGCAGAAACAGCCTCCTCTGAATCCCCCTTGGACGTTGCCCTTGAGAATGCTTCCATGGGGAAGTTGTATTGAACAACACTGGAATCGTATTTTGCCCTGCCATGCCTGGTGCTTAGGTTATCAGTATTGTGGTCAGCCAAGGGAAAATTAAGGTGTTCAAGAACCGGCCAGGTGCGGTGGCTCACGCCTGTGATCCCAGCACTTTAGGAGGCCGAGGTGGGTGGATCACGAGGTCAGGAGTTCGAGACCAGTCTGGCCAACATAGTGAAACCCTGTCTCTACTAAAAATATACAAAAAATTAGCAGGGTGTGGTGGTGTGTGCCTGTAATCTCAGCTACTCAGGAGGCTGAGGCAGGAGAATCGTGTGAACCTGGGAGGCGGAGGTTGCGGTGAGACAAGATCGTGCCACTGCACTCCAGCCTGGGTGACAGAATGAGACTCTGTCTCAAAAAAAAAAAAAATAAAGTGTTCAAGAACCAATACAGCAATTGCCAGTCACACAGCAATAAAATCAGGTGTAAATGAAATCTGTAAGTGCCCATCAGTAGTGTCCTCTGCAGGTGGGAATAGAAAGAGGATTCAGACAGGGTTCCTATTTTTACAAAGCACGCAGCTTAGTTAGAGTAGACTCAGATCTGAAGTGTTAGCTAGTAATCCTCAAGTTAAATTATATAAGAAAAAACATACAAGAGGAAGAGGAAATGCCACAAGGAAATACCAAATGCGTGGAAAATAAACCATTATGGTCAAGTTGCATAAAGGAGGTCATTGGACCTTAACTAATAAGGATTTGGTATGATCAGGAAGATGACCAAGAATGAAATTCTAGGAATGGGAAGCTGTTTGAGGACAAGTATGAAGAAATAAGTGAATACAGTATATTCAAAATAACGTAAAAATACTCCTCCACCTTTTTCTTTCTTGGAATGAAATTTATTTAGGCAGGGAAAATCGTTTAGAGCCAAAAGTGAAGAATTCTAGCTGGGCAGTTTTGAGATATCTAGTAACCCCTTCTGAACAGGACAGTGATATGGCCACAGTGGTGGGACTGTTTATCTATCAATTGCTGTGTGAGTGTTGGAAACCTCTGTCAGCTGGGTATGGCTGCTGTAACAAGTAAATGGTGATCCTGTATTTATTTTTATTTATTTATTTATTTTTATTTATTTATTTTTTTTTTGAGATGGAGTCTCTCCTTGTCGCCAGGCTGGAGTGCAGTGGCCCGATCTCAGCTCACTGCAACCTCTGCCTCCCAGGTTCAAGCGACTCTCCTGCCTCAGCCTCCCAAGTAGCTGGGATTACAGGCACACACAACCACGCCCAGCTAATTTTTATGTGTTTTTAATAGAGACGGGGTTTCATCTTGTTGGCCAGGATGGTCTCGATCCCCTGACCTCGTGATTATTGGTATTTTACTCGTTATAGATTTTTTTGAACTGATTTGATTTTTTTTTTTTTTTTTTTTGAGACAGAGTCTCACTCTGTCGCCAGGCTGGAGTGCAGTGGTGCAATCTCGGCTCACTGCAAGTTCCGCCTCCCGGGTTCATGCCATTCTCCTGCCTCAGCCTCCTGAGTAGCTGGGACTACAGGCACCTGCCACCATGCCCGGCTAATTTTTGTATTTTTCGTAGAGACGGGGTTTCACTGTGTTAGCCAGGATGGTCTCGATCTTTGGACCTCGTGATCCGCCCGCCTTGGCCTCCCAAAGTGCTGGGATTACAGGCGTGAGCCACTGCACCCGGCCGGATTTGAATTTTTAAAAAATATTGCATCTTGTTTATCTTCATATCTGTTTTATTGTTGTTGTTGTTTTGGTGCTGTCCTTCGATTTTGCACCTAAAGCAAGTAAGTACCTCATTTGTCTTATCTTAATCTTGGTCCTTAATATATCTTCAAATTTTAGTGTCTGCATAACAAAGTTTATTTTTCACTCATAAAACTGACAATGCAGATGTTCTTGGTCAGGTGACTCAGCTCCAAGTGGTGATTCAGGGACCCAGGCTCCTCACACAGTGCATGCTTCTAAGATTGCTCATGGGCTCAGCTCCATTCTAGCAGCCAGAACCAGAAAAGAACGTGGGGGACGTGTGTGGAGGGAGGTTTCCAAAGACCAGACTAAGAAGCAATGCACATCATCTCTACTGTAATTTCCTTGGCCAGAGGTCATTCATACCTTATGCCATACTGGAAGGGAGGTTGGCAAATGAGGTGTAGCTGTATTCTCAGAGAGAAGAGGGAATAGGCTGGGTGAACAGCCAGTGAACCTTCCTGTCATGAGTCCTGAAAAGAAAATTTAAACTAAAGTCATTCAAAATTTAGTCCATGCGCTCTAAAAAATTAAAACAAAACAAAACAAAATGATTACTACTACTAGATTCAGTTATCACATAACTTGTATATGCTGTGTGGTGTTGCATATACAACATCTAGCAGATTCACAATGCATGCTAGTGTTTTAAGGCTCTGAGAATAAATGAGACAAGTTTATTTAAATTTAGCCTTATATTCCCCCAATATCTATATGACCATGGAACCTTCTTTCCATAGAATATTTATCAGTATCCTGTCAGCACTTTGGAGATAGTGGGTCTACAGGAAAGGAAAGTTTAAGTTAATCAATAAGAAATGAATCAAGCGTCCTCAGAGTACAATAACTAATTCAGTTATGAGAGTTGGCAACTCTTTACGGTGAACTAAAATAAGCTAGTTTTGTGACTTTTCCCAATAATTTTCCTGGAGGCTAAAAGGAACAAAGCACATGGCTGAAGAGCTTCCTGTGTGACAGTCGGCATGGAACCATGTTAAGTCTGTATGGGGGTTTAGGGGGCTTGGCTAGGTGATGTCCAATAGTCCAGTGCTGGAGCCCAGTAGAGTAGGGAGCAACCAACATCAGAAGAGGATGAATGGTCTTAGTGCTTTGGAAGTCATCAGTGTTCAGGAAACTGCCCTGAGGTCAGAGAATTGTCGATCAGCGGTGGAACAAAGGAATGCGGCAGGAGGAAATTTTTACACAGAAGGCAGGAAGAGAGCTCAGAGGCTGAGCAGTGCAATGCAATAACAACTATGATCCTTTGTGGGTAGATGACATTGTGTCCCGAATTTATTCCTTCCGGTGGGTTCTTGGTCTTGCTGACTTCAAGAATGAAGCTGCGGACTCTCACAGTGAGTGTTACAGTTCTTAAAGATGGTGTGTCCAGAGTTTGTTCCTTCAGATGTTCAGATGTGTCTGCAGTTTCTTCTTTCCGGTGGGTTCGTGGTCTTGCTGACTTCAGGAATGAAGCTACAGACCCTTGTGGTGAGTGTTATAGCTCATAAAGGTAGTGCAGACCCAAAGAGTGAGCAGCAGCAAGATTTATTGTGAAAAGCAAAAGAACAAAGCTTCCACAGCAGGCAAGGGGACCCCAGCAGATTGCTGCTGTGGGCTCCGGTGGCCAGTTTTTACTCTTACCTGGCCCCACCCATGTCCTGCTGATTGGTCCATTTTACAGAGTGCTGATTGGTGTGTTTTTACAGAGTGCTGATTGGTGCATTTGCAAACCTTTAGCTAGACACAGAGCGCCGATTGGTGCATTTTTTACAGAGTGCTGATCGGTGTGTTTACAAACTTTTAGCTAGATACAGAGCGCTGATTGGTGCGTTTTTACAAAGTGATGATTGGTGTGTTTAAAAACGTTTAGCTAGACAGAATGCTGATTGGTGCATTTTTACAGAGTGCTGATTGGTGTGTTTACAAACCTTTAGCTAGACAGAGTGCTGATTGGTGCGTTTTTACAGAGTGCTGATTGGTGCGTTTACAAACCTTTAGCTAGACAGAGCACTGATTGGTGTGTTTACAATCCTTTAGCTAGACAGAAAAGTTCTCCAAGTCCCCACCGGACCCAGAAGCCCAGCTGACTTCACCTTTCAACATGTGGAGTGGAGAGTGCCAGTGAAGTCTAGGAATATGGTGGACTGGAGGATAGGATTAGAGATGGTTTGTTAATCTGAACACTATCCAGGATGTTAAGACACATGGTGGATATAATGGACTAAACATGTTTCTGCAAAATTCATACATTGAAGCCCTTATCTCCCACGGGATGGTGTTGGTATAGGTAGCACCTTCAGTAGATAATCAGGCTTAGTTGAGAGGATGAGAGTAGAGATGCTATGATGGGATTAGTGCCCTTATAAAAAGAAGAGACCAGGGGTTTCTCTGACTCCTCCATGTGAGAATGCCACAGAATATGGCCATTTACAAACCAGGGAGAGAGCCCTCACTAGATGCTGAATCTGCCTACACCTTGATCTTGGACCTCTCAGCCTCTAGAACTGGGAGAAATACATATCTGTTGTATAAACCATCTTGTCTGTGGTATTTTGTTATAGCTACCCAAAGTAACTGTAACAATTTAGAGAAGTAATACAGATGAAAAAGTCATCAGACAATGAAAATGGCTGCTGGAAACCACGAGAGTGTGAAAGTGAGAATTTAGACTTGGTTAGTGTATTTAAATAATCGGGACTACTGTGCTGTGTTTAATAACACCATACCTGATGCCAAACATGTGGGTTTTTTTTTTTTTTTTGGCTCACACCAACCAATTCTCCAGCTCTCCAGACACCAAGTAGGTGTCCAATAACTCAATTCAATTCTGACGCTATCTACCTGGAATTAGCATCCTATCCCTGGAGTTAAGGGCTCAGTCCCTCCCACAAGGCTGCCCCAGATCAGATGCTAATCCCAAGTCCCAGGCCTCCTGTACTTCTGACTGACTGGCTAAATATCAAGCGTTCTCATAACCCCTTTCTTGGGTTCAATAATTTGCTGGAACAACTCACAGAACTCAAAAAAGGCTGTACTTATTATAACCAGTTTATTGTCAAGAATACAACTCAAGAACAGCCAAATGGAAGAGATGCTTAGGGAAAGGTGTGGAGGAAGGGCATGGATCTTCCCATGTCCTCTCTGGGTACACGGCCTCCCAGCACCTCCATAAGCTTTCTGAACCCTGGTTGTTTAGGGGCTTTTATGGAAGTTCCATTAGATAGACATGATGAACTAAATCATTGGCCATTGTTGATTAGCTCCAATTCCAGCCCCTTCTCCCCTCCATGGAGGTTGTAGGGTGAGGCTAAAAGTTCCAACTCTCTAATGGCACCTTGGTCTTTCTGGCAACCCGTTCCCTTGAAGCTATCTAGGGGCCCCCCAACCATCAGTCATCACATTTACTTGCAAAAGGCATTTATTACTTCCAAAATTCCAAGGGCTTTAGGAGCTGTGTCAGGAACTGGAGACAAAGACCAAATTTTTTTTAATGATCACAGGACTTTAAAAGGAAAGACATAGTGTTAGATGCTATGGGGAGGGATGAAGTTGAAGACTTATTTTCTTCCCTTGAGGTGAATGGAAGTGATGGGTGGGTCTCTGTGTAAGACACATGGTCATAGAATTTAATAGCCAAAGGCAATTTGGTAATCATTAAGTCTAATGTATATTCTGTGACGGGTTCCTAGGCAACTGCAAAACATGAAATTCCATGGTTAAATACGTTTGCTAGAAGTTGCATACCATATGAAGTTTCATACTGCTTAGTAGCCCATTGGAAGTTCTGAAAAGTTTTAGAGTAAAGATTAAACACATTTTTTCTCGGCTCTCCCTACACTTGTCTCCAGAATTCCTTTTATCATGGCACAAGTATTTTCATTTATTCAACAAATATTTATTGAACATCTTTTGCTTGGCACTGTACTATGAAAAGTTGGTATTCTAGAGAACACAGTTTGAGAAATGATGATCTTGTCCAACTTCAGCGTTTTTCAGGTGAGCAAGTTAAGTCTATGAATAATCATATTTTAGTCAAAGGAGGTAGTTAAAAAGAGAGGCTGAAAGAGGGGGTGCCATTTCCATAGGGAAATCAGTAGGAAAAATCTACTGCAAGATAACGGCAATTAAGAAGCGTGATATGGGCTGGGTGCAGTGGCTCACGCCTGTAATCCCAACACTTTGGGAAGCCAAGGTGGGCAGATCACGAGGTCAGGAGATCAAGACCATCCTGGCCAACATGGTGAAACCCTGTCTCTACTAAAAATACAAAAATTAGCTGGGCGTAGTGGCACACACGCTTGTAATTTCAGCTTCTTGGGAGGCTGAGGCAGGAGAATCTCTTGAACCTGGGAGGCAGAGATTGCAGTGAGCCAAGATCATGCCACTGCACTCCAGCCTAGCAACAGAGTGAGACTCTGTCTCAAAAAAAAAAAAAAAAGAAAGAAAGAAAAAGAAAAAAGAAACACGATATGGAGTTGTAGAAATGGTTTCAGAGGCAGATTAATTTTTTCTGGGAGTGGCATATAAAGATAAAGGACTAGATAAGACGAAAGTGCTTGCATCTTAGTGGTGAGGAGTTGGTCCACATGGTAGACAGTCAATTTTATGAAGTCAGAGAGGGAGGACAGGTGGAAATTAGTCAGATAAATGCGCATACGCATCCACTCTCTCAAACGACTCCCAGAGCTGGCAAGAGGCTGGAGATCAGATTCACCTGGTACTTTGTTTTTAAATTATTTTGAGATGGAGACTAGCTCTGTCACCCAGGCTAGAGTGCAGTGGCACAATCTCGGCTCACCGCAGCCTCCGCTTCCTGGGTTCAAGCGATTCTCCTGCCTCAGCCTCCTGAGTAGCTGGGACTATAGGTGCGCACCACCACGCCTGGCTAATTTTTGTATTTTTAGTAGAGAAAGTTTCACCATGTTAGCTAGGCTGGTTTCAAACTCCTGACCTCAAGTGATCCACCCACCTCGGCCCCCCAAAATGCTGAGATTACCACCTGATGCTTTTTAGCATTGTGCTGGATGTAATGAGTGATACAGACATGAGCAACGGAGGTTTCTCCCGGGACTCTGTGGAAGAGGTGATGCAGCCACAGCTCCAGGACCAGCAAACATTGGTGTCCCAAGCATAGTGGGATCATTTCAGATATCACAAAAACAGAATCTGTGTGGCCCAGTGGAGTGTAACAAAAGATACACAAACCTCTTCCATGCAGAGAGATGCATAGCTCTCCGGTATAGCTAGGGAGAAAGAAGGAAAGATTTCTCAGATGGTGAAGGCAGGCCAGTCGAAGAGAAAATACCAGATATAAAACTCCATCACGATGAGAAGCAACCTCTGTGAGGAGTTACTGGGGAAAGAGCCCCCTGTGGAATGAGCATTGATGTCTCCATTCATTGTGCAGGTCCCTCTCACACTGCTTTCATTACTTGAACACTTATCTGGTGTCATTAAGGTATCAATTTTATTTAGGTATATCTGCATTGGCAGTTTAATTATGTCTGGGTAAGGCCCAGTATTTATTCATGGGTGATCTTGGTAGTTGTCAGACACCAGCCTGAAGATAAAGGCGTCCATGCCTGAAGAGTGCTAATGCTCCCCAGCCTGCCATTTCACAAGCACACATGCCAGTTACTACCAAACTGATTATTTCAATCATTAACAACACATACATCAGCCTCCTTCACCAAGATTGCCACATGCATTCATCTTTTCATAAACAATTATCTGACAAGGGTGCTGAGAATTGATGTTCTGCGGGGAATTGCCCAACTTGCCTTAGCCACGGATGCAGCAAGCTGAACGCCCCGCTTAGCATCGTCATTTCATTAATCAGATTAGCACAATGCCCAATTGAGCGAGCACCATGTTCCTAAACAATCTCCAATCAGGGTTTCTTTCTGTTGTCCATGCTGGTGGCTGCACTTTTTTTTTTTTTTTCCTGGGGGGTTCGGCTTTGCAGATCCCCTTAGAAAACCTGGATCTTTGCTTATCCCACCACCCATCCCATTTATAAAAATTACTCTTGTTCCAAGGAGCAGGGTGCGGGGAGAGGCTCTGGGTTTGTGGAGGCGCCATCTGCTCCTTATTGCTCACCTGAGTCAGAGCCTCCTGACATCACTTCTCCGCAGCAATGAGAGCCAAACATTCACACAAAGAGGCCGGGGCTGTGCCAGACGGCGCAGGGCCTGAAAAGTGATGAATGAAAGAAATGTGAAACAGCAAAACTGCTCCCAGGCAGCGAGCCCTTCCTTCAAAGGGTGACTCACAGAAAAGGCAGTTTTGCCTTAGTTAGGAGGGTCGTCCCAGACCCTTACAGCTGAAGGACTAGCATTTGTTTCTCTACACTCACAGCTTGTGCAGATCGCATCTCACCCATAGGGGAAAAGAGAACACTCTGTTCAGTTTCACTGAGGCTTTTTGTTGCTCTTCTTCTTATGATGTAAGGCAAACTTCCAGGGTTTGGGTTTTTAATGGTTTTATACGATTGCCTTTTCATGAGACACACAGTTATATTTGTATTTTTAAAGCAAACCTAAAGTAAGAAAAAATTTATATATTTTCATCATATGAATGGAAAGCATTATATATTTTTTCTTTTCTTGGAATATTTTCATTTGATGACACCAATGGCATGATGATGATGATAATGTTTTCTATTTATTTGATGCTTTACTAATATATTCTTTGAAATTTTCACAAAAACTGTACTTTGTTTTTAAAAAGATTTTTGGAAACTGAGATGAAGAGACTTCGGGCGATTTGCCCAAGATAATGAGCTACTTAGTGGTAACCCTTGATGAGAGGGTTTTAAAATCCGACTTTTACCACTTAAAAGTCATCGTAGAGTCCTGGTAGTCCAACATTCTTTGCGATGCTTCGGAATCCAGATCGATGGTTATTTATGTGACGGGATCTTACCCACTTTTGTTATGTAGCTCATTCTCATTCTCCTTTTAAAAAGCTTTAACAGTTAAAAATTCCTTTTTTTATCATTGAGACAAATTCCTTATTTTTTAAAACATTTCCAAGCAGTTCTAGATTTCCTTCTAGATTCACAGAGAACAAATCTGATTCTCCATGTATTAGGTTGGTGCAAAAGTAATCACGGTTTTTGTCGTTGAAAGTAATAGCAAAAACTGCAATTACTTTTGCACCAACCTAAAAGTAGTCACTGTCTTCAGATATTTAAAAACAGCCATAATGTCTTCTGGAAACTTCTCTTCTTCAGACTGATTCCAAATGTTGAAGTTATGTGGCACTGTATTAGTCTGCTTGGGCTATGTCAGAAAAAAAAAAAAAAAAAAAAACACAAAAAATCTTTTTTCTCTACTTCTACACATCTCTGGATATAACAATTTTGACACTACATTCTCCAGCACACATCATCTGGGTGTCTTATTCAATTCAGTTCTGACACCATCAACCTGTAGATAGCATCAGATGTCATAGGTTAAGGGCTCAGTCTCACAAGACTGCCCCCCACTTTAAATGCTAGTTGCAAATAGTATACCTCTGATTGACTGTCTGGCTATAAATTGGGGTTTTCCATGAACCCTTCATTAGATTTGTTTAATTTGCTAGAGTGGCTCACAGAACTCAGGGAAACACTTATGTTGACCCACTTATTACAAAGGATATTACAAAGGATACAGAGGAGCAGCCAGATAGAAGAGATGCATAGGGCGAGGTATGTAGGAAGGGGTTTGGAGCTCCCATACCCCTGGTTGCACCATCCTCCAGGAACCGCTGTGTGTGCAGCTCTCTGGAAGCTGTCAGAACCCAGTCTTAGGTTCTTGTAGAGGCCTCATTACATAGGCATGATTGATTAAACCATTGGCCATTGATGATGAACTCAATCTTCAGCTCCTCTTTCTACCCCAAAGGTGTGTGTGTGGTGGTAGTGGGGGAGCTGAAAGTTTCAACCCTCTAATTACAACATTCCCCTGGCAACCAGCCCCCATCCTGAGGCTACCCAGGAGCCCCCAGCCACCAGTCATCTCATTAGCATTCACAAAGACATTTATTGCTTTAGATTCCAAGGGTTTTGGGAATGATGAGCCAGGTAACAGGAAGACCAAATATGAAAATATATGAAATATCACAGGCTACCATAACAAAGTGCCACAGGCTGGGGGACCTAAACAACAGTCTATTTTCCCACAATTCTGGAGGCTGGAAGTCTGAGATTGAGGATGGGTAGGGTTGTTCTCTCCTGTGACCTCTCTCCTTGGCTTGCACATGGCCACCTTCTCTCTGTGTCTTCACACATTTCCTCTGTGCAGACATACTCCTGGTATCTCTTCCTCTTCCTTTAAGAACACCAATTCTGTTGGATCAGGGGTCTACTCTTACAACCTCACTTAACTTTTTTTTTGGAGACAGAGTCTCGCTCTGTTGCCCAGGCTGGAGTGCAGTGGCGCAATCTCTGCTTGCTGCAACCTCCACCTCTCCCGAGTTCAAGTGATTCTCATGCCTCAGCCTCCCAAGTAGCTGGGACTGCAGGTGCATGCCACCATGACCAGCTATTTTTGTATTTTTTGTAGGGATGGGGTTTTGCCATGCTGGCCAGGCTGGTCTCAGACTCCTAACCTCAAGTGATCCACCCACCTTGGCCTCCTAAAGTGCTGGGATTACAGGCATGAACCACTGTGCCCAACCCCTCATTTAACTTTAATTACCTCCTTTAATGCCCTTTAATCTTCAAATACAGTCACATTGAGAGTTGAGGCTTCAACATACCAATTTTGAGGGGACATAATTCAGTCCATTCCAGGTATCAATGAAGTCAAGGCATCCATTTCTTCAACATACTTTACTACATGTACAGAAACCTCAGCAAGCCAGGACTGTTCACAGTTGAAAGAGGTTTCTGGAGGTGTGTGAGCCATCTGAACTTTATCCTGTTTCTTCAAGTAGGCTTCAGGATTTGTGCCCACTGAACGAATGCTATGGAAACTGCCAACAGATGACCATCTGGTCACGATGTTCAAAGGCTCAACCTAAACAACATTGAAAATTACCAAAACTAAGGCAAAGGGTATGATTCTACTAAAGAAAGAGACTTCTTAAGGAGCAAGAGTCTCTAGGAACTGACTCTTCGGCGGTACTAAATGTAAAATTGGAATAACCACCCTCTCAAATCTCAAAGAAACTGGACTTAGGGCTCTTTTTTTATTAGAATGTGTTTGGGAAGGGGGACAGGGTGATTATATTAACTGGCCCTTCCATTCCCAATGTGTGTACCAAGAGCGAGTGAGACAGTGATGAATTACCCAGGATGAGGTTAGAATAATTTAATAAAAAGAGGTGGAAATGGGGTCTTTAATTCCTAACCTTTTGAGCTGTGGCTAAAATCCATTAATAGAACATGGATTAAGAGTCCAAAGTAAGATTACTCAGCATCATCCGCCAGTGAATCACTCTGGCACTTGGGTCAAAATTAATATCTGAGAATTCTTTGAAACTTTATGGCCAGAATTTTTCTTTCCCCCTGGCTTGGCTTCTTTTGTAGTCTTAGCCTCTTTAGCAGAGGAGATAGGAAATCTTTGGCATCCATTCAAAAACTCATTCAAACCACAGGGTAGAACTTTAAAGGAGGCCTTTGGGGATATGTGGGGTCAGTTGGAATAGTTTATATCATAGCTTTCAGTTTAAAACACTTTTTTACAGCATCAGTAGGGAGAATTATATCACAATACATAAATAGATTTAGCAGGATTTACAAATCCACATGTGTTCCCTTAAGCGGTAGTTTTCAAATATTTGATGACCTTAGAATTCCTAGTTCAAATGAAATTTTACACTGAAGTGAAAATGAACACTGATAAAAGGGGAGTTTCTCTGCTTAAATAAGGATGTGAGGTCTCAGAGATCCCTTCTGCCTTTCCCTTTTGCTCTTTTGGGTAGCCCCTAAGGGGAATGAATGCCAAGATCTTCCAGGAAGATAGATTGAATGCTTTTTCTCTAGGAGACTCTTGTTCTACAGTGAAGTTCGCTCAGTGAACCACAGAAATGTGTGAGCAAAGGCTGATCATTAAGTAGTAAGTCACACCTCTCCTTAAGTTTTGAAAAAATATTTTGAAAGTGATATCTGGTCTTCCAACATAAATGCAGAGATGAAAGAAAACAGACTTTTCTTTCTCCACAGCAGGAGCACTTAAAAGTCTTTGACTATTTAAACTACTGGAAAAAGGTACATTTTATCAACTGAGCATGCATTTTTAACCATCAAATCATACAATGTTGAAGATGGAAGGAACCCTAGAAATTGAAATCAAATGAGGCAATTACACAAAATGCTTTGGAACCTGTGAAACATTTTGCAAGAGTAAAATTTGATGATGATATTTAACCCCTTCCACTAACTAGAGCTTTAATGTGCCTTTAATGTTTAACCCCACACCCTTTGGCAAGAACTCAGAAAGGGAAAAATCACCCTGCCCAGTGTCAAGCTGCTGGTCAGTGACACAGATAACACTAGAACATTATAGATTGTTGCTTGAAGACATTGTGATCCATCATAAAAGCCTAGGAATCAGAGGTCAATCAGAAATTAGAAAGAAATCATTTACTTTCTCTTGCACAAAAATATGTTTTATTTATACCTAAGGTGGATCCCAAGGGACTACTTTCTGTTGGACCACAAAAGACAAGTCTATCAATCTTGATCTGCAAATCTAAACCATGTTTTAGAGAAGGAATTTAGGCTTATTTACTAACTAAGGCCAAATTGGGGTGCACAGGAGCACCCTCTCTTTGTAGCTCTAGTGACACATTTTGAGCAAATGGGTGGAATTTCATCTTAAGTGGTTGGTGGTGAGCTTCCAAAATGAGTAAAGAAGTTAAAGATCATATAAAAATCAGAATTTTTTTCTGAGGACCCTTCAGACTCTTAGAAGCTCAATGACAAATCATATGTTAATATTATTGTCTGTGGAAATTTCACTGACATGTTCCTTTTCCTGTGACATTGGAAGCTAAAGTCTCTTTCGAATTGAGGAAGGCAGCATAAATAAGGTGTGTTTTGTCTTCTTTGTGCTTGATTGGTTGAATATGAATCATGTGCTCTGATTCCTAAACAAGTTGCCTGTTTGACTTACAAATTGACTCATGGTGCTAGAACTGATTTGAAGCTCAAGTTAATTTGAAATGAGGATCTAATAACAAACATGCAGTGATGTTTAAAGAAAAAGATGTTCTTTGCCAATGTCTCTAACCTGTGAAGTGAAATTATGGAGAGTGACCACTAACTACCCGAGCTGACCATTAGTACCCTCATCCATGCTAGGGTTGAGAAAAACATTGGGAGCTAGTACAGTTGACTGTCCCCATAAATATGCCAAATATTTCTCCCACCCATATTTGTGCACTCCATTTACCCCATCCAGATATGGAATCATAGAATCTAATTATGTCCACTCCCCTTGGATTTGAGCTGGCCTTGTGATGTGCATCAGCTACTAGAATGCGGCAGCAGGAATGTTGTGTGAACTCCAGGCTTAGCCACTTAGAATCCTGACAGCTTCTGCTGTGGCTCACTTGGAGCCCTGAGCCACCAAATAAGGAATTCAACAACCCTGCTGAGGAGAGGCCCAGCCAGCTCCCAGATCTTCAGCCACCACAGCTGAGGACCCAGATATGTGAGTGAAGCCACCTCGATATCATTCTAGCCCTAGCTGACCTCCCCATCAACTAAAGCTAAATGAGTGACTCTAGCTGATATCACATGGAGCAGATGAATCACTTAGCTGAGCCCTTTCTAAATTTCAGAATTATGAGCAAATAAATGTTTTGTATTGTTGCAAGCATTAAGTTTAAGGATGCTTTGTTAAACAGCAGTACATGACAGTTAGTTGGCCAAGAGATTTCTGATAGATTTTGTTTTATAGACTCTTGCATGATCTCTTCCTTCTTCAGATAGGCTCTGCTGCTTTGGTGTCCTCTGATTTTACCCCAAATCTTGATGAAAAAAAAGCAAAACCAAAACTACTGGGACTTTCTCACTGGTAGACCCTTCACAGTCTTCCCTTCCTTCCAAGCAGATAATGTGGTTGGGGGATCTTGCCTGAGTCTCTTAATGTTCTCACCTTGCAGGAGTGGTCAGAAATGTGGGTCAGAGTATTATGCTGGCATTTGGTTTTCATTTCCCATTACAGAAGAAGATATGGGCAGGAGGCCCATAATTACTTTCTAAAGAATTCAATACCCCAGGGAGAAGGGGTTAGTGATAAGCATCAGAAGTGAAAAATTAGACAATTGTTGGGTAACCAGGGTAAGCAGAATGAATTTCTAAGAATTTCTAAGTGCTACTATGAAAATAGCAACAGACAACCTTGATGACTTGCAAAATGGTCAGACCGCTTCTGTGGCTAATTGGGATGGCTTGGAGTCAGTCAGTAATTGAGCCATTTCAGTCAATTCTGAAATAAATTTGTCTGCAAAAAAAGTAGAACGGCCATCTATAAACACAAAGCGTTTATCCCAGCATCCAATATCATGGTGAATTTCATTCTGCAAAATGCAGTTGCTGGATGTTTAACCATTAAGTAGTAAGACACATTATTTCTGTTGTACTGAAAAACACTATAGAGATAATGTGTCATTTAAAATACACAAATGTAGCCCTGACAGACCAAATAGATGTTTCTTAATACAAGCATCTTTTGAAACCCTGGCACAGTAAAGCAATTGCTAAAGAATGTTTATTGTATTAGTTGAACAACTCTGTTAAATCCAATAATGTTATCACCTAAGAAAACACCAAAGCTGAGTTTTTAACCTTACAGAAATATTGATGGCATAAAGTGGAGGCTGATGAAA
Source organism: Pongo abelii (assembly GCF_028885655.2). Classification (NCBI taxonomy): domain Eukaryota; kingdom Metazoa; phylum Chordata; class Mammalia; order Primates; family Hominidae; genus Pongo; species Pongo abelii. The sequence continues at coordinate 13,529,261 of NC_072004.2, read as the reverse complement.
TAAAGATTTCTTATTACTTTTACTACCTTGGGATAACCTTCTACCTGTGAACTGTAGGAAAATGCTTTGCCAGTGCCACCACCTGCCCTCCAGGGTAGCTCTACCCTCAGTTGACAAGTGTTTGTAGAAATTTTATAGGAGTTTTCAGTGAGGCATCAGTTATTTTTAATACTTGAAAGAAAATTGAATGGAAGGATCCAATTACTTATGTGAAAAATTAATCTTCTACCCAAGATTTGGCCACTGCTGGTATGCTTGTTTTAAAACTGAATTATAGGCGCAATACATTTGCCAGAGACACAGGCATTAATTTTTCTCAAACCATTCAAGATTGGGAGGACAGAATAGGAGGGAGCAGAGAGAAAATAAGATAATAAGAGCTTCACGTTGATTTATTCACCTTTGTGCAAAGTAATGGGGACAAGAGGGAGGTGGCCCCCGGAGCCTGGAAGAGAGATGGAGGAGCTGAGAAAGGAAGGATTGCAGGGCAGCCTGCCAAATAGAAAGTCAGATTGTTGTTCTTAGATGATATAAGATTGCTTTATTTCTCTAGCTGCTTTATAAAAATACATATGCATAAAATATGCCACATGATGCAGCTGGAGTGAACGAAGGCCACTCTGTTTATCCAAGAAAGGATTGTATTCCTAACCTACACATCTGTTAGCTCATTCTTTTAATAAAGATAAACTGATCCTATACCTAGCAGAGCTCAGGCTATGATTCCAATGTGTTTGATGCTAAGAGTGCATGAGAGATTGGCTCACGACCTGCCCTGGGCAGGTGGATGGATGGATGCTCTGAAGCACAAAGTTGACACCATATAGAAGTCTGTGTATGTGAGCTATCATAGTTGCAGAGGAGGTTCTGTCCTTCACAGACCTGATGTCAGGTCACTTAGCATAGGTCGAAGAAGTATTGGACAAGGAGTCTGTGCAATCCTCCCTCAGCTACTAACTAGCTCCAAGCAGGACTAGGCTTATAATTTTCAGGGCCCAGGGCAGTGAGAAAATGTAGGGATCCTTGTTAAAAAGAAAAATGAGAATTTTAAGACTTCAGTGTCAGTGTGTTAAACCAAAGGCAGAACCCTTCTAAGTATGGTGATCTTTTGAGTGCAAGACTCTGTGGGACTGCGTGGGTTACATGCCCAGAAAGCCCAACCTGGCTCCATGATTTTGTGACAAGAAGCTTCTCATTTGGGACTGTCAGTTTCTGTGTGTTAACAGCAGCCAATTGGAAGTGATCGGCAGCTTTCACCCTTAGGGGTGTTAAATGTGGGTGTGGTCAGTAAGCAACATTATTGGTGAAGCTGGATCTTCTCTGTATTATGGAATTTCAATCTTAATTCCAAGAAAACTTTCCCCTTCCTGTTTTTGGAACCATGAGACAGTGCAGAGGGGAATACCCACTCTCTTGGGTACCCAGGAGATGGGGAGCAGAAAGCTTGTGTCCATTGTCTCATGGAGCAAAAGAAAACTTATATTAACAAAGAGTATATTTTCTCATGTCTATAAAAGAAAATCAAGTCCATTCCGTAAATTATCCCTTGCCTTTCTTCTAAAACAACTTAAATCTTTTTTTTGTCTCAAAACAGAAATTTTAAAAAATAGCATAAGCTCATTTATCTTGGAAATGACATTGCAGACAAAGTTGACAGGTTTATCTGTTTGAAAAGAGACCTTGAAACCAAAATGCCTTCTTTAAAGCTTGGGCTCTGAAGTTGAACTTCTGGGAGATGACAAATGAGAATGGGATGAAGTATAACTTTTCTTATTTTAACCATAACAATATCACTAAACCCAAGCATATTATTTGACTTATAAGTTCTGAGAAATAGAACTCTGTGTCCAACAGTTGCAAAATTAGTAACTGGTTCTCTAGGTCATTTTGGGAAGGTTCTGGAGTCGCCAGAACCTTGCTGATATTTCAGTTTCTCATCTTAATGAAAGAATCTAGTATAATTCTGTGGATTTGCTATTTTTCCCTGTTCACACCCCAGAGGGTAGCCAATGGGTCAGTAAAACCTTAGAAACCATTCATCAGCATTGGAAAAGCCATTTGATACCAACTTGCCATTTTGCACTGAACAGGTGTGTTTCTGACTTATAAATGTTCTTACTTTTTAAAAAAAGATTTATTTTTAAGAGGGAGAAAGCTGATTTGGAAGAACAGACATCCCAATATATTTGGCCTATTTTCATGGGTTTTTAATTTCTTTTTTTTTATATATCCATTTAACAAATGCAGTTGATCCTCACTGTTCACAGATTTGTGTCTGCAAGTTTGCCTACTTGCTAAATTTATTTGTAACTCCAGAATCAAGACTTGCAGCACTTTCACAGTCATTTGTGGGCATGTCCAGAGCTGCCAAAAATTTGAGTTGCTTGAGGTTTGCAGCTGAGGTTGAACGAAACAACACTCTCCCTTCTTGTTTTAACTCTCATACTGTAACCTGGCTTTCTTGCATGTATTTGGTGACTTGGTTTTTGCACTTTCATGTTTTTTGTTGATTTCACTGTTTAAAATGGCCCCCAAGTGTAGTGCCAAATTGCCATCTAATGTTCCTAAGCACAAGAAGGCTGTGATGTGCCTTGCAGGGAAAATACATATGTTAACAAACTCCCTTCAGGCACAAGGTATAGCACTATTGGCCATGAGTTTGGTGTTAATGCATCAACTATATATTAAATAATGTGTCTTTAAACAGAAACACATAAAACAAGATTATGATTTGAGTATTTGACAAAATGTGACCAGAAACTCACAGGAACCTAGCCCTATGTTTCCTCTAGGAGCACTGGTTCAGTATTCACTAACTAATGTTTCATTTTATTTATTTATTTATTTATTTTTGAGACAGAGTTTCGCTCTTGTTGCCCAAGCTGGTGTGCAATGGCACAATCTCGACTCACCACAACCTCTGCCTCCCAGGTTCAAGTGATTCTCCTGCCTCAGCCTCCCAAGTAGCTGGGATTACAGGCATGTGCCACCACACCTGGCTAATTTTTGTATTTTTAGTAAAGACGTGGTTTCTCCATGTTAGTCAGGCTGGTTGCGAACTCCCGACCTCAGGTGATCTGCCTGCCTTGGCCTCCCAAAATGCTGGGATTACAGGTGTGAGCCGCTGCACCCTGCCATTATTTATTTTTTTGAGACAGGGTGTCACTCTGTTGCCCAGGCTGGATGGCAGTGGCACTATCACGGCTCACTGCAGCCTTGATCTCTCTGGGCTCCAGCAATCCTTCCACCTCATTCTCCCAGGTTGCTGGAACTACAGGTGCATGCCACAGGTCCCGCTAACTTTTTGCGGTTTTTTTTGTATTTTGTAGAGATGAAGTTTTGCCATGTTCCCCAGGCTGGTCTCAAACTCCTGGGCTCAAGCAATCCACCTCCCTCCACCTCCCAAAGTGCTGGGATTACTGGTGTAAGCCACCGCACCTGGACTGCAGCAACTTTATAGAACATAATTACTTAGAATAACGAGAACTGATTGTATGTGTTGAGAGTCTGCTCTGTTCAAATGCCCTGAAGGAGGCAAAGTACAATAAAAGGTATCCTATCTTCAAGGAGTGTGTTTAATAGCAATCTTTTCCATTTTTGAGTACTTATTCCAAGCATCTTAAATATGTATCTGCTTTAATTTTCTCAGTAACACTGTAAGTTAGACATTAACCCCCTTTATAGAAACAAAGACTCGAGTTATCACAGCTACTACTAAGTAGGGCAAGCAGGATTTGGACTGTCCACATCATGCATTCATCCTCCCACTTTCTTCTACCTACCTAGCCAAGGGGAAGAAAAGTTGCAGGTTATGGTTTCATAACAAGACTAATGCTTGTGATTGCTTCAGGATCTATGGAATTGAGACAAACGAAAAGTACCCAAATTGATATTTCTGGCTAGTTTTCTTAAAAACACTAAATTCATCCTAATTTTTTTCTCTCTTTCTCTGAGACATCTGTGAAAATGCTCTCAGAGAAGCTCTTCAGGGATTTACAGTCCTTCCTATGTTAAGTTCTTTCTCTTCTGATTTGTTACATTAAATATAAGGCAGGAATTTTAAACAAGCAAGAAAAGAACTTTATACTCTAGACTATGATCTTTGACGACAATAAATATCACTGAAAATTTTGTCTGGTTTTGTTTCTTTTTGGGTTATTGCTCTCCTATTTGATCAAATTGTACACCCTATCTAAAGCTTTAGGAAGTTGTTTCCATGAAAGTAACATCTTTCTATTGTGATGCAATCAGATTTCTCCTGCTTTTTGTTATTTTGATTTAAATACTTTGCAATGAATGTAACCAATCTCAAATGACAGATACAGAGTTGCCTTAAAAATTAATAACTTCAGATTATAAGAATTCTTTGTATATTTTCGTTATTATTTTTCTTATCTCCCCTTTAAAGGTCTGGGAACTCATTGAAAACAGAGTCTCTGTTCCAGACCTTTCTCCTTCCAAACAAAACTTAGGACGATGACATTTCCTTTTTCTGTGTCTTCAAGGTTGCTGTAAGGGTAAAGTGAGATAACCTACAAAGTCACCTTAAGCAGTGTGTGGATTGTAGCAGATGTGTATTAAATGTTAGTTTCTTTCCTATTTTCCTTATTAAGCAGTTTAATTTCTATCTAGCAGTGGATGCCATTTACAAGGTTGGTACGCAAATGAGAAAGCCTAACTTGACTATATATTAACCTTATACATGTAGATATTTTACACTTTACACAGTTCCCCCCTCCTCCACAATCTTGACATATTCTATTCAATTTAATTCTTACAGCAACACTATAAAAAGGATGGAGCAGGTGCTGTTGTCCTTTTTTGATAAGATGATGGGACTGAGGTCTAGAGTGGATGAGATTATTCAGGGTGAGATCCAGATGTCACTGAAAACAAACTATTATATTTCTTCCATTTTCATCATAAGTCAAAGCATATATATAATATATATATATTTGTGTGTGTGTAACCATAACCAGATTGTTTACTAGTTGCAAATATGTCTTGGAAATATTCAACAAAGATGATAAAAACCACCAGAACCTGAATCCTGCAAGCTGCTCTCTGATGCTTCTATCTCCTGCTGTCCAGATGTCCCCAATTTCAGACTTTTGTCTCATAGGACTATGGAAAATGATTGTCTTTGCCCATCTTCAGTGTTCCATCAGCAGATATTTAAGAGCGACTCTCTGGTAAACTCCTAATACCCAGACATCTTGCTTGTGTTGATCTCCACTTTATTCCCCTTTCATTCTGACCCCCCTCGGGCCCTGGACTCTCCTGGAAAACTCATTTCCTCACGATATTGCCTCCATCTCCTTGTTGCTAGGTGTTCAGCTAGCTCCTGAAGTGCTAGGCTTTGTTTCTCAGTTTCTAAAACCCAGGTTTCTTTGAAATTTGCTTCTGACCCCCGACAGCCTTAGGACCCTGTTTCCTAATTTGAACTCAGCATTCTCCTGGCCTGCCCCTGGTCTTCCTGGCACCATTGCTAACTAGAACCACTCTACCTATGCCCCGCTGTGTTACCTGATGACAATCAGATCTTTTACAAATGCAATGGTAAAGGAACACAAGTGCAGCCAGCACTTGGGAGGGCATAAGAGACGTGTAGAAGATCCTGTGTTCAGCAGCCCGTTTTCATCTGAAACAGAATTGCCAGAGAAGTCACTGGTGAACTAAGTCCGTGGCTTCTCCCCTTAAAATATGCTGTTTCAACTCATCTGGCTGATTGTGCTTGCAAAGAGCCTTGATTTTGAGCTCTAATTACCAGCCGCTAATTCAAGCCTGGCTTCTGATCATTCATCTTTTAAGTGTTCAGCTTCTGAATCCCATTTGGTTCCCTGTCCCCTCTCTCTTTCCTACCACCTCCCCTTGATGTGGCCAGAATAGTTAACTCAGACAATTAGTAAATGCTGAATCATTGAGTCAGTGAATGAGGCAAGTGTCTGTGTGAGGTATACAACTTCCTGAGTGGGTTTAATGGAAGCCTAAAGAGATTTTTCACAGATTCATGGGTTTTCAAAGGAGAAATTTGCATATTAATAAGAAGCTGTTCAGACTGATTCGCTTAATGTGTTTGGAGTAAGTATAATTAAATGTCAAGGGAGATATATCATGAAGTAATGAAGCTGAAGCCAATTTATCAAAAATAAGGTCTGGAGAGAGACATTTCAAATAATAAACAGTTCTGTAACCTTCCTTTTTAAGGTGATTTGCTTAGTCTGGGCCAAGATTTACATGTTTTTTGAGACTTGGTTCAAACAAAGATGCTGGGAACTGGGTGGGGGTGGGGAAGGAGAATGAACATTTTTTCCCATTCAAGTTTATAACATTCAAGGAGGTCTTTCCTGTCTGAAACACTTTTAAAGGGGACAAAACCTATTTCGTTTTCCTCACTCAGATATTGGGATGTGGGTAGGATCAGCACCCCACCCAAACCCCACAATTGCAGCTGCTATTTGAAAACTCCTTTCTGATGAAAGGGAAGGTGATATGCAACGAGAGCTAGTTCATCAGGAATTACAACTGTGAGAAAAATGGATGAAAATACAACCCTGAGTTCTTGATTTTGAAGAGTGAGCTATTTACTAATGAACATGTTTTGAGAGTTGGTCATCCTTTGAGCAAACTCAATCCATGCTTTGCCTTGAATTCACTTAGGAGAGATATCATGATAAAATTGCACAGCCGTCTTTTGGTGCTTATTCCCTAAATGTTGGATTAAATTAAGAAGTTTAGGTTCATGCAATACATGGATTCTCTTGAGTTCAGATGACACTGAATTGACCTCAGGAATAGTTGCCTGACCCAATCAAATGGAAACACTCAATAGCATCTGATTCTGTTTATCAGAACGTGAAAGTCACTGGGTTCATTTCTAGCCAGAGAAGAGGGATCAGGATCTTTACTGGCCCACCTCAAAGAGTTCTCAGGGGAAGAGAGGAAGGGCTTGAGTCAGTACTGTAAAACTACTGGGTGGAAGAAAGAAAACGCCTGCCTCGTTTTCATTTGTCACACTGAAAAAATGAAAAGCCACATACAGAAAACTGAGAGGTTGAGTTGCTTATACTTGTATTGACTGTGACTTGTGCTGACTGTGGCCATGGGGAGGATAAAGCAGAGAAAGGCCATGATTCAGGACTATCAGCTTTTGGGGTGGTGGCAGGCTCCCACAAGTCTTACAAAGGGAGATAACTTTGAGAAGCATCAATCTATTTTGCTTCATAACCAAACAGATCGTTAGATTGTCTATACATGATTTTTAAAACTTAGTGTGATCCACTGCCTTTGTAACAGGACCACCTTTGAGATCTGCCTGTCTTGGGTTCAAGTCTCTCCACACCTCCTTATCATCTGGCTAACTTGGTACAAGTTACTGAAGCTTTCTACACTTTAGTCATTTGGAGAGTGGGAATAATAATGTCCACCTTGCTTGGCATTTGTCAGGATTAGAGATGATGTATGTCAACCACCTTGTTGATATTATTGTTGGGATTGTCATTTGACCCATAACTTCTTGTCGCCATCTTTTCTGGATATCATTTGTAGACATCGTTTACACCTCAAATGATTAGTGATAATGAGCCTTGCAATTTTCTCTTAACTTATTCAAAGCTAAAAATAAGAACTATATTTTAGGTGGGATTGCATATGTCTGAGCAGGAGTGTCCTTTGAGAATTTTGTGTTGCATCTATTCAAAGGAATGAAAAGGGGGCATTTCTTCTTCTGAGATCAAGCCCCTGGTCTTTCTCCTTTTCCTACTGGTAGATATATGCCCACCCCAACCCGTGTGTGTGTGTGTGTGTGTGTGTGTGTGTAGTTAGATAAATTGATTGATTGCTGTTGTGGTTTCAAATATTTGTAGCACTAGAACTCATTTTTTTTTCTTAAATATCTGTTACAAATTCTTAATATGTAATACAATTCATGATGACTCAATTGGGGAGGGGGGCTCTAGAACCCACCTGCTTAGCCACCCTCTCATTTCATGGAGTAACCCTAAAACATTTACAAGGAGACTTTGGGGTTGTGTTCAGCAAGTTTTGATAGGAAATGCTTTTGAATTCCTCAAAGTCAACCCACAAAATGTTTTCCCTGTAGTGTTATTTCCATATCTTTCATGGAGTCGTGAAGGTAGGAGGACTTTGTGATCAAATATGAATAGGAAATGAATTCAACAAACATAAATGGATTTTTTACGGTAGACTTTTAAAGTCTGTGGACTTCTAAGATTCACTATGAAAAGTCAGATGGGATTTGTCACATACAGTGTTTCGCATATCACGATGACAGTGGAAAGCATTTTAATGAAAAACCCACAGGACTCTGTGTTTCTTGGAATGTAGTTTGGTAATTTTTTTTTAATAAAGCAAATTATGATTTATAAAATAACTTCCTTAGGATGGATGGTCTTCCTTGTTAGAATTTGATAATGGGCTTAAGGAAGTTATTTTAGAACCACATAAACATGTCTTTTTCTTCTCTTGAATAAGTAGTCAGCAATAGGAATATGAACTGCCATTTTCTTTCCTCAAAGCGTGGGCCTAGAGAATGAATTTTACATGATAGATTGGTGTTATGATATGATTGATTTGACTGTATCATGGGACAAGCAATTCATTCTCTCCCTAACAAATAGCAGGCGCTATTTTTTCAAGGAAACCACCTACATAGAAGTAAAATATCTGTTTTAGGGCTGTCAAAAATACTATGCTATGGAATTCTACATATTTTATTGCTTTGTACAGCTCATTCTTCTCCCAGGACTACCATTTCCCTTTATCAGAGTCTACAAACCAATAGGAGTGTATACACAGAGCGTTTGTGACAGCTGTTTATCTTGGATCCCAGCTTTATCTCCCCGCTTCACCCCCCCACCCCCACCACTGCACATGTCCACATGGTTCCATGCATTACCCATGCTCCCACATCCTGCTCTTTATATCATGCCTTTGTGCATGTGTCCATCCCGCTGCTTGAAATGCCTATTTTCTTCTTTCCTACTCATTCAACTCCTGTTCGTCTTCAGAGTCAACTCAAATGCTGTTTCCTTCATGACTTTGCCTTCCTCAGTTCCCCAAGTGGTCGGATCCATCACACCCTCTTCTGCACTGCACGCCACTTTGTTTGCAGCTCATCCTCTGTCACCATGGGGGTTCTCCAGGAAGCAGATCCTAAGAGGGAGTTAGAAGTACAAAAGGTGTCTTAGAGAGGGAACTCTGTACAAGTAAAGGGAGGAAAGCTGGATTGGGCAGACCATGGTGCAGACCTGACAGTCTCTGCCAGACCAATGGGGAATTCTGGAGCAAAGATGGCTCAGCACAGGAGTCACTGGGCTAAGCCTTGGTGCCACCACCTTGTTCCACTATTGACCAAGCTCTGCTCTGAGCAAATCATGAGCTCGATAGTGAGATGGAGCCTAAAGCCTCTAACAGCTGAAACGTGTCGGCTGCCCACACGTCACACAGCTGGATGGCAGGCAAGTCCTTTTCTGAAGGGTGATCTGAGTAGCACATCTCCGTGCCTGTCACATTTCCCATCCTTTTTGTTCCCTGCCAGAGTTTTTATTCCTTGACCCCACATGTCCAGAAGGTTAGAGGTAGATGGGACTTTGGAGCCCATACAGTGCAGCCTTCACATTCCATTAGGAATGGAGACGTTCGTTACTCTACTGCATTATAACTTCCCTGACTGTAGGATCCATTCTGAATTGGATCCCAAATCAGAATCCAGTAGATCCCCTCCTTCTTTCCAATGACACGGATCAGTATACATGTATCTGGCCACCCTAGGAGGTACTGCCTCTTCCTGGGGGCCAAGAAGAATGAATGTTGATAGCCGTAAAAAAATAAGAACATTATTAGTGATATCGTGATATCTGCAGTAGGTCATTGTACTTTAATTATACATTTCCCAAAAAGGCAAACAGCAACCAAGAATATTGACACTTTAAATATTAGCCTTTTGTGACTTGAAGTCCCCACACAATTACAGATAATGAAGGGGAGCTAAAATCTACAAAGCCACATCCGCTGCAGCCATAGTTGGAAGCCTACGAACAAATGTTTGTTTGTAAAAGGAGGAAAATCAATGAGCAGAATGGGAATACATCGGAGCAGAGTTTGTTTCCTCTTCTGTTGATCAATCAGTCTTCCTAGAAGCTGCTGGGCTGTAAGCTTATCTTAGACGCATTTCCAAAGACCCTGGGCTCTTGGTACTTTGTGGTGAGCAATCTCTGTGCTGTGGGGAGCAGGGGGGCTTCAGTCTCCCACCAGGGTCCACTCCGCTCCCGGGGTGATGGATAATGCCTTAATTACCAAACCCAGAGCAGGTGATGTCTGTCTTCTTGGTCCTGAGGGCTCTTGATTACTTAACTCCCTCCCTAAAAGGAAACACTTTCCACATCAATAATTAAACAGAGCAATTAGGGGAATTTAAAAAGTATAATTAGACAGAATCAACTCTGTGTCCCTTGGGCATTCTATCTCTTTTTCATTTTAATGCTTCAGGCCCTGCCTCTCCTTTTTCTAAAGGATCATTTTGCGGATATAGCAGATAGGAACATAGTTCAGTGTCTTTAGTCCAGGCAAGAGAGAAAAAAAATCAGTTTAAAGGAATGAAAGAGGAGTGGAAGGTAAGTGCAGACCCAGGCCGTCTGGGTTCAGTCCTGGGACCTGCTGTTTCCCACGTATAGCAGCCTCAGCTCTTGGGGCTTGAGGAAGGCAAAGCAGGTAGGTTATTTGGGGCTGGAACAGTCCATTGTGCAGGAAGTCTCTGGAAATGGGATTCTCAGTCCCCAGAATAGTGCCCAGCCAGCTGCAAAGTATGTGGCAGCCCCCATAGAAAATGATCACTGTGGGCCGGGTGCGGTGGCTCACACCTGTAATCCCAGCACTTTGGGAGGCCAAGGCGGGTAGATCACCTGAGGTTGGGAGTTCGAGACCAGGCTGACCAACATGGAGAAACCTGTCTCTACTAAAAATACAGAAAAAAATTATTTGGGCGTGGTGGCACATGCCTGTAATCCCAGCTACTCGGGAGGCTGAGGCAAGAGAATCGCTTGAACCTGGGAGGTGGAGGTTGCTGTAAGCCGAGATCACGCCATTGCACTCCAGCCTGGGCAACAAGAGCAAAACTCTGTCTTAAAAAAATAAAAAATAAAAAATAAAAATAAAAATAAAATGACCACTGTGAGTGGCTTTAACTTTACTCTGATCTGCCTAGTATCCTCCAGTGAGGAGAATATATATTTTTTAACCTTGAGGAAATGAAAATTAATCACACGCCAACCCAATAATATATATAAAAAAATTAAAGTTGCATCCAAGTTCAATATGGCAATAAAAACTTTTGCTTTAAGTGTTTACTTCCCCCCAATTCCCAGTGACATGGCCAAAGAAATAGTAGCAAGAAGGAAAAAGCACTGTCAGTAATGGAAAAAGAACAATCACCGTCTACCTACTAAAGAGCTCATAAATTCTCTAAGATACAACGCAGGGAAGTCTGGATTGAGGCGACAGCAATTGGCAAGTTGGGACAGGAGCCACTGAAGGAAAGCTTGTTCTCAGAAGGAAGCAGAAGAGACCATCTGCAAACCCCAGAGCTCAGGTACTGGACTCCAGGGAGGGCGCACTGCAATGCAGTGACACAGGGCAGATTCTAAGACTGCCCTGTGGAGACGCCAAGGGCCAGGACTGAACAAGCAGGATTCAGGCCTGCAGATGGCAAGGTTGGTGCCTGGAGGACTGATATCCCAGTCTCCTAGGATATCATGTCAAGTACAGCTGGGGGCTTAGTGCAGCCAGCCTCAGGTCTCAGCCTTGGCATACCAGTTCCTGTGCTGTCTCCCTGCCTCCTCCTCTTGGAATATTTATTTGACTTTTAATTTGATAAAGTAAATCACAGAAAAAGAAAAGGGTAACATTTCTCTTCTCCCTTCTTCTGGCCCTGAACAGACTTCAACAGGCACTCAGAAAAACAGAAGCCGTTTCAGTCCCAAATATGGACAAATATAGATTCACCTCTGGTGCCCTGTAACGTCAGCAGGAAGGAACATGATCAAACATAAAACTCAGTCGTTTAGAAGAACAGAGTCAATTGGAGGGATCAGAATGAATGTCCTCCCTTCCTGAGCCTCTGTGATATAGAGTTTCAGTATGAAATGGGAGAAAATCTCTAATTTGTTTTCTCCAGATTTCAGACTGTAATTTGAAAAAGTTAACTGAGTATCATGCAAAAGTGATGATAGTAGCCTAAATGTATCCTGATTCCAAGGAGAAAAGTTTAATCAAGGGAAAACAACAGCATCAACACACAAAAACCCTGCAATTATCTAGATGACAAAAACAGGTTGCCTCAGAGGAAAAAAAAATAATGCTGGCATTAGATGCCTTCCTTGAAATATTACATTTCAGAAAGCATTAGCCTAATATTACAGTTTTAAGGAAAAAAACATTTAGGACAATAATTTTTAACTGTCCAAATTACCTGATATGGTTAAGGTATAAAGAAAGTTAAGACATCACAATTAAAATGAATGAACTAAAATTATATCATAATAGGAGGAATAAAAATCTGTGATCATTATTTCTTATTTGTAACAGACATACTAAAACAATATGAAATAAGTTTAAAAATATAGGATGGTCAAAGCTGACTTACCAGACTTGCGAGTATGCAGACACACTCACACATACATACTCCAAGACAGAAAAGAAAGAAAATAAAAGAAAGCAAGCTGGGGTAACAAAATTAGCATCAGGCAAAGTAAAATTCAAGGTAAAACATGTTAAATAAAACAAAAGTATCTATTTTTAATAATCAAGGGTATAATTTATAGCTTAATATTTATGAACCTTTATGTAGCAGATGACATAACCACTAACATCAAAATATATGACATGAAAGCTGTTAGAAATGCAAGTGGTGACTTTTTAAATGTATTTTTACTTTTATTTGGAAACAATTATAGATTTGTAGGAATGTGAATAAATTTTGCAGAAAGTTCCTGTGTACCCTTCACCCAGCCTCTCCCAATGTTATCACCTTCTATAACTATTGTACCGTATTAAAGCAAGGAAATTGATATTGATACAATGCATAGAACACGTAGAAATTTTTTAAAAATATCACAGTACTGGTGGAATATTCTAATATGTTCATTTGAACTTTTGCCAGAGCAATTGGAAAAACAAGAATAAATATAGAAATATCAAAAATATGCTTAAGCCAGGCTCAGTGGCGCACACCTGTAATCCCAACACTTTGAGAGGCTGAGGCAGGCAGATCACCAGAGCCCTCAGCCTGGGCAACATGGTGAAACCCCATATCTACAAAAAACACAAAAATTAGCTGGGTGTGGTAGTGTGTGCCTGTAGTCTCAGCTACTCAGGAGGCTGACTCAGGAGGATGGCTTGAGCCCTGGAGCTTGAGGCTTCAGTGAGCCGAGATGTCACTGCACTCTGGCCTGGGTGACAGAGTGAGACCCTGTCTCAAATATATAGGCTTAATTTTGATCTGATAAATAGCTATCAGAAGGCTACTTATCTACAAACAGAAAATAGTCTTTTCAAAAGTCTGAAATATTTGTAAAATGTGTATATACGTGGCCACAAACTCATACTCTATGAGTGACAAGTAATAGCAAAGGAAAAATAAAATTAATAAAATCAATATAAGGTTAAAAACTATTTTTTAAAACCTTTAAAGAGGAAATCAAACATGCAGTTAAAGACCATTTATGTAAGAGCCAAATGATAACACTATATACCTATCATATTTGTACAGGCAGTGATGTAAATAGAATGAATTCACATTTTTATGTATTTTAATATTAAGGTAGAAAGAATGAAAATGGGTAAATAAGCATTCATGCCCCAAAACTGGAAAAACAACAAAAAGTAATACAACAATGAGACTAGATACGGCCAAAAATAACAAAGAAATTATAAAACATACATTACATAACTCTACAATAATGAATTTAAAATATATCTGAAATAAATTCTCTATCGAAAGACACAAGTTGCTAAAACTCTCTATGGGAAACAATGCAGGCATCTGTTATTGAAAGGCAATTCAAATTAAAAACAACCAATTGAAACAGGCAAAAACTTACCTAGAGAAAACCATTGGAGATTTCTCCGTGTAAAACTAACTCTTATCTATTTTCTGTAGCACCCAGAAAACCTCTCTTAGTGTGGAGGGCACAAATTCTATGGAAACTTCTTTCCAGGGGCAATAGCAATCCACTATTATCAGATCTGCCATTTCTCAACATCTTTGTAACATTTGATATTCAACACTATAGATCACAGGTACATTTGAAAATGATTTCCTGCATCCTTTTCGTTTCCTCTTCCATATGACACTGCCCTCTGTCTTCCTAATTTTCCCCCAAATGTGGGCTCTCAAATATCCAGGCTTTGTCTTACTCATTACTACGTTGTTTCCGTTAACTGATCAGTTTCCTGCTCAAGAAATTAACTAGACAGACCATATTCTTTGACTTTTCCTTATTATTTCACCCACTTTCCACACAACTATATGGCCAGATCTTCAAATGCAGATTGGGTTTGTTTTCTTTTCTAGAAAGGAAATATTTAAGAAAAAAATAGGGAAAGCTTCACTTTGTCTTTGGCTTGATCCTAGAGTCTCAGATGCTGGACTCTTGAGACCTAGTTCATCCTCTGTCTTCTGTGAACTTCCTAGCTTATATAACTTATTACTTCTGCCTTTGGTTCCTATCTTGACCCATTTCTATTTTTTTCTAAGTATTCGGCATTTCTCACTCACCTTAGCTGTCTGTTTTAGCTTGAATATGTGCTTTACCACTCTCAATAAAACTCCAGTTCTGTGTTCTATGGTTACCACAAACTTATGGCCAAAACTGAAAAGGTTATCTTTTGTACTTGCTTGTGTGTGTGTCTATGAAGCTTGACTTGACTTGAAACAGCTTTGGTATCATTAAATATTATTTTGCCATTTTTTATTGTTTCAGTTTTTATGTGTTCATGCATATGTCCCCAACTGACAGAAAATGCCATTTTCTTGTCTAATTTGACTTGGTATTAACCATCTAAGCTGTGTCATCTGTCTATAAAGTGAGATTTAAATACACATTGCTTAATAATTGTCTCCTGAAATATATCATAAGCCCAGAGATGGCAAGATTGGGCAGCTTCGCACATATTTTGCTATTTCCCTCAGCATATAGACTCCCTAATCTCCTGGATGACCCATGATATTTTGTTTTGATACTTTTATATTATCTAAGGTAGACAGAAATCACTAAACTTGTGTTAATAAGGTAGAAAACAAAGTGCCCATTAGTTGTTCAAAGAAAACCATATTAAATTAAAAACAACCAAACAAAAGCATACAATACAATATTGAAGAGAAATAGAGATTTCTAAGTGGGAGACTATAACCCATCTCTTAGTAATAGCACAGATAAATAATAGGCTTTCTGAGGGTCAAGATACTCTCTGAGTATTGTTAACTTTTTTTTTTTTACCATAATCCATGTTATTTATCTGCATATACATACACACAAGCAGATGAATATGAAATACATGTTCACGAAACAATTATTTCTCTTATGCTATGTTGTCTGATATTTTTTATCTGATCCTATTTTACTGTATTCCACTTTTTAAATTAAATGTTGGTGGCAATTTTCTAAAGCAGTGGTTTTCATCAGAGGACAGTTTTGCCCCCAGGAGACATTTGGCCATGTCTGGAGACACTAGCAGTTGTTATCACACCCTAGAGAGGGAGTGGAGGGAAGGGAGGTTGCTACTGGCATCTATCTATTCAGTCCAGAGATGCTGCCCAAATTTTACAATGCATAGAACAGCCCCCAAACAAAGAATTATCCATCTTGGAATGTCAGTAGTGTTGGGGTTGAGAAACCCGTATCTAAAGAGTTGTATCCACAGATCTAAACACACTTCCATCAATCCTAGGGTTACCAAGAAGAGAGGAACATTGCCTGTAACAATATGATAAAGTTCTTCTAAGAGGAATAATTAGGGCGATTTTTGTCTATATGAGGACCCCACAGTGTAGGCCCATCTTTCCTATTATAGTGCTTGATGTGCTCTTTCTTCAAGTTTATATCAACTTGTGAGACCTTGAAGGCCATGCAGGGCACGTTGAGGTTAAACGTTAACGAATGCCTCTCTAAGTGTCCATGAAAGCGGATTCATCACTCAGGGAGATTAGCTGTGTTGGGTTAGAACTAATGAGCTTTGAGTGCCAGTAGTTGCTATGTGAGCTTAGTGGGGCATTGAAACTCAACAGCACTCAACTTCTTTCTGACCTGCCTGGCCCTCTATTACTTCAAAACCCAGTAGTGAGAAAACTGCTGAAACAGCAGTTTATTCCCCATCAGGCTAATTACTTCTTTTCCCAAGATCGAGACTACATTTTGGAAGGGCTGACACATCTGAAAGCAGAGAACATCCTGCCTACTGGGGCAGGGAAGCTCAGGCAGTTTTTGTGCCCCTCAAAAGAAAGAAGCAATTAGCGAAGGATCTGAAAGCAGAACACAAAACACAGAGACTTCTGATGGAGTCTGTAGACCAACCTGGCCAAGAGGCAAATGGTGACTCAAACTCAGAAGCAAGAGTTTGGGAGTTCTGCCACCACAGACAGCTGCTGCCATGTAGAAGAATGGGTGTCAGTGGGATTGGGGAAGCCCAACAGAATGCTTGTAAACCATAGAGAATTTGGAAAGAAGCCCATGAAGTTGCTTTTGATTGGAAGGTTTGAGGTTGTCAGAGAAAACTCTCACCAAACTCAACATACAGGGATATTGTTCTAGTTTTCCAATGAATAAGCACTTAAAAATCTAAATGATCCCACCACTTTGGGAGGTCGAGGTGGGCAGATCACTTGAGGTCAGGAGTTAGAAACCAGCCTGGCCAACATGGTGAAATCCCATCTCTACTAAAAATACAAAAATTAGCCAGGCCTGGTGGCGGGTGCCTGTAATCCCAGCTATTTGGGAAGCTGAGGCAGGAGAATCGCTTGAACCCAGGAGATGGAGGTTGCAGTGAGTTGAGATTGCTCCATTGCACTCCAGCCTGGGTGACAGAGCGAGACTCTATCTCAAAAGAAAGAAAGAAAGAAAGAAATGAAAATATTTGCATATTCGTCAGCGTTGTTAGCTCACTATGGACTGGTTCTACAGACATAGACTGGTTGGGAAATATTTCAGATGTTGGTCTGGCCTGGAGAATAGGGTCCTAGATTTTTGTTCCTATTCGGTTGATGTAACATTTGGCAAGTGACCCTGTCTTCTGATCAGGATCTTATAATATCCGAATGTGCAGTAGGACTGATACAATTTTCAAAGGCTTGTTTCCCCTCAAACATACTGTAGATTTAAGAGGATTGGATGATAATGAAACTGTCCTAAATTATATCAGATTTTGTTTCGTATCACTGCTTAAGCAGACATTAGAAAATAATAGCATACTTGGGAAAGGAAAATTAATGAGTCAAAGCAATAGCATAAGAGACATGAAGAGTGTCAATAGCAAAAGCATATCCATTCTTTATTGAACCTTTACCAGCCTTTTTATTAATTGGAGGATAGATTGTAGGGAGGTGGTGGCAAGTAACTGAATTTAATTTCTATAACATGAATTTTCTATTCATTATTTCTTTTCAATGGATGAGGAAACTAAGACACAGAAATTAAGAAAGTTAGGGTGAGATAGTTATTAGAAGATGGAACTAGGTACTTTTAACCCTCAAACTTGACATATTTTCACGCTATTTTCCCATCCTGCTACCTCTAATAAGTTCTACGCTTCACACAGGAGAAGACTCTGATATTTTGGATGTCTACAGTTATTTTAAATGCTTGCCATTTGTTAAAACTATTGGTTGAAGCTTAATGTGGGGTGGGCAAGCAAACCAAATCAATAGCTTGGAGTTACTTTTTTTTTTCTAGACTTGGTAAAGATTAAAACAATAATTAAATTTTCTCCCAGAGAGTTGGCATGAATGAATAAAATAACCATATATCAGAATCCACTTACTTATAAAATAGCTCAGCTGTTTTAATAATCTGAAAGGCCAAATTAGGTCAATCTCAAGAAGATTAATAGCTCATATGGCAATTGGCTCTTAGTGTGGGTTAAAATTAACAAATTGTCATCATCATCATCATCATCATCGTCATCATTGCTATTCTGAGCACTTTCAGCTTATAATACATTTATACAGAACTTTGGGTACTCTTAACAGTTTCTTATATGGCTGTTCCTCTTCAAAATAGACATAATCATTATCTCAATGATCTCATCCCCAGCATCAGCCGTTTGCAGCTTTACAAATAAGGAAAAATGGGCTAAAATAGAGGTTAAGTGTCTCATTCACTGATGTTCAACCTATCAGCGTGATAGACAAGAACAAAAGCCAATTATTCTCAAACTTTTCAGAATGTTAGTTCTGTAACCATTCAGACTTAATCTTAAGGCCCTAGGCAGCCACCAGGATCAAGACCTATTTTCTTATCCATTTTTGGTGTTTTAAGAACACATTAAGGAGAGAAAATGGATCAAAGCAAAAACAGCAATTCGATTTCTTAGAGGGTACATCAATACTTGCAGTGTGTGGAAGTACAATGTTAACCAACCATTCCATTTCCTAGAGGTAACCACTGTTAATAATTTGTTATGTATCTGTCCAGATTTTTGGTAAGCACATATTATATACAAATATAGCCTATCAGTTATCTAGGGCTAAAATAATGCTTCATAACATTACCACAAAACCTCAGAGACATACAATAACAGTTATTTATTTTATAAGTCTGCAGGTTTTAGCTGATCCAGGCTAACTTGGGATCTCAGCTGGCCTTGCTTATGTGTCTGTGGTCAGCTGTGGGTCGACCAGATGGCTCTGCTGATCTTGGCTGAGCCTGTGCAGGAATTAGCTGGCTGAAGGCTGACCTAGGGAAGGCTTTCCTGGGATAACTGAGGTGCCTTGACTTTGTTCCATCTGTCTTTCATCCTTCAGAAGGCTAGTCCAGACATGTCCTCACAGTGATGGAGAATTTTCAAGTCTCTTCTTATAGCACAAGTGCTAATGTTCCATTGGCCAAAGCAAGTCACATGGATAAACTGAGTATCAAGAAATGGGAAAACAGATTCCACTCCTGATGAAAAAACTCAAAACCTTTTTTTTATTGCCTGTTTTTACCAACATGAGATAGTATCTTATTGTTTTATGACTTGTTTTGTAACCTAATACTATTTTGGGGATCTTTCTAAGTCATTGGAAACAGATGTAACTCAATCTTTTCAACATTGGGAAATGTTACATTGTATGAATAAATTAGAGATTTTTCAGCAGTCCTCTAATGATGGATTAAGCTAATAATGATTAAGTTATTTCCTGTTTTGAGAAGTTTGTTAACAGTGCTACAGTAGACACCATCTTACATAAATATTCGTGTATTTCCACTGTAATTTCTGTAAATTAAATTTGTGTAAGTCAGACTGTAGGATCCTTTCTACTTCACCCTCCAGCAAGACTGAGCCACTTATAGTTCTCTGAATATGCCTCCATTTTTACAAGCACCAATCTCTTATGCCTCCATTTTTTCAAGCACTTTTCTTCTAGAATCCTTCCTTTCCCAGTTGACCCTGATAAACTATAAAAAAACTGTATTAGAAAATAAATTTACGGCCAAGCACAGTGACTCACGCCTGTAATCCCAACACTTTGGGAGGCCGAGGCCAGCGGATCACCTGAGGTCAAGAGTTTGAGATCAGCCTAGCCAACATGGCAAAACCCTGTCTCTACTAAAAATTAGCCAGAGATGGTGGCGGGCACCTGTAATCCCAGCTACTTGGGAGGCTGAGGCAGGAGAATAGCTTGAACCTGGGAGGCGGAGGTTGTAGCTAGCCAAGATTGCACCACTGCACTCCAGCCTGGGCGACAGAGTGAGATTCCCTCTCAAAACATAATAATAATAATAAAATAAATTTACATATAATTGATGATTAGCTCCCATTCTCTATATCTGACTCACTCTGCAACATCTCAAGTTTACAGAATATGCAAATTATTGGGAGGTCACTTATGGCTCTAGTTTTATCATCATTCTTTTCTTCACTCAAGCACTTCTGTATTTGTGAAGTTTTTCTAAATTCCTCAGGCAGATTCAGTACTCCTTCTGTGAACATAAGCATTCCCTTATAGTAATTTTCCCATTGAAATACATTTGTTATGTCTACCTGCCCTCTAGATGGTAAGCTTTTTGTCTCAGAGACATTATCTTTTTATTCATGTAGCCAATAGGATGCTTGGCCAAGGTAGACATTCAATAAATGTTTACTAAATAGAAGTTTTGCACTTTAGGTCAAGCCTAATGTTAGCCATTTATTAATAACATTCATTCACTAAATATTTATTAAATTTGTTCAGTGATTTAGATATGTTTGAAATGAGAGTGTGGGTAGAATGTGAATGTGCCTAATTGAAAAGGGATGATCTTTTTAGAGTATCTGATGACATTTCAAATTTTTCCCTCAGAAAAACGCATGTATGCTCATTTCCACACTTTTACATACACTTATTGTAAGTTCACTGTTTCCTGATACTCATTCTTGGAATTCAAGTTAGGAACCTCTGCCTTGGCCGGGCACGGTGCATGCCCGTAATCCCAGCACTTTAGGAGGCCGAGGCGGGCGGATCACGAGGTCAGGAGATCAAGACCATCCTGGCTAACACGGTGAAACCCCGTCTCTACTAAAAATACAAAAAATTAGCCAGGCGTGGTGGTGGGCGCCTGCAGTCCCAGCTACTCAGGAGGCTGAGGCAGGAGACCATAATTCTGTATAAATACATTGATCTGTTTGATTTAATGGGAGAAAGAAAAAGTTTCAAAAAAATCACTCGATTGAAAATATAACTTCTGCATCCTAAAAAAGAACAGCTTAAGGTATATTTAGATCAAATGAAACATCAAGATCTCGTTCACAATAACAGTAAAAATTAAAGTATGTTGAAATAATCTCAACAAGAAGCATGTACAACTTGCCTGTTAAAAGCTTTATTGAGGCTTCATGACTTGGGTCTAGGCAAAGAGTTCATACACAGGTGCTAAAAGCATAATCCATAAAATAAACTGACAAATTGGACTTCATCAAAATTAAAAAACTTTTGCTCAGCCAAAGACACTGTTAAAATAAATGCAAAGTCAAACTACAAACTGGGAAAATACTTGGAAAACCCTCTTATCCAACAAAGGACTTTTATTTTGAATATATAAATAACTTTTATTTATTTATTTATTTATTTTTATTTTATTTTATTTGTTTTTTTTGAAACAGAGCCTTGCTCTGTCACCCAGGCTGGAGTGCAATGGCGCAATCTCTGCTCACCACAACCTCTGCCTTCTGGGTTCAAGCGATTCTCCTGCCTCAGCCTCCCGAGTAGCTGGGATTACAGGCACGTGCCACCATGCCTGGCTCATTCTTTGTATTTTTAGTAGCAACGGGGTTTCTCCATGTTGGCCAGGCTGGTCTCAAATGCCTGACCTCGTGATTCGCCCACCTCGGCCTTCCAAACTGCTGGGATTACAGGTGTGAGCCAACACGCCAGGCCCGTGAGTATATAAGGAACTTTTAAAACTCAGCAGTAAGAAAATAAACAGCCCCATGTAAAAATGGGCAAAAAACTGTAATAAACATTTCAATAAGGAGGCAATTAAACACATAAAAAGATGTTCAACATCATTCATCCATAGGAAAAGTTAAATTAAAACCACC
The DNA here is from genome assembly GCF_028885655.2 of Pongo abelii. Classification (NCBI taxonomy): domain Eukaryota; kingdom Metazoa; phylum Chordata; class Mammalia; order Primates; family Hominidae; genus Pongo; species Pongo abelii. Next base: position 13,507,469 of record NC_072004.2, on the reverse strand, counting down.
ATGTGATACCACCACACAACTATTAGAATGGCTAAAATTATTTTTAAAAACTGACAACATTAAGTGCTGACAAGGACGCAGAGCAAAAGAAACCCTCATATATTGCTTTTGGGAAATGAGAAATGGGAGACACTCTTTAAAAAACAGTTTGGCAGTTACTTATAAAGTTAAACATATACTTGTTAAATGACCCAGCAATTTTGCTCCTTACTATTTAGCCTACAGAAAAACTTGTATTCACATATAACCTCTGCAAAATGTTAATAACAGTGCTAATCATAAATGTTGAAAACTGTTACTGACCAAGATATCCTCCAACAGTTAAATGGATAAACAAATCGTGGTGCATGTAGGCAATAGAATACTATTCAGCAAAAACAACAACAACAAAAAAAACACTGAAACAAACTGGTTGGGCGCAGTGGCTCATGTCTGTAATCCCAACAATTTGGGAGGCCAAGGTGGGCAGATCACCTGAGGTCAGGAGTTCAAGAACAGCCTGGCCAACATGGTGAAACCCCATCTCTACTAAAAATACAAAAATTAGCCAGGTATGATGGCACATGCCTGTTATGCCAGCTACTCGGGGGGCTGAGGTGGGAGAATCGCCTGAACCTGGGAGGTGGAGGTTGCAGTGAGCCAAGATAGTGCCCTGCACTCCAGCCTGGGCAACAGAGGGAAACTCATCTCAAAAAATATATATTATTGCAATTTTATATGCCTCAAATCTAATGTGAAATTTCCTACTCTAGAACATTTTTTATTGAATGTATTTTCTTCCAAATACATTGAAGAATTGTACAATATTTTAATTAAATCCCCTTTCCCTCTTCATTTCCATTTGAATTGGCATTTCATAAAATGTAAGTACTAGTTTAGGAAGAGATGACTTTTTAGTACATTTAGTTCATTAATCCAGGAAAATTATATGGCTTTTATTTATATAAATTTTCTTTTATGTTCCTCAGTAAAATTCTTATTTTGTTTTATATTTAAATTAACAGTTAGCAAAATTGACATTTCTGGAGGACAACTCTATGAAATCCAATATGTGTACTGATTTGCATAACCAACACCACCATCCAAATATAAAACAGTTTCATCACTTTAATCTCATGCTATCACTTTGTAGTCTTACCCTCTCCTCGTCTCTGGCAACGTTTCCTCAAAAGGAAATGCCATAGCTATAAACACGTGACCTCACGTGATCCTTGGCCTCTCAAAGTGCTGGGATTACAGGCATGGGCCATCACGCCCAGCCAAATTGCAATAATTAAAAGAGTGCTCTACTAATGCCAAGATAAGCATAGAACAGTATCAAAACTCCAAACACAAAATGAAGGATACATAGCAACTTAGTATATGATGTAGGTGGCACATCAATGCTGGATAAAAGGACAGGTACTTGTTCATAATTTTAAAATACATATATTTCAAATTTGACTTTAACCATAATTTAAAGTGAATTAAAAAATAAATAAAATACAAGTCAAAGATGGATATTTATTTATTTAAAATTAAGATTAGAAAGACCTTTCTTAGGAAACATCATAAAGGAAAAGCAAAAGTCATAAAGAAAAACATTGATGGATTTAAAAATATTTTTAAAAAACCACTATAAACAAAAAAAAGAAACAAGAAAGGATAAACTGGAATGTTTGCTACATAAAAGACAAGGGATAAATATCATTAATATAAAGAAAGTGTTTGAAACCTAAGAAAAAAAATCCCATTAGAAAAAAATAGACAAAACATACATAACCAGAAAATGTCTTTGAAAATCATAATCTTGATAAACATCTGGGAAATGCTCTAATTTAAAACATAAATATTAAAATATTAAAAAATCATTGCCCTATGCTTATTGGAAGCAATTTAAATATCATAATACAAAGTGTTAATGAGTGTATGAGAAAATATGTACTTTAATATACTGAGATGGAACCAAAATATTTTAAATAATATATTAAGATTCAAAGACAAAATATAAATACCTTCATAGAAGTTTTACAGTATGGCTCCAAAGCTTTTCAAATACTCATGGCTTCATTTCTACTTCAAGGAAATAATTAAACATGTGAATGAAAATGTTTGACTTTAGAAACAACCCACGTATCCAATAACAAGGGATTCACTAAACACTTTATGGCATTTCATAAAATAGGATACTGCACAGCAATTTAAAACGAAGTAGATGTGTAATTAATGACAAGAATGGTGTTTCTATTTATTCCAAAGTGCAAAAGTGTGTGCACAATATAATTGAATTTTATAAATAAGTTATTAACATAAAGCTCTGCATAGAATGAGATCTGCACGGATGTATTTTTAAATGCTATATCTGAGCGGTGGGTGAGTAATTTTACTTTCTAGAATTTTGTGCTTCTCTGAATTTTCTAAGTTTTCTATAATGAACCTTTTTTACATGTAGAATTTTTTAAATGTTGTTGAAGTTTAATTTTTTTAAAAGCCCATTTGGAAAGCAGCTATTTTCCAAATGGGCTGCTCCCCCCAGAGCCTAGCATGTTTTGTTTTCCTGTGCTGAAAGAAGAGGGATTTCTGTTCGGTCACACAGATGTGAGGCGTCTGCAGCATTTCTGCTGCGGTGGAGCCACCTAGCCCGCGTGAAGTGCCTCATCTGGAAAGTTTAGCTCCTGACAGCCCCAGGCTTTTTTGGAATGGACAGCCTGTCTGCCGGCCTTGTTTTCCTTCACCATGACTTAGCTCTAAGTCCCGGTGTGTTTTCTTCTGGCCCACCCTTTACATTTCAGGTCCCTGAATGAAGACCCGCATACCATATGACTGAACATTTAAAAAGTTATGAATCAAGCTAATAAACTGTTACATGAAATACATCCTATTCTCCTATTTTGACAAATATTCCTTCCTAACAACAAAACAGAAAAAAAATATAAATCTATTATTTTTCTATGTCTGAAAGTTGGCAAATGACCAAAAATGACTCAATTTAATTATTATTGCTCATTTGGGCATTCTGTTGATGGGCCAGCAATGTTGGGATGAGTAATAAAACAAAGACATACGCAGATCATGAACTACTACATACTTAACGCAGTACAATTTATTTTTTATCCCTTAATTTCAACAAAATACTAATTATGCTACAATCAAGATTTTGAATACTAATTTTATTCTACTGACAGCAATGATCTAAAGCATGAGGTGAAAAATGTTTTATGAAAAGGTCCAGATAATGAATATTTTGCAGGCCACGTGACCTCTGTCACAAGTACCCAGTCCAGTGTTTGCGGTTCAAAAGCTGCCGGAGAGGATACATTTGCAAATGGACGTGGCTATGTTTCAATAAAACTTTATTGACAAAAATAGCTGACCACCACTGCCATCCAATCCCAGAGCACTTTCATCTCATCAAAAGGAAAATGTCATGCCTATTAAGCACTCACTCCCATTGCCCACACCCCTCAGCCCTTGGCAACAACTAATCTGCTTTCTGTCACTATAGATTTGCTTATTCTGAATGTGTCATATAAATGGGATCATGCAGTTTAAAAAACTAGCTGATGTTGGCCTGTGGGCCATAGTTTGATGACCTCTGATCTAAAGGATTTTTGAAGTGCAAGTATACAAATTTGAATATATTTTGATCCAAAATATGAATTAAAGTAAATGTAAAATTTAAGAAATGAAAATTATTTCCATGTGTATTTAAAAGTTGTCTTTATTTCTAAAATATTCCAAGTTATCTATCAAAATTCAAAGACAAAATATAGATTCTAATTAATAAATATAAAATGTTGAAATAAAAATTATTTTAAATTGACTTCCTAATTTTTAAATTGTAATTAAATCTCAAACATATTTATAAAGTTAGAACTGTTCTCCATTCTAGCTTTTAACATCCATCTAGTTGCCACTAGAAAGAATCAGTACCATACTTCAGCTGTTTCATCTAGACCTACATATTTATACATGTCAGAGTGGCATCATTTGCTTCATTATAAAATATGCCCCTCCACCTCCACGTGCGAATGTTGTGAGTACCTCCATAATGTGTTAATATCTTCAGGACCGTGAACTGGATTAGGAGGAGAAGCAGAGAAATGAGCACTCAGTAATACCAGGAAATGATACTTTTACTTCAAGAGGCTATTTCATGCTCTCTGATAGGCAGCACTGGATAAGCTACTTAATTTGATTTTTTTTTTCTCCTAGCTAACCACTTCCCTTACCCACTCCTTCCCCAAACTTGAAGCAGTGTCTATCTGCTGCAACACAACCCCTGTATGTTCTCAGCATTTGGCCCTTTTGTTTTAAAGACACAGGGCAAGAGGTTTACAGAAACATTTCCCTGGGATTTAAATATGAGAGTGGATATTTAGGGTTTCTGGTTGCACTATGCTGATGCTGAAGTGACCGTTTCTGTAATAAATTTGTGTGTGTATCCAATTTATGGGAACTACCAAATTGTGGGACTTAAAGTCAGAGCCCTTCTTACCTGTGTCCCTATTGGATGGATGGTTTTACTTCTTCGTAGTGGTACGTGGTACAGCTGCACTAAGAGGCTGTGTAAAATGCGCACTTCAGGATGGCTTTCCCAAAGTTTATTTTGTCTGCATGCCTCGTTTCATGATGACATTATTATTTTGGAGGTTTTATATCATAAGAGTGATTAATAAGAGATTATTTTGGAAGTTTGTTTTGATCTGTATGAGACAAAATGTTTCTCCTTTTCTGCTGTTCAAAATCAAGGACATGGTGGCGGGTGCCTGTAATCCCAGCTACGCAGGAGGCTGAGGCAGGAGAATCACTTGAACCTGGGAGGTGGAGGTTGCAGTGAGCCAAGATCACGCCACCGCACTCCAGCCTGGGTCACAGAGCAAGACTTCATCTAAAAAAAAAAAAAAATCAAGGACACTGAGATATTCACACAGGGTGAGGATGGCAAATTTTAGAAAGAATATCCTAGCAGTTCAACACCCCAGACTCCTGCCAAAATCATAGCTGCAAGTCACTTTTCCTGGTTCAAACTTAAAAGACATATTGATTTAGCACCTACTGTGTGTCCAGAATCTAACTAGTAGAATAAAATCAACTGACAGAAAAATAGCGAATGAACAACCAACAACAAAAAAAACCACCATTGCCAAAATGTAACGAAGAACCTTTCTAAAATTTTGATTTATCCTCATCATGTTTCTCTCTCAGCTTCCCCACTCTCCTTAGATTGTTGATTTGCAAGCAAGGAAAAACACGTTTTCCCCCCTTATCTCCAGCTGCACATATGCAAAGACTCGATAATTCCTGGCTGATGAGAGCTCTGTTCCGAAGCAGCTGCCTGCAGTTGCACAAAAGCCGATAGCACAGCTCTCAAACTAATCATTTATAAAACTCCTGTCAAGAGCACAGATCAGCCTAGATGTGGGGTTTGCTGTGGCAGCCACTACAGAGCCAAGAGAGGGGCCTGCCCTTGGCCCAGGCTCTCCCCACTTTGAAAAAGAATTCCATTCTCCCCTTCTAGATGCTGAGCTGAGAACCAGGTAGGCTGAAGAAAAGCCAGTTCTTCCTTTAATCAGGACTCAACATTTAATGTAACTTTCACAGTTCAGAAGCACTACAAGAGAATTCCACCCCCAGCCCACATGATGAATTTTGTTTTTCAGATAATCAAGCCCTGGGCACATTATATTTCTAGAATTCAGGCAGAATAATGTAACATAGAAAGAACAGTGAGCCAAGCATCAGAAGACTCAGAATCTAAGCATGGCTTTTTGTGTTCTTTCGGCTGAATGACTTAGGACAAGCCCCTTCTCAAACCTTTAAACATCTGTGAAATGAAGCAGCTGGATTAGGGGATTTCTAAGGTTCTTTCCAGTTCTAATTTTTAGTGGTGCTGCTTGGAAGAATACAGTCCTTGCACTTTCCTATCTCTGGTAGATCCTAGATTCTTCTCTTTTTTTCTCCTATCTTCTTGGTGTCTTCTCTGTCTCCTTGTAACCTATCAATCTCTCTCTGTCTTTCTCTTGCACACAAATACACACACACACATCTAAGGGCTTGTAAATATTGATCAGGCTTTAGATCCTAACTAACTTATTACATTTTATTTCTGCTATGTATTTGTCATCATTTTTATGGACACATTAAGAATAATTCTTTAAGACATTTCTATTTTGACTGATTTTAGATGGCCCCTCATTTTACTGAAATACACTCACTTTTTCATTCTTGTGCTTTTAATTTTTCTCTGTCTATTGTTCAGTTGAAATGAACCTTTGAGTTTGTTTGTTTCACAGGGTTACATGGGTGTTAAGTTTTTTAAACCATTGCATATCTGAAAATGTCATTTTCATATGTCATCAGATGAAATAAAACTTAGCTGAGCATAAAGGTCTTTTTCCCTTTAAGCTCTTCTCCACTTTGGGCACTTATTACTGAAGGCTAAAGCCCAACTCCCCCGTCTCCTCCTTCATTTGTCAGTAGTCTAGGTGTTGTGTTATTTGTTTCTCTTCTTATGAATACATGAGTTCCCCCAGTGAAGTTAACATAGAAAGGGGGATCAGGGGTTGAAGCAATGAGCCTTGTAAGTTACTGGTTTATTTTTACTGTTTCTAAGAGTCAATGAAAGAGAAAATGTGTGGAATTGCTTGGGAAACTCTAAGATCCAACAGAAACATAAAGGATTCTTACTGGAATTTATAAGCCCAAAACACTCTTGCCCCTTTTCTTTCAGGAAGACTCTGATCTGACCTGACTACAGATGGATTCGTTATCTTTTCATGACTCCCCAAAATTAACGATCAAGAGTCCTTGAGTTTTCTCTTCTCCCCTAGAGTCCAGGGAACCCTGTGCTGTTTTCTTGAAGTAAGCTTGGGTACATATTGTGTCATAAAGACTAGTGAGAATAAGAATCCATTTTTTTTTCTCTTTCTTCTTTACCTGGTTGTTAAAAGTTTTAAAAGGAGTCTGCTATCAGTGGCACTGGTCAGTGTCCTGGACTCTAACCCTGATGTTTAGCTTATCTTGATGACGATTTGGTTCTTAGAATTGCATATCCAGATCCGGTTAGTGTGGGAGCTGGTTCAAAAACATAAGTCTTCCTCTCCCACAGAAGCCAATTCAAACAACAAGTAAAGGGAGTTTTCTTTCCATCCTTATAAGTCACGTTTTCAGAGGGGTCCCACATAACAACAGCAGGAAAAGAAATATTGATGTGAGTGGGGCTCGGCCCAAGGGATGGCGAGCTGACAGCACGGAGAGTTTCCAGCAGTTTCCCCTGCTCCCAGACACACACCATCGAGGACCCACAGGAACTACCTTCTTGCCATGGCCATGAAAAGAGCATGTTTTTCTAGCATGTTCTGCTGCCGGAGGCTTCCAAAAACAGGCACACAGTTCTGTTTGGTTGTATAGACTTAAAAAAGGTACATGTACATGGGCCAGATTTATTTATTCCTCAAGGCACACTACCTTTGCATTACAACTCAGGGACTTCCCTTTGCAGGATATTCTTCCCTTGCAGAAGATAGCCTTTGAAAAACATGTGATATATATTACCTGTTCGCAAGATTTCAGGAAGGGTGATTTGCATTCAGAGATGGATAGGTAAAGAATGCATTTAACACTCATGTGTTTTGGCAGAATGTCAAAGATGGCCAGGAACATCAACCAAAAGAGTCACTCTGATGTTCCCTGGCTGTTTGGGAAGGCTGAAAGAATATGCACTTTGGAGCCGGATGGACCTGGGTTTTCATTCTAGACCTATTAGCAACTATGTGTGCTTGGATAAGTCACATTATCTCTCTGAGCCTATTTCCCCATCTGTGAAATGAGAGGAATAATTCTAGCTCTTCATTTTAGTTGTGAGACTCAAGAAATAATACATCAGACTTTGTTCTATGGTAAATGCTCAGTACGTGTTCATTTTCTTCTATCTTCATCATGCTCTTCCCAAGGACCCTGAACTTGAATTTCTGGCTGCCCTGGATCTATTAGTTTTAATGTAATCCTATCCATGACTACGAACTTCATGTTCTGACTTTGACATCTTTTTTTTTTTTTTTTTTTTTTTGGAGACAGAGTCTAGCTCTGTCATCCTGGCTGGAGTGCGGTGGCACAGTCTTGGCTCACTGCAACCTCTGCCTCCCAGATTCAAGCAATTCTCCTACCTTAGCCACCTGAGGAGCTGGGATTACAAGCCTCCACCCCCAGGCCTGGCTAATTTTTTTTTTTTTTTTTTTTTTGTATTTTAGTAGAGACGAGGTTACAGCGTATTGCCCAGGCTGGCCTCGAACTCCTGAGTTCAGGTGATCCTCCTGACTCGGCCTCCCAAAGTGCTGAGATTACAGGCGTGAGCCGCCGCTCCCGGCCTCCTGACTTTGACATCTCATTTCAACGTGTCAGGCACAGAGGAAGTATAGCATAGACATGGGTCTCCTCCATCACATGCCTTGTGGAATATAGTGAGACCTCTCTGCTCATAGATTTCCTGGTCTTTCTGCTGCTCCCAAGCCTTAGGGATGTGTCAAGTTAGCCTCCATTTGAACTAACCTCAGCACTTTCTCTTGGCATCAGTTATTTGAACTGCATTTTTTCAGACCTCATTGATTTTGAAATCAATTCTGTTGATGCAGAATTGCTCTGTGTAATCATTTATACAAATCTCTCGATGTGATTGGTGGAGCCTTACTTCAGAACACAGCAGCATGATGCTATGCAGAGCTCTAAATATGACAAGTTAAAAATGAGTTAAAGTCCCACTCCCTACATGGAATCTTAGAGGTGGAAAGTCCTACAGACATTGAGGACAACAAACTTTTTTTGTTTATGAAGAAATCGAGGCCAGGAGAACGAAAGTGATTTGCCCAAGATCACACAGGTTATTAATAGCAAAATCAAGGCTGAAATCCTTATTCCTATTCCTGCTTTTGAGTTTCATATAAAACTATGTTGTCTTCATGGAGATACATGATCCATCTGTGTCATAGTTTAGAATAAAACTAATACTATTTTGTCTCCATCAGAAACCTCATGCAGAAACCCTAACTTTAAAAAAAAAAAAATTAACTCCAACTCTACTGAAACAGAAATCCAATTTTTTTTTTTTTTGAGATGAAGTCTTGCTCTGTTGCCCAGGCTGGAATGCAGTGGCGAGATCTCGGCTCACTGCAACCTCCGCCTCCCAGGTTCAAGCGATTCTCCTGCCTCAGCCTCCTGAGTACTGGGATTACAGGCACACGCCACCACACCCAGCTAATTTTTGTATTTTTAGTAGAGACGGGGTTTCACCATGTTGGTCAGGCTGGTCTCGAACTCCTGACCTAGTGATCTGCCCACATCTGCCTCCCAAAGTGCTGGGATTATAGGCGTAAACCACCACGCCCAGCCCAAATTTTCTTTTTTTAATGGGGAGAGGGGACCACTTCCTTCTTCAAAATAATTGTTCACTTTAATAAAGTTTTTATTCTTTTCCACCTTTTTTTTAAAGATGTCTACATTGTTTCAGTCATAAATCAGCTATCTAGCCTCATCGATTATACTCTAAGTATTTTTTTTGCCCTCACCCACCCTGTCTTTCCCACTATCAGCACCCTAATCCAGGTCTTTAACTCCTCAAGCTTGGATAGTGTTGGAAGAACCCCCTAAATTATTAAACCACCTGCAGTCCTTTCCTGCTCCAAACCTGCACACTGTTTCAGATTTAATATATCACTGACATTAATCAAATCATCGTCTTTTTGGTCTAATTTCATACAGCTCCCCAGTTCAAGCAGACAAATTTCTTCGTCTCATCTGTATTCAATTCACGATTTAGTTCTTTCAGGATCTTCACAGCTACCTTCTGGATAACTCTCTCAGGTTCCCATGTTTTCCATCTGTTGAATTTGCTCCATTGGAGCCTTCGTCTGTATATTACTTTTGTAATCTTCTTTGGCTGCTGACTTTCTCTTATCTGCTGCAATAGAAATACTCTTGTACTAGGCATAGGGAGGACCACCCATTACCGTCCATACCCTGATTGTGAAGACGTCAGCGTACTGCTCAGACTCTCTGAACCTCAGCTTCCTTGTCAGAAAAATTAGGGAATGTAATTACCTACCTTATCTCTTTTTTGGCTGCATAAAGATTAGCTGAGAAAGTCATCACCCAAATGTTTTGCAAGTATAACTTATTCTTCAGTTCTTTCTTTTCTGAATTCACACTCTTGAAACACATCCTCCAGGTTACACTGCACACCACTTTGCTCACAGTGGCCCATGTGAGGGGCAGCTGCTGTCCTTATGATTTGCCTGAGGTGAGGGAGAAGTGGTTTTGGAGAGGACGCCTGACTCCTAGGTATATGATCTCCACTCCTTTTCCTTTGTGATCTGAATTTACACAAATTGGAAACATAGTGGGCTTTGCAAATACCCTTTAAAAAAAATCATGCTTTTCTTGGAGCATTATGGGATATTGGTCCATTTATTTTTTATAAGCATAGTAAAATGTTTATTCAAGTACAACATAAATATAAAAAAGGACACAAATCACGGGACACAACTCAATAAATTTTCACAAAGTGGATACGCTTCTGTGGCCAGCACCCAGGTCGTGAACTGGGACTTTTCCTTCAGCCTGGAAGTCCCTCTCATGCCCTCTTCTAGACACTGATCCCTCTAAGGGTAACCACCATTTTGATATTGAATAGGATAGATGAGTTTGGCCTGTTTAAGAACATTTTTTATAAAGGAAATCATACAGTGTTTCCTTTTTTGTGACTGGCTCTGTTTGTTAACATTGTAATGTCCACCCACAGGTTTTTTGTTTGTTTGTTTGTTTGAGATGGAGTCTCGCTCTGTCGCCCAGGCTGGAGTGCAGTGGTGTGATCTCAGCTCACTGCGACCTCCGCTTCCTGGGTTCAAGTTATTCTTCTGCCTCAGCCTCCCAAGTAGCTGGGACTTGTAACAGCTGCCCACCACCACACCTGGCTAATTTTTGTATTTTTTGGTAGAGACGGGGTTTCACCAGTTGGTCAGGCTGGTCTTGAACTCCTGACCTCATGATCCACCCACCTTGGCCTCCCAAAGGGCTGGGATTACAGGCGTGAGCCACCACGCCCGGCCTACTCACAGGTTTTAAGTCATTCATTCTGTGTGCTGTTTAAGATCTCATTGTGTGTCTACGTGCGTCTATTTTGGGTGGACATTTGGAGAGCTTGAATTGGGGACTATTAGGATTGTCTGTGAACATTCATGAACATGTCTTTTGGTGAACATATATATGATTTCCATTGAGTATAGCCCTGGCCATCAAATGGCTGGGTCACAGTGAATGCGCTTGTTTGGTAAATAGTGCCAAAGAGTTTTCTAAGTCGCTGTGCCACTTTACTCTTTAACCACCAAAGTGCCAGTTCCACATTCTCGCCCAAACTCAGAATTCTCTGTGGTTTTTATTCTAGATGACCAGTGGGTGTGTCATAGTATGGTATTGTGTTCTAATTTACATTTTCCTGATGACCGATGAAGTTCAGTGCCTTCTCGTGTGTTTATTGATTACTTAATTTATTTTTCATTTCATTTTTAGTTGACACCTAATAATTGTACATGCTTATGGGACACAGAGTGACATTTCAATCCATATATACAATGTAATAATTAAATCAGGGTAGTTAGCATATCCATCACCTCAAACATTTATTACTTTTAGTGTTGTGAGCATTCAAAAATCTTCTCTTCTAGCTTGTTGAAAATATACATGAAATTGTTGTTAACCATATTCACCCTACAGTGCTACAGAACACTAGAACTTATTCCTCCTATCTAGCTGTGATTTTGTGGATACTGTATTTTGTTAACAAAACTTTACTTCCTTCAAAAGTGCTAATTCCAGCTTTTGCCTGTTTTTCTTCTATGCTGTGTAGCTATTTTTACTTATTGATTTATAGGAGCTGTTTTTTTTCTTCTTTCTATTTTGAGATGGAGTCTTGCTCTCTTGCCAGGCTGGAGTGCAGTGGCCTGATCTCGGCTCACTGCAACCTCTACCTCCCAGGTTCAAGCGATTCTCCTGCCTCAGCCTCTTGAGTAGCTGGGACTACAGGCACACGCCAACACGCCCAGCTAATTTTGAATTTTTAGTAGAGATGTGGTTTCACCGTGTTGGCCAGGATGGTCTCGCTCTCTTGACCTCATGATTGGCCTGCCTTGGTCTCCCAAAGTGCTGGGATTACAGGCGTGAGCCCCCGCCTCCGGCCTTATTTTTTTTTCATTATTGTTACTCCTTTAAGAAATTAACAAAACTTTACCTCCTTCAAAATCATCAAGATGTTCTAGGTTTCCTTCCAAAAGGTGATTTTTTTCACCACTTATATTTTTATGTGCAGGCAATCTGGAATTAATTTTTCCTAAATAGCTAGCGGCAAATGCCAACATTTATTTTTCCATATATTTATATAATATAATATATATTATATACTATATATAATATAATATAATATATATTATATAATATAATATTTATTATATAATATATTATATAATAAAATATATATAATAGAAATATATTATATAATATATATATTTATATGGAAAATTGACCAAACATCATTGATTAAAAATAAAATGGGGAACGGTAATAGGGTAATTGTTTTTTGGAAGAAGTACTTCCAGAGAGAGCCAGTAGCAGTGCCAGAGGGAGGGTGAAAGAGCAAAAGACAATATGAGGGCAATGAGAATTCAGGGCAAATGGCCCAAATTGATAAGAAGAGTGAGGCACATGGGGGAAGTTCTTTTTATTCTTTCTTGCACATATTGGATGCACCATGCATATGTGTTGTTGAGTGTCATGGAGAGCTCTCCCAGGTGGTTCCCTGATCATAGAGGTGGCAGTGGTGCAGCCAGTGCTAGAGTGTTAGGCTTGCCTCTTGGACCATCATTAAGGCACAGCCATGGAGGCAGGTCTGTCCCCTCAGTAGTGTGGCAGTGGGAAAGTCCTCTGGGTCATTTTAGTACTCCCACCATTAACTCCTGACCTGGTTGAAGGCTGGGGTAGAAAACAGAGGACAACTTAGCATGTCTACCGTGGTTCCTGCTTGACCATAACACTTCCTGCACCACAGACAGACAGCAGCTCTAACAACCCTAGGCCCTGAGACCCTTACCCAGGGTAACAGATCAGATCCAGAATAGAATTCCCTAGCACAGTAGAGTGGCATGATGTTTGAGCCAGAGAGGAAAATTGCCAAGCAGTTTCCTTCCTGGCACAACTGCACCCATACCATGGAAGGAAATGAAATCCCCTTAAAAACTGTGCCCATCTCTCTCTCACCATAATAAGATAATAAGCCAGGCTCTGCCCTTCCAAATAATGTAGCCAGCTCATGGCCTTCAAACCAGGCATCCTCACTGTCTGAATGACAAATGGGGAGGTGTGTCAGGAACATGGCAAAGAGTTCTAACTCTCTGAACCCTTTGTTAGCTGGACTAAGTGGGGTTCTTCATGTGAAGTTGAGAATTCAGAACACTGGGTGTCACATTCTTAACAAGAGTGCTTCCATGTATTCCCGGTAGTAATAATGGCCATGTTGACACTTTATTACAGTCCAGGAATTTTGAACCTTTGGCTTGATTTTTCTGGTAAGGTGAATAAACTGAGCATAGAGATGCTAAATTACTATCTAGTGATCACGCAGCAGGCAGTGGGCATGGACTACAAACCTCATTTTTTGATTTGAGATCAGCTGCACAAAAATCTCATAAACTATTATACTTCCCTTTTAGCAAAACCACAGCCCCCTTCAGCAGTACCTTGTTCTAATGTTTAATTAGCCATAAGGCAAAAAGACTCTTTTGTCTAACTAATTTCTATCAATGCCACTGAAATGTTTGTCCTCCCTTAAGTTCTTTTTTTAAAAATTGTAGTAAAATACACATAACATAAAATTTACCATTTTAACCATCGTTAGGTTCAGTAGTGTTAAGTACATACACGTTGTTATGTGATCAATCTCCAGAACTCTTTTAATCTTACAAAACACATAACATAAAATTCACCATTTTAACCATTGTTAGGTTCAGTAGTGTTAAGTACATACACGTTGTTATGTGATCAATCTCCAGAACTCTTTTAATCTTACAAAACTCAAACTTCATACCTACTGAACAATAACTCTCTGTTCCTCTTCTCCACAGCCCCTGGAAACCACCATTCTACTTGCTGTCTCAATGAATTTGAGTACCCCAGATATATCGTATAAGTGAACTCATATAGTATTTGTCTTTTTGTGACTGGATTATTTCACTTGGCATAATGTCCCCAGGGTTCATCCATGTTGGAGTGTATGTCAGAATTTCTGAATAGTATTCCATTGTATGCATAAACCACATTTTGTTTATCCATTCATCTGTCAATAGACACTTGGGTTGCTTCCACCCTTTGGCTATTGTGAATTCTCTTTGTGTTCTATGGGGAGAAGAGCAACTGTGTATAACCTACCTTGTAATAATTCCTAATTTGCTTGTGAAATTTCTGCTTATCTTTGCCTCCCTCAGGACAAAACAAATATACTTCTGTATTTTTTCTTTATAGTGTTGGTCTCAACCCATTTCCTCATCCTCACACCTACTATAAATGTCTCCAAATCCTGTTCACTATTTAGAGGGGAGGTTTGAATGGTCTATACTACTTAGCTTGGAAAGTAAGTTCTCCTAGGACTTATGCCTCCCATCCTCCAGTTGAATTTCTCCCATCCTTCTTCACCTGTTCTGTCTTCAGGCAAACCTCACGTGATTTATCAGTGCACACACCTTCGTGCTCCCATAGCCTGCCTCGTATTTCTACAGACCTTTTGTAATACCATAATAGATCTTTCATTAACCATCCCAGGCCCCAACTTTTACACAAAGCACAGTCATAGTATCAGGTTGATGCAAAAGTAATTGTAGGTTTTGCCATTAAAAGTGTTAGGTTGGTGCAAAAGTAATTGTGGTTTTGCCAATAGTTGCAAAAGCCACAATTACTTTTGCACCAACCTAATTTGTGCCTTACTCAGGTAAAGAAGAACGATTTCCAAGTTATAGACATTTTGAAATGCAGTATTCCAACATACATATGCCTTTTGTTTTATATGATAGTGTGGTGCTTTGTTGAACATTAAAATCCAGTAACATTTGCAATAAAAAAGTATGAAGTAATTTATCCCCTTCGTTGACTTGTTTAAAAAAAATTTTGTATCCCTTTTATTGACTTTTTTGAAAAAAAAATTTTAAGATTGCAATTTAAAGAATTCTGTTGTGAGTCCTGTTACAAAGCAACCATTTTCTACAATGTAAGCTTGATTAGCATTTATTTAGACTATCGTTTCTTTATTTTTGCAAAAAGAAGCTTGCAGGTAGCTTATAGTTAAGCCCAACTCTCCACACCCACCCCAGGCTAAATCAGTCAGTTTTCCTCACCCTGCAGATGACAGTAATGAGTATGTTTTTCTTTTGCAATCCTATTTTAGCTGTTTCCTCTTTAAACTCCTGTTATGTTGGATAGCTCTTTTCCCTATTCTATTGAGATTATTTAAAATATGGCTCCTTTTTTAGTGGTTTTAGCAGTGTTTTCTCTGGCCCAGAGCAATCTATAGTCTCAATCTCTGCAAAAGTCTCCTACAGCTCTTCCCCACTCCAACCCCACCCATAACACCCAGCCCCTTCCCCAACAGGCCAACCAGGAGCTCCCGAGTGAAGTATTATGCTCTCTCTATTTTACTCATCAAAATTTGAAATAAAGTAGTTAAAAGTCAAAGATATATAGAAAAAAAGAGAAAGTAATGATAGCTTTTTCAAAAAAAATCTATAAATACTCTTTCTTATCAGTTCAGTGTAGTTGATGGTTGCTTTTCAAGCCCACAACTTTTTCACACATCTGATTAAATTTCCTTCACTGAGAAATTCCAGCCATCTCTGGATAGAGCTCCTGGCTTACCTCAGACAAGAGTAACATAAGCTTTTATATTAGGCTGGCCTAGCCAACTTTTCAGTTCTACAAAAGGAGTCACAGAGGGATGAGTTCTATGCATTCATGTCACACCGCGGAATCTGCGTCACATAGGTGGTTATGCCAATGTGTGTCTCCTTTGTGTCAACACCAAACTCTCTGGTGTTCACTTACTCTTACCCAGACCTTGAGGTCTGTCTAAGAGGTGGGTAATGAGGTCCATTAAGAGTTATTTTGAAAAAGTTAAAAGCTCAGAAACAGAAAGCAAATGTCTATAAAAAGTAAAGATAACCTGACTGAAATGACAAAAATAAGCCTCACCCCCAAAATAAAAAACAAAAATGGGAGGAAATCTGAGTATGGGCTAAGAGAAAACTTTCCCTTCAACTCCTGAAGGGTTGCTGAAAATCATTGATGAGAGGCCGATTCATAGGAGAAAAGGCGTACATGTTTATTACTGTGTATGCAAGAACCTTCAGGGCGAAGACCCAAAGACACAGAGGAAATTGTCCATTTTTATGCTTGGGCTTAACTAAACTTGAACAGTTGTATAGAAATATGATTGGACAAAAAGGGTATGATCTAACCCAAATAGACCCAGTGGGGGAAGCCTGCAAGGCCTCTCTGTTTAGATTCTTCTTGGCCTCTCCGCGCATGCCTTCCTTCCTTCTGGGTGTGGGGCAGACCCTCTCAGGAACGAAGGTCTTATGACCTACAGTCAAACAGGATAGGTCAGATAATTTCTTTATGGACAATTTTTATACAGAAAAGTGGAAGGAAAGTTAGAGTAATGTTTTTAGGTTTTATGGCTGGCTTTGGGGAAAAGGAGTTCCGATCTCTATGACTTGCCTTGGGGGAGAGAGATTTCAGTTTCTGTGGTTAGTCTTTGGTAAGAGTAGGATTGAAAGACAGAGGGGCAGGAGAAGTTCAGAGAAAAACTTCTGCTACTGAGGCTGCTTTTGAGGCCTTCATTTTGGAGTACTGTTTTCTGAGTCCCAGTACCTGCACCATTAAAACGAAGGAAGTTATCAGGGCCATCAGATTGCCCAAGAGATTGAGGAATTTGTGCAGGAAATAATGCAGATGGGAGCAGGAATACTTATTAATCCATTAATAGGATGTCTGTGAATGACTTTAAAATAATCCAACTGGCCTGGTGGGGCAGCAGAAATGAGGGGATTTATAAATAAAATTGGCCATTATGAAGTTTTGAAGCTGGATGTGAGGTGTATGAGATTGATTTGACAATTTTCTCTGCTTTTGTTTATGTTTGACATGTCTCACAAAATATAGTTAGCCCAGATAGTGTAGGTGGGACAAAATCACAAGGAATTAATAACCGCAAGCTCCCATGATACAAAGTGTATCTTTTCCTTGCAGATGCAAAATAAAAACTCATCACAAATTCCATCAACCAAAGTAACAAATCTATCATCAGGATTAAAGATATAATACAATCCTACATAATGCCTACATTAAAAGAGAAGTCAAAACTATAAAATGAAATAACTAAAGATCTCTATCTATCCATCTGTCTGTAACTGTCTCAACAAATAGTGCATTTAATCACAGTATACTTAAGTTGGAAGAACAAATAGATTTGATCTCTCCTGTTCATGTGTTTTGACTGGCCCTGACTGAGGCCAGTAGAAAGCCTGCTTGAACAGAGAAGCAATATCTGCTGTATCAAGACTCCAGTTGGATTTTTGTTTTTAATGTGACAAAGTGACAGCTCATTTGTCAGGAGGAATAAACAGATAAGAATCATCAAGGACGTGTTGAACAACAGAAAGTCAGAATTTACTTTGGTGTACATGAAAATAAACTATCACACGATAATAACTTATAATTGGGCCAATGTAGAAAGGAATCAACATATTTAGAATATGATAATGATGGCATTTCATATCATTAGGCAAAAGATGGATTCTTTAATAAGTCTTGTTTGTTGCAGGAAAACTCAGGAATTACAAACATAAATATTTTGTGTAATATGCTACGTTATGTTGAATATAATTGCTTTGTTTATAAGAAAACTACAGGAAGGGCTCAGGATATTTTAATACTATCTCATAGCAGTATAATTGTGTTTATGACAATATTCTAATTCACCTGAAGATTTTGACCAAGGTTATTTTCTTACAGCATTGTGGATAAACAATAATAAAACACAGAAACTTAACATGGCATTTATTCGGTGCCAGGCAGTTTTCTAAGCTGTTGAGGTATATTAACTCATTTAATCATCACAAAACTGTATGCAATGGGTGATATTATTATTCTCCGTTTAATACACGAGGAATCTGAGGTGCGGGGCTCGTTGTGCGACGTCACCATCAGACATCTAGCAAGTGGGGGGGCTGGAATTGCGGCCTGGCTCCAGCGTGTACTTTACAGTCTCTCCTGGGACTGAGGTCTTTATGCACACCTCTGACATGCCTTTTTGCTTTTCTCAGGGACCTGATGCCCAGAACCCTGGACGGGCAGATCACCATGGAGAAGACGCCCAGTTACTTCGTCACGCGGGAGGCCCCCGCGCGCATCTCGGCCATGTCCAAGGACACCAAGCTCATCGTGGTGGTGCGGGACCCGGTGACCAGGGCCATCTCGGACTACACGCAGACGCTGTCCAAGCGGCCCGACATCCCCACCTTCGAGAGCTTGACGTTCAAAAACAGGACGACGGGCCTCATCGACACGTCGTGGAGCGCCATCCAGATCGGCATCTACGCCAAGCACCTGGAGCACTGGCTGCGCCACTTCCCCATCCGCCAGATGCTCTTCGTGAGCGGCGAGCGGCTCATCAGCGACCCGGCCGGCGAGCTGGGCCGCGTGCAGGACTTCCTGGGCCTCAAGAGGATCATCACGGACAAGCACTTCTACTTCAACAAGACCAAGGGCTTCCCCTGCCTGAAGAAGGCGGAGGGCAGCAGCCGGCCCCACTGCCTGGGCAAGACCAAGGGCAGGACCCACCCTGAGATCGACCGCGAGGTGGTGCGCAGGCTGCGTGAGTTCTACCGGCCTTTCAACCTCAAGTTCTACCAGATGACCGGGCACGACTTTGGCTGGGATGGATAACCATATAATTTAAAAAGAAAAAAAATCAAAATATAATATATTTTTTTACCAATCGGTAGAGAAGAGACAGTTTAATATTTGTGCTGAAAATATGTTTCAGTATTTTTTTCAATGAATGTTAAGAGTTTGTTCTCACTCCCGCCCCATCTTAATGTATAACCAACACCAAACACGTGGATCAACAGAAAAGGAAAATTTCACTCGTCTAAACCCTTTCAATTTTCAGTTTTTATTTTATGTTTTGTATACCCAGTCATGAAGTATAAGCATCAGTTGCCATTAAAAGTTTTCAGAAAATCTTGAGGTTAAACATCTCTCTGTCTTTTTTTTAAACACAAGGCCCTGATAAAATTGATATCTATCCTTATATTTTTCTCCCTTTTTCCTGTGCCACTTTTTCTTAAATTATTTCCCAGTTAGTATTATCATATGTTTGTACCCTTCACAGTTTTCATAGTGCTTTCAAATACACCTTTTTGATCATTAAAATAAAAAAATAAATCTTGCTCTGTTGTATAAGAGCACAGTAGGTAAATATTATTATCCCCATTTTACAGAAAGGAAAACTGAGTTTTTGGGAGGTGAAATAATGTATCTAAAGGTCAAATGGTGGATGGACCCTGGACAAAATTCCATCTTCCACTTGTTCCTTATTTCATGTCACTTTTTCCAGGGAGAATGGAAAAGAAGACATCTGCACCTTTAGAAATGGTTAGCTAGTTTTCAGATGATATGAAAAGGGACACAGAGTCCCTTGTTTTCTAAGTTCCCAGGCTACTCCTCATGGCACCCAGTCTCATTACATAGTTGTGTTCAAGAAAACCACTCAGACCTGGACACAACCTCTCTTAAGAGCCAATCTTGCCTCTTGGCTATTTAAAGTACACTGAGATATGGAAATCTTGACTGATGGATGCTTGATTGAATTGGAGAGGAATTATTGGATTCTTGCATGGAGGACAAGGTGGCCAGCCACACTAGGGGTAGCACAAGATGTGTTAGGAACATAACTTACCCATTTGTTGATTTAACTGACTTTAAAAAAAAAGAAAAACAGATTTCAATTAGCGCTTACGGGTATGAGTCTCATTTGTTTTTTAGTTTACCTCTTTTTAAAGAGAGAAAACCTACCTTTCTTTGTAATATCTCACTTCTAACTTTGGAGCTAGTACTCTGAAAGAATTAATTAGCAATTCATTTACAATGTTTTTATTTTTCATGGATGGAACATTATCACTTTGTCACTTTATTCCCCCCTCCCACTTCCTATTTATACCATTTATAACCTAATGTTCAGTAATATTTGGAAAAATATTCTAGGAAATGCATTTGTGGGTAAAATGGTGGCTTTTCCTCTTCTCTCGTCTATTTCTGCCCATCCCCCATTTAAACCACTCAAATAAATCAATAGTTTATTAAGAGTATTCCTTTCCTCTCTGAGTGGGTATTAACAAGGTTAGCATTAATGGGAATTAAATTGGTTTAGAGAGGAACACATATGCACGAAATATATAAAACATTTATAATTAGCCTGTCAGCAACATTTTATTAGACGTTTAAACCCAAGAGGAAAAATGTCTTCTATTTCATGGAAGTTTTCTTTATCTGCCAAAATTTAAAGGACCAGACACTCTAAAATAATATTCTTTTTCTTCTCTAATGTTGTCAATCAAAAGAAACTAAAGTTGTTTTAAAATATGCAGTACAATTGTACATGTACCATAGCTGCTGCATCAGGTGATGTAAATATTTCTTGAGAAGCTTAACACAGGATTAAAATGAAGGAAAAAATCTTTTAAGTGTTAGATATTTTGTCATTGCTCCAAATCTTTGGATTTATCTGGTAATATCCCATTTGTAGAAGTTAAGTAAACCCCAAATCCAGGTCACCTTTTTTCAGTTGATTTCCTTCATGTTTATGCCCTCAATTTCCCAGTGTCACAGACTGTTTTTATTCTACTTGAATCACTAGCTGCAACGATACTCATTTTAAATTCTTATCATCATTTTTCTTAGCTCATTTTGTTTGTACAACTGATTCTTTTGTGTTTGCTTGGCATTATGCAAAAGTGGCTTGCACAAAGCAACAATTGCATTCTGCAACCTTCATTTTTTTTAATGTGAAAGAAATAATAAAAGAACAGAATCGAATGCAAAGCATCCCTTTTTGAACATAAATATTTTTGTTCATATTATTTTAAAAATGAATGACTATGCAAAACACCAGGAAAATCTTCAAGCTTCTATGACTTCCTAAGAGTGTTAGAAGTAATAAGTCCCAGCAAAATGTGTAAAGATTTAGAGTCAGTATTCTCTAAAAGGAATGTCCATTCATTTCTGCCTCTATATAGTACTCATCCCTACTGTGCATGAACTTGGCCTCACATTTATTTTGTCCATTTAGCTACACCAAATAATAGGCTTTGACCTTGATTGGAACATCTTAGCGTCCATTCTCTGAGCTGTCTGCTCCAAAGCCATGCCTTCCAATCCCCTTCCTGTTTCTTAGAGGTAGAGTGTTGTCTTTCAAGAAGAATATCTAGAAAATATCTACAGCTTCGTTTTGAGCAGTTTGCTTCCAAGGTCACATCTACAGTGTATCCATTCTCCAGAGAACTTAGTCACTTCTAGGGAAATGAATTTTATTTCAATAAATGGAGATTAATATGCTTCTACAGAATGGATATTGATTATTCTAGAAATATTAATCCCACTCTAATTTTCTTATTTTCAAAGGATCTTCAAAGCTGACATCAACTTCAATGGTCATTTGGATCAAATCCCTGTTCAGCACCTGAATCCTTTCATTAACTTGTTATGCAGGGGGTTAAAACATTGATGTGTCTGTAAATTCTTAACTCTTGATATTACAGTTGAAAAGAGGATACATTTCTCCTAAACAGCTTCATCGTATTCTGCCAGCTGAGACCTGCTGAGTCCCCAGCTCCCCATGAAGATATCTGAAATTCAATATATGAATAAATAAATGTGTCTATAAAATAATAATGCCTTATATGTATATTGCAGACTAATCTTTCAAATACATTATTCCACCATATACCAACAACAGCAGCTCTCTACTCTCATTAGTTTCACTTTACAGATGTTTCACTAAGTTTCACTAGGGCTTAAGGCACTGGTTCTCAACAAAAGGTGATTTTGCCTCCCAGGGCAACGTCTGGAGATATTTTTGGTTGCCTCAAGGGTTGAGGAGTGTAGGGTGCTACTAGCATCCTGGATAGAGGCCAGGGATGCTGCTAAACATTCTGTAAAGCTCAAGACAGTCTCCACTACCAAAAATGATCTCAACCAAAACGTCAGTCATGCTGCAGTTCCTGAGTTAAGATGTGTATCAGTCACAGCTCTTGTGTGCCTCAGGTCGAAAAGCCAGATTCTAATTAATGCTAGACTGATAATTCTTCCAGTCACCATTCTATATTTTCTCTTGAAAACCTCTTTTCTATTATTTTCTTCCCTCCCTCTCTCCTTTCTCTTTCTCTTTCTTTCTCTTTCTTTTTTCTTTCTTCTTTCTTTCTTCATTCTTTCTTTCTTCTTTCTTTCCTTCCTTCTTTCTTTCTTTTCCTTCCTTCTTTCTTTTTCTTTCTTTCTCTTTCTTTCTTCCTTTCTTTCTCTTTCTCTCTCTCTCTCTTTCTTTCTTCTAATAAACAGAGCAATGTTTACTGTTGTGCTTTGCTGGGAAAAATGCTAAAGGCAACCAAACTGTGTTTTTATAATGAAGATACAGAAGCAGCTTGTAACAAATGGATAACTGCAATTGTGAGAAATGGAATCAGTCAGCTTCAGGTGGAAAATAACATTCCAATAAAACATTTCTAAAGGCTCTTTCAAGTTCAAGTCTTGCAGTTTCTATTTGCCTCCACAACAGGGCTGTGACTGTATTTCTTGTCACCTGACAAAACCAAAGTGCCTAGAGAGGGAAGTAAATATCTCCATTTCCGTTAAACGCTAAATTCAGATGGATGTGCTATGGTTACAAATAGCCTCGAGTTGCTGAATAATAGTAAAGGAAAGCAAATTCCTATTGCCTCATATCCTAGAAACCCCAGAACTTTGTGCATAATTTCGATAGACTCAGAGAACAGAAAAACTTATGGTTCTCAAACACAGGAAAAGTATTGCTGGGATTCATTCCAATATAAGCCTTGGTGTAGAAAAAAAGGGCCCCTACTTATTCTCCTATTGTATCCTGTAATCATTGAAGGAGAGTGGAATTTTAAAAGCCCAACCTCAAGCCCTGTTGGTGAAGCATTGGTGTTATTGTAGAATTTGTGGTCCTTGAAATATCTTCATCAACATGAAAACAGATTTGCACTGAGTTTCTAATATTCAGAAGAAGAACATGGATAGGAAAATTATAAATCTGTTTGCTACATAATGGAATGTTGAAATGGCAGGCCTTTCTTTAAAAGCTTGAAAAAGGATGAATTTGGGGAAATTATGAGGCAGTGTGACGTCACATAGAAAGTCATAAAATAATAAATTTTAGTTACGCTAGGAGGAAATAAAACTGAAAATAGAAATTGCTTCTAATATATGGTTCTATTGTGGGATATTAGAAAACGTTAGTATGTTTCAGGCTACAGCCCAATTGTTTTAGTTTAATTTCTAACTGTTGGTTGTGTTCTTTTAATAACAATATGCTCAACAACTTACTCTCCTCTAGTTTTACTGTAAAAATAAAAGGGAACACTGAATGGGGAACACACATTCTGCTGTGAGTCCTTTTTGCTCTCAAATGTCTGGGTATGATGTTTTAGTTACCTTTGAAGGATCAGATAGGATGAGATCTGGTGTCCTTCATTAGCTCTGCCTGGATGATCCATGACTATGCTAGATATTGAACTTGGTGCTAACTTTGATTATTACTAAGAGGGCTTTTGTGTAACTGTCTGGTCTGTACGTTGACCATTAGGTCTCTCCCAAAGTCATTTTATAATAAACCTAGAGTGTTCTCCCACACCCCAAGGGGAGCTTGCTTTCATTGCAAATAGGAATAATGAGTCTTTCCCCCTCCCATCTTCTACCTCCATGCTTCTCTCACTTTCCAGTGCCTTCTGCCACATCCTGCCTGTGACTAGTGATCTTTGGCATCTGATTCTTCCCTCTCTTCAGATGTACCATATCTGAGGATGTCCATTTCCTACTTCAGATTCCTGGGGAAAAAACTGCAGCCCACCTAGGGCACTTGCTCTCAGCTTCAGCTCCAGGAAAAACAGTCTGAATATCTGATATAGACCCCTAGAGAGATGAAAGTCAAGTAGGCTTAACTTTCCCCAAGAGGGTTTACATTAGGAAAAAAAAAAAAAAAAAAAAAGGCCCCAAAGGAGGATGGATGGAACTGAATCTGAAAGAATGGAGGCATGTCTAACATAGGAGATGGGGGTGTTGTTGAAAGGATGCTTACCTGGCTTCCAGTACCCCAACCCCTCACCACGGACCTGAAGAACTAGGGGCAGCAGTGTGTGGCCTTCCACTCCTGAAAGGTTATCTGCCTCTGGTCTGGGCAGTGGCATTTTTCTCCCACCTGTTTTCCCAGAAAGCCTTATCTAAGCTCAGATTTCTTTATTTCAGGCCTGTAACAACTGGTCAACCAGGGAACTGTAGGAAGCAAGGAAACTTTAGAGTCATTTCACTGCAATTTTTCAGAGGCAACAAGAGTTTTTGATTAAGTGCTATCAACTGATACCTTTCTAGCCAAACCTAATTTTTATTTCAGACTACTTGATCTTACCCCTAAATTCCAGATCAGTTGTTCTTCATTAGACAAAGTCCAACTAAATATCCTATAATAGTAACACCTTACCTTTATACAGAATGATTCAAAACATGTTTATATCAAAGAGGGTATGGACTTTAGACTTGAATAGTTTTTTTTTCTTTTTCCTTCCTTTCTAGATTAAAGAAAAAAAGTTGATATGGTCTATTACAGCTCATTCCCACCTTGGACAAACCCCACATTTCCCCTCAGCTGAATTACTTACAAAAGTCTTTTCAGCATCTTTCTTTCTACCCTTCTTGATTTTATTTTTTTCCTCATCTGAGTAAACTTTTACTCTTCAATTTTTTCCTGTATCAAAATCCTTATGTCAAAAACCATTCTACATATTTTTTTTATTCCTCCTTTCTTTCTTTTTTTTTTTTTTTTTTTTTTTGAGACAGAGTCTTGCTCTGTCGCCCAGGCTGGAGTGCAGTGGCGGGATCTCGGCTCACTGCAAGCTCCACCTCCTGGGTTCACGCCATTCTCCTGCCTCAGCCTCCCGAGTAGCTGGGACTACAGATGCCTGCCACCACACCTGGCTAATTTTTTATATTTTTAATAGAGACGAGGTTTCACCGTTTTAGCCAGGATGGTCTCGATCTCCTGACCTCGTGATCCGCCCACCTCGGCCTCCCAAAGTGCTGGGATTACAGGTGTGAGCCACCGCACCCGGCCTCCTCCTTTCTTTTCAACAAGACCCCTAATTGTTATTTTCCCCCTTTTATAACAATCTGGCCTCAAAATTATACCTTACTTTTCATTTCATTTGAAAGTGCTTGGCCTTCATCCTACCCTCTTTGATGTTCTTTGCCCTTTCTCAAATTGTGTTCTTTCCACGTTAGGGAAAGTTCTCTTTAGGGAAAAATCCCCTCCCTACTATCATTCAAGCATAAGGCATTTGAAACTTTCTTGTGGATGTAGCTTTCTTATTCCTTCCGACCCACTGAAATGCAAAAATTCCAACTGGTATTGACTTCCAACTGTAAAGTGATTCCGTATTGAACACACCTAGCTCTTTTTCTTCTAGCCATAAATAATGAGCTCTTTTTCAGACTCTTTGGCCCCTGCTATTTGGTGAGGCCATTAATAAAAAGTTCTTTATCAACGAGATGATGCATTTTACTAGTCCAAGCTATATATAACGAACACACAGAAAAAATTGGAAGCAGATCTGTTTCTACCAGCCTCATCCTGTCTTCTAACTGAAGTTGCAAATCTCCCACGTGTAACAATGCCCATAGTCTGTTTCCCTCATCATTCCTCCATGTCTGCTCCTAGGTTTCTCACCAGTCTGGTCTCTGCTAGTTCATTACCATTTATTTCTGTGATGCTTTCATTATTTAATGGACTCTTGTTCCAGTTCATCATTTTTACTATTGTGTCCCTTAGTTATGTGGTTGCCGCTTTGATGTTTTCCAGGTCTCTAAACCTGTGCTGAGTCGGCTGTTCCCTGACACTCTGTCATCAGCATAAGCAACCTTCCTTCATTTCATTCCACTTACCTTTTGAGCACAGGGATACAGCCATACAGGCAAATTATATATATATATACACACACACATATATATGTATATATATACACACACACATATATATGTGTATATATATATATATATTTGAAATGGAGTCTTGCTCTGTCGCCCAGGCTGGAGTGCAGTGTCACGACCTCAGCTCACTGCAACCTCCACCTCCCAGGTTCAAGCAATTCTCCCTGCCTCAGTCTCCTGAGTAGCGGGGATTACAGGTGCCCACCACCATGCCCAGCTAGTTTTTGTATTTTTTTGTGGAGATGGGTTTTCGCTATGTTGGCTGGGCTGGTCTTGAACTCCTGACCTCAGGTGATCCTGCCTTGGCCTCCCAAAGTGCTGGGATTATGGGCATGAGTCACCGCACCCGGCTTATTATATGTATCTTTTACCCTTACATGGTGCTTCATACCATGAAACAGAAAACAATGGCTTATCTAATCTGTCATTTTCTTGATCCCGTCCTTTTTCATGATGTTCTTTAGACGCACCAGCTCTTTCCGTGCCCTAATGATGAAACCCCATCGCTTGTATATAATCTTGTGAGTAATTTTTTATTTGGCCACAAATAATGAAAATTTGCATGGATAATTCAATCCCACTGAACCTTAATTTTTTCATTTATTAAAAAAGTGAATAGGATTAACAGTTCTGTTAGTCTCATTCCAACTGTGATATGTCTGGAAGCATTCTATGGTTGAAGCTGTTATTAATAATTATTTTTCTTCTGCCTCTTAAAATGGTAATCTTTAAGTCAATCGCTTTACTAACTTCCCATAGGCTGCTGAATCTGTGACCAAAGTTTATTTTTAGTAATAACAATCAGTGCTAGCTGGCCACTGAACCTTTCCTTTCAATAGAAATTGATCACATTTGTCAATGTTGGAGAAGTGGTCACTGCCCTTGAATTGTGTGTTTCTTCCTACTTCCCCTGAAGTCCCGACATTGTCACCCTTCCTGAGCTCTAAGGCTTCTGAAATAGTTCTGTTTAAAAAAAAAAAAAGAAAAAAAAAAAGTCCTTAATAACAGTTTCTACATCGAGGGTATCTTAATCCATTCATTTTTGACTCTTTAATTTACAGGCAATCTCCTACCTTGAACAGTAAAATATAGCTATAAAGAAACTTAATCATTACTTCTATCATTGCTTTGATCTGGCCCAGAGTGGTTTTCCTTTGACGTATGCTATTTTCTGTGAATTTTTATGGCCTGGTTTTTCCTGCCTCCTGCACCATTCCCTGCTTTTTGCAAAAGGAGGTAGGCACCTTACCTTTTGAATTCTTTCTACAGACAGTGCACCATTTATAACCATTTGGAAATGGGGACCAGGCTTCTCGCCTCTTGATAGGCCATACAAATGCCTTCTGAGTCTACAATTTACACAAAGGTTATTAAGTGACCAGAAAAGGCAGTATCTGTTGCTTTATTTCCCAGCCTCTATCTTCCTTACAACTAAACCCATGGCTTTGATTTGTGGAATTTTACTTAGGTTCTGGGATGTCTTTTGAATTCACTTTTATAAAAGGATTTTTTTATTTTGTTAAAATATATGTAACATAAAATTTATCATCTTAACCATGAAGTATATAATTCAGTGCATTAAGCATATTCACAATGTTGTTCTAGAACCATCACCAATATTCATTTCCTGACTATTTTATCATCCTAAACTGAAGCTCTAGACCCACTAAACAGTAACTCTTCATTCCCTCCTCCCTCAGTCCCCAGCAACCACCATCCTACTTTCTGTCTCTATTCCAGGTACTAGAGGTCCCGCCTACCTTGAAGGCATACTCAAATTTTGATCACTCAGCTCATTTTGTTTTTCTGTAAGCAAGCTCCCAATTGTTCAGTCCTGCCCAGCAGCTGAGTGATGTCTGCTATAGCCAGGTTTTAGACTTTCCAGCCCTTCCCTCAGTTACTCCAGATCGGGAGGTCCGCCCAAACCCATCTGTTTGACTGCATGCCTGATATCTCTTGCTAGACCTCCCTTGCTTTTATCTACCAAGGCAGATTAAGAGATTGGACAGTAGTCTTCTATTTCAATCCACTCAAGCCCTGGAAAAAAAATCTCTGTAGCCCTCTTCATTGATTTTACTACCTTAGTGATCTCCTCCCTTGTCTATTCTAAAGCCAAGGGAAGCCCAGTTATAATGAAATTGTTCCAATGGCTGTGGCCCAAGTTTCTCTTTACACATTTTTAAATAAATTTTCTGCATGTTATCTTTTAACTTGACGATATTTCTCATAGGAATTTGAAAGGTAGCTTATGCATCTTTGGTTCCTCTCGATTTAATTCATAGTCCCCAGGTAGCTGTTGTCTCTCCTGAAGGGTTCTCGTGAAGAAATCTCCAGTCTACATGGGGCACAGAGATAGCAAAAGTTCCTCCTGCCTTCTCCTGCCTCTGTCATATGCAGGTGAATTCACAACTCGCTACAAAATAAGTAAAGCTCAAGCTTCAGACTCTTCACTGGCAATGAGTGCCTTCCAGCGTCCTTTGCCCCTACATTTCTACTTTTGTATTTTTTTCTTGAAGGGACCCCTAAAATTATTTGAGTGTCAGGGTGTCAGGTGCCATTAAACCTATATCCACTTCTGCTTGCTTGATTTTTTTTTTTTTTTTTTTGAGACAGAGTTTCGCTCTCATTGTCCAGGCTGGAGTGCAATGGCGCTACCTTGGCTCACTGCAACCTCCGCCTCCTGGGTTCGAACATTTCTCCTGCCTCAGCCTCCAGAGTAGCTGGGATTACAGGAGCCTGCCACCACATCCAGCTAATTTTTTGTATTTTTAGTAGAGATGGGGTTTAACCATGTCAGCCAGGATGGTCTCAAACTCCTGACCTCAGGTGATCCACCCACCTTGGCCTCCCAAAGTGCTGTGATTACAGGCGTGAGCCACTGCACCCGGCCTGCTTGCCTGATTCTTGAAGAAAAATTTGCCATATTAGCAGAATGAAACTTCTTCCCTTTTTACCACATTTTTTTTTTTTTTTTTATACAGGGTCTTACTCCAATGTCCAGGCTGAAGTGCAGTGGCGTGATCACGGCTCACTGTAGCCTTGAATTCCCAGGCTCAGGTTATCCTTCCACCTCAGCCCCCCAAGTAGCTAGGACTACAGGCATGTGCCACCACAGTGGGGCAATTTTTTGTACTTTTTGTAGAGATGGGTTTTACCATGTTGCTCAGGCTGAGTCTTGAACTCCTGGGCTCAAGCAATCTGCTCACCTGGGCCTCCCAAAGTGCTGGAATTATAGGCATGAGCCACTACGCCTGGCCTCACCTCCTTCTTGATTAGTACATCTCAAATCCCATGCTCCCCTAGTTCCTCAGTTAAATTCTCCAGTTCCTCTTCCTCATTCTCATCATTCTCATCTGGCTGATGGCATTCGTTTGACAAAGGGTGGCTCATGGGTCTGTGTAAGAAACAAATGACAAGCCACTGCATTGGGAGATCATTCCATCTGCTCCATTTGAAAGGACTGGTGATGATGCAGTTTAATTTTAGCTGGTAGTGCCAGGTGAAACTGGTCAGCATAGGCCAAAACCCACAATAACTAAGGAATTACAACTTACAAATCACCTGGCACCCTTTTTAGGCCCTTCTTAGCCTATATTCTAATATAAATATTTACTACAAAGAATCAATGTAATGTAAATTATTAGTTAAGAGGATGGCCTTTCAGTTTGAATTCTAGATTTGCCTATTTCTAGCTTTGCAACTTTGGTAACAGGACTTAATCTGTCTGTGCCTCAGTTTTCTCTTCTGTAAAGAGGGAATGTTAATAATAGCATTCACAACAAAGGATTGTTATGAGGATTAAATTATTATGCAAAATGCTTATATCAATGCCTGGCACACGGTAACTAGGATGTGTTTCAGCTTTTATATTAGCTGTTGTTTGGAAGCTTTATATTCACTCACTTTCTTGGTTCTAAAATGACAGTGCTATGCATGAATATGTTTGTGTACTTAGACATTCTTATATTCCAGGCCTGTTTGCACAGAGATTATATAATTTGAGATAATTGCATTACATCATGTGATTATTTTACCTTGAAATTAGAGAACTGCTAAAATATGCACTGGAAATTTCCAAATCCTAAAGCTCTCTAACAGCTAAGTAGAAATTAGAAGTAGAAAGGAATAATTTGAAGCCATTGTCTTAGACCATTTGGCATTCCATAACAGGACGAAATAAACTGATTGGTTTACAAGTATTAGAAATTTATTTTTTCACAGTTCTGGAGGCTGGGAAGTCTGACATCAAAATGCCAGTAGGTTCTGTGTCAAATGCGGGCCTGCTTCCTATTTCATAGGCACCCGTCTTCTCATTGTATCTTCACATGGTGGAATGGGCAAGGGCACTCTCTGGGCTGTCTTCTATGAGGGCGCTAATCCTATTCAAAAGTTCCCCACCCTCATGATCTAATCACCTGACAAAGGCCTCACCTCCAAATCTAATCACATTGAGGATTAGGGTTCAACATATGAACCTTTGGGGAGACATAAGCATTCAGTCTATAGCACTGATTGATGGAGTCTGGTTTCATCATTTCATAGTTATGTATCTCTATTTTGCAGACATAAGTCATGGGCAGGAGGGTGACCACAGAGGCGTCCCCATCGTAAGTCATCTAACAGAAAGCAAAGCTTAGGGTTACTTGGTAGAGTGACTCATAGATCTCTTCATTGCAGGGCTGTGAAACTCTAGAAGTAGCAGCCCTTCACAGCATGAAGATCTGGGGTTTTGCTCACGAATGACACTATCTTATGACTTTACGTAAACGCTTGGGGGTTCTCAGAGTCTCAGTTTGCTCATTAGGGAGTAGATTAAATGATTTCAGAGGTTCCTACTAGCTTTAAACAAGTATAAATGTATAAACAAGTAAAAACAGTTCATCAAACTGACGGGTGAATCCTAGTGGTGACACATTTCAATTGTAGAACACTTCAGGGTTTGCACAGGTCTTTTGTAGGCACGGACTAGTATTTGTTTTTTTCTTTAGCACCCACTGTTTTTAAAGGAGATTATTTCCATTTTGACCACTGACCACTACCAATTTCACCTAAGTTCAAGACTATTTCCTCAGTAATACCTTTGTAAGAACATGGCAGAGTATTTTCCTTACTTAAAAAATTACTATCATGAGCACAGTTGACCTGATAAATTTAGAATTTATGTCACATCCCACTTCTGCAGAATTCTAGTGCAAAAACCATTCATGTTCCCATTTTATAATTTCATTGGAAGAGGAAAAAGGGTGGTAATATGGAAGTTGAAAATATTTTGATTTTTCAATTGATAGGCTTTAGAGAAAAAAAGCCTAATGCAAGATAATCTATATACTACCAAGGATGTTGTTCACCTTAATAGCTATAAAAACTAGGTTAATCAAGCTGGGGTGCTCTGGTTATCCGAATGTTTTGAGGTCATGGAGTTAATTCATGATCACAGTTGCAAAATCTCAATATAATGAAAATAATCCTTAGCAGCAGTGCCACAAGATGAAGATATTTACTATGAAATGAACTTACATGTTATAAAGTAAAACTTTACAGGGCTCCCAGCTTTATAGACTAGGACTATTTGTGTTTTATATATCAATCAAATTGGTTAACCAGTTTTAGCTTCCCTGCCTTTCCTTAAATTAAAAGTTGTAATTTTCAAAGGTAAATCTGGGCTTCCTAGGGCTTTTTGCAAATATATTAAGACTCTTCATAAACAAGAAAATTAATAGTTTCCCTCGATGGTTTGGTTCAGTTAATCCAATTGTACATTTTTGTTTATTTTCTTCCCACTGTAGTGGAAAAGGAACTAAAAGAAGACTGTGTGGTGTTGGTAGTGGTGGTTAATTTGATGCAATTTGTTTTCTCATATTTACTGAAGTAGAAATTACATGTGTGCTATATTAAGGAGGCACTCTATTTGAAGTTCCAAGTTTTTTGGCCCAAATTGATGATCATTAATATTAAAAAAAGCCTTTCAAAGCTCCTCTAAAATAATTTTCTAAGCCTCAGTCATCAAAATGGTAGCTTTTATGTGCTTTAACTCTTTGAAATATTTTTAGCATCCCAAATTTTTCCCACTTGAAATAATTTATCAGTTTTTTTCTCATAGAAGATATAATTTACTTTTCATTTTATGTCCATAGTTCTTAATTATTTCTTTAAAAACCTGTCAAGTGGTCTTTCATTCAAAATATTTCTTTAAGCACTTTCTCAATTCTGTAGCTTTTTCACTGTAATAATTTAAGTTGGAAACAGTTTAATGTATTAAATGTACATTTACTGTAATAAAACTACCAGAAAAATTATAGGCAATGACAATAAATTAAAATTTTTAAGCTTAAAATGAGAAAATCTCATTTAAAGTATATCTGTTAAATTGCATCACTACACCAGGTTTTCTGTCTCTTTTTATGTAACAAAATATGTATGTTTTTATGGTAGAGATTTAAAGAGCTTGTAACACCTTTTTTCACATCATATTTTACATTGAACTTTTTCCCTTCACTGTTATTCTGTTTAAAAAATAATTTTGTGTATGTTTTATATTTCATTTAATAAAACACATCCATTTCTTACAATATAGGAATGGTTGCTATCATTCATTTATGTCTATTTACAGCACATCATACTTGAAGATGCTAATATTACTGATGGGGTGAACATTGATTTTAATATTAAAGTTAGTATTATGTTATTTAAAATGAAAAATATCAAAATTTTAAACTTATATGTATTTATTTTCTGAAAACTGTATTAGTTTTTTCTTGCACTGCTGTAAAGAAATACCTGACACTGGGCAATTTATAAAGAGAAGAGGTTTAACTGGCTCACAGTTCTGCAGGCTGTACAGAAGGTATGGCCAGGGAGGCCTCAGAAAACTTACAATCATGGTGGAAGGTGAAGGGGAAACCAGCACTTCACATGGCCAGGGTAGGAGAGAGAGAGAGATAGGAGAGGTGCTATACATTTTTAAACAAGATCTCATGATAACTTACTCACTATCATGAAAGCAGCACCAAGGGGGACATCTGACCCCATGATCCAATCACTTCCCACCAGGCCCCACCTCCAACATTGAGGATTCCAATTTAACATGAGATTTGGGTGAAGACATAGACCCAAACCATACTATTCTGCTCCTGGCCCCTCCCAAATCTCATGTTGTTCTCAAATTGCAAAATACAGTCATGTCTTCACAACAGTCCCCCAAACTCTTAACTCATTCTGGCATTAACTTAAAAGTACAAAGCCCAAAGTCTCATCTGCGACAAAGCTAGTCCTTCTGCCTATAAGCCTGTAAAATGAAAAAACAAGTTCGTTACTTCCAAGACACAATGAGGGTATAGGCATTGGGTAAACAGTGCCTTTACAAAAGGAGGAAATTTGCCCAAAAAGGTGGCTACAGGGCCTGTCCATTCCAAAACACAGTAGGGCAGTCATTAAATCTTAAAGCTTCAAAATAATCTTCTTTGACTCAATGTCTCCACATCCAGGGCACACTGATGCAAAAGGTGGGCTCCCAAGGCCTTAAGCAGCTCTCCCCTTGTGGCTATGCAGAGTTCAGCCCCCAAAGCTGTGCTCATGGGCTGATGTTGAGTGCCTACAGCTTTTCTAGGCACACGGTGCAAGCTGTCAGTGTATCTACCATTTTGGGATATGGAGGATGGTGACCCTCTTCTTACAGCTCCACTAGGAAGTGCCCCAGTGGAGACTCTGTGTGAGGGCTCCAACCCCACATTTCCCCTACATACTGTCCTAGTAGAGGTTATACATGAAGGCGCCACCTTTTTAGTAGACTTCTGCCTGGACATCCAAACTTTTCCATATATCTTCTGAAATCTAGGTGGAGGCCCTCAAGCCTCAACTCTTATACTCTGCACACCCACAG
Organism: Pongo abelii; assembly: GCF_028885655.2. Classification (NCBI taxonomy): domain Eukaryota; kingdom Metazoa; phylum Chordata; class Mammalia; order Primates; family Hominidae; genus Pongo; species Pongo abelii. The sequence continues at coordinate 13,473,250 of NC_072004.2, read as the reverse complement.
GCTTAACACCACGTGGTAACCACCAGGGCTTATGGGTTGCACCCTCTGAAGAAGCAGCTGAAGTACCTGGGCTGCTTTGAGCCATGGATAGAGCTGGAGTGGGGCTCTGGGACTGGCCCACAAAAGCATTCTTCCCTCTCAGGCCTCTGGGCCTGTGATAGAAGAGGCTGCTGCAAAGATCTCTAAAATGCCATTGGGGCCTTTTTCCCATTGTCTTGGCTATTAGTACTTCCCTTCCTTTTAGTTATGCAAATTGCTGCAGCCTGCTTTAATTCCTCCCCTGAAAATGGGTTTTTCTTTTCTACCACATGGCCAGGTTGCAAACTTTATGCACTGCTTTCCTTTTAAATATAAGTTCTAGCTTCAGATCATTTCTTTGTTTATGCATATGAGGATAGGCTTTTAGAAGCAGCCAGGCCACGTCTTGAATGCTTTGCTACTTAGAAATTTCTTCCACTGAATACCCTAAATCATCACTCTCAAGTTCAAAGTTCCACAGCTCCCTAAGGCAGGGGCACAAAGCCAACAGGTTCTTTGCTAACACGTAACAAAAGTGACTTTTGCTCCAGTTCTCAATAAATTCCTCATCTCCATCTGAGACTTTCTTAGCCTAGACTTCACTGTTTGTATCACTATTAGCATTTTGGTTGCAACCATTCAGCAAGTCTCTAGGAAGTTCCAAACTTTCCCTCATCTTCCTGTCTTCTTCTGAGCCCTCCACACTCTTTCAACCTCTACCCATTACCCAGTTCCAAAGCCACTTCCATGTTTTCAGGTATCTTTATAGCAATGTCCCACTCCTAGGTAGCAATTTTCTGTATTAGTCCATTCTTGCACTGCTATAAAGGAATACCTGAGACTGGGTAATTTATAAAGAGAAGAGGTTTAATTGGCTCACAGTTCTGCAGACTATACAGGAAGCATGGCAGCATGTGCTCAGCTTCAATCATGGTGGAAGGAAAAGGGGAAACCAGCACTTCATATGGACAGGACAGGAGAAAGAGAGAGGCAGGGGAGGTGCTAAACACTTTTAAACAACCGGATCTCACAAAAACTCACTCACTATCGTGAGAACAGCCCCAGGTGGGAAAACCACCCCCATAATCCAATGACTTCCAACAAGGCCCCACCTCCTACATTGGGGATTACAATTTGACATGAGATTTGGGTTGGGACACAGACCCAAACCATATTATCAAACACAACTAATTTTCCTTTGGTCCAAAAGCAAAAAATGTGAAGCATTTTTGTTTTCTGATAAAGCAAAAATTTACATCAGTTTATTTATTAAATATTTTGTTCATTTTGGTTTTTCAGATTCCTAGTACTTTATTAACAGCTGTACTGATATACAATCAAACATAATTAAACAGTACATATTCAAAGAATATGGTTTAAGTTTTCAGATATTTAAATATTCATGAAACCATTGCCATAATCAAGAAAATGAACATATCCAACACTCCAAAAAGTTTCCTATTTCTTCTTATAATTCTGTCACATTTCATTTCATGCATATTGAAGTTCTATTATTAAGTACATACACGTCCAAAATTGCTATGTTCCCTTGATATATTATCTCTTTATCATTATAAAGGATTCTTTATCCTTGGTAATACTTGCTCAGAAATATACTTTGGTATTATATTACTATAGGCATTCAAGCTTTCTTTTGATTAGTGTTAGCATAATAAGTCCTTTTTATTGTCGTTTTTGCTTTTAACCTATTTTTGTCTTTATATTTGAAGTCTTTTTCTTGTAGGCATTATATAGTTGGGTCTTGCTTTTTTCTCCAGTTACGTCAACCTCTGCATATTTATTGCAATATTTAGACCATTTACATTGATACAGTTAGGTCCAAATCTTTTATCTTGATCTTTCTTTTCTATTTAGCCCATATTTGTTTCCATGTCAATTTTTCTCTTCCTTTGGATTAATTGGTTACTTTTTATTCAATTTTATCTCCTTTGTTGATTTATGAATGTGAGTTTTTAAAGGATGAATTTTGTTACTGCGAAATAGCAGGGGAAGTTTCCGGAAAAGTTGGATTGTCACAATGCCTACCCCTAGTTCCATGACAGAAACAGAACTGTTGTTTCCACTTAATTTCTAGTAGTAAACCCTACCTCCCACCTGCTCATTTTTATGACTAATCTTATGTTGTGGTTTGAATGAGCATGTGTTTCTCTCTCTCTCTGTCTCTCCACTGCTCTCATTTGGCCTTGCACATCCCTAACTCTTTCCTGGTATCTCATCATCTTAATGAACTCAGATTTAAGAACTTTGGGAATGTGGGACACTGAGCTTGCTATTCAGAGTATTTACATTAGTTTCTTATGGCTGTCTGAATAAATTGCTATAAACTGGGTGACTTAAAAACCACAGAACTTTATTCTCTCACAGTTCAGGAGGCCAGAAGCCTGAAACGAAAATGTTGGCAAGACTGGTAACTTCTGGAAGCTCTGAGGGAGAATCTGTTTTATGCTTCTGGCAGTTACCACAATCCTTGGTATTCCCTGGCTTACAGATACATTGCTACAATTTCTGCCTCTGTCTTCACATAGCTGTCTTCTGTGTGTGCCTGCCCTCTCTAAGTCTCCTTCCCTTATAAAAACACCAGGCATTAGATTTAGGGCTCACCCCAATCCAGTGTGACTTTATCTTAACTTGATTACATCTTCAAACACTTACATCCAAATAAATTCACATTCACACTTACCTGGGGTTAGGATTTTAACATATCTTTTTAGGAGACACAATTTAATCCACAGCAGTACCATAAATCCAGAGGGCATTAAATAAATATTCACTGAGTCATACTAAATAGACCATAGACAAATTATGACTCCTACCTGGGTTTCGTGTTTATGTTATCTATTACTGCAGAACAAATGGTCACATATTTATTATCTCTCAGTTTTGGTGGCTCAGGAGATCAGATACAATATTTTGATAAGGGTTTCACAAAGTTGCAGTTAATCAGGCTGTACTGTCATCCAAAGGCTTGTCCGGGGAAGAATCTGCTTCCAAGCTCATTCAAGGTATTGGCTGGATTCATTTTCTTGAGGTTTTAGAACTGAAGACCTAGTTCTTACTAACCGTCAGCTGAAATCTACTTTAGCTTTTAGAGACTGCTGTCAGCAACTAGGGGCTACGTGCAGTCCTAGAGGCCACTTATTATGCCTTACCATGTGGGTTTCTTCAACATGCCTGCTTGTTTCGAACCAGCAAAGAGAGCCTCCAGAGTGTGTCCCCTAGCAAGATAGAGTCTGAAGTCATGCAACGTAATTATGAGAATGTCATCCCATGACTTTAGACATATTCTATTGGTTAGAAGTAAGTCTTTCCCAGACTCCAGGGGTGGAAGGAACGGGGGCAGGGGATTACACAAAGGCATGTACATCAGTAGGTGGGGATCACTAGGGGCCATCTTAGAGTCTGTCTGCCATATGTTCCCTCACTTGGAGAATGAGGGGACTGAGTAGGAGCTCACTAAGGTTCTCTTTGGCTCTGTAATCTACGCATCTAAAGAAATTCTTCACCTTCAAATTTACATCTGCTTGTGACTCCCTTTCATCATGGTCCACTTCTGACATGAAAACACTGAGTCATTCAGTAACTTTATCTATGTTCTAACAATAAAAAGCCCAGACTAATCTGCTGCCTTTGCTAAGATTAGTAGTCATTCATAGAAAGGTGTCTTTAACCAATCCAAGGTGACTTTTAATTCCTACTTAAAACAAGGCCTTTACTTTTATCTGATTAGGTGGAATAACTTGATTTTCTAACACTCTTAACCTGCTTTCTCTTGGTGCATTCTTTTGTGTATCCTCTTGAGGAATAAGAATACTTTCTTTGCTGATCCGAAGTTATCATCAAATTCTTTGCTTCCAAATAGGCAAACTATAGGAATATGACTTTTTGTTTTGACTTACCAATTCCTAAGAAAAATTGCCATCATATTGTTTTTTCCTGGGCTGCTTTTATCAGATCCAATCTCCATGTGACTCTTGCCTAGAAGACCTTGTTGCATAAGACTTCTTTCTTCTCACACTCACCACTCATCTCCCTTGCTTACTCAACTCCACTTTCTTTTCTTTCCTCCTTTCTTCTCTCTTCTCCAGCCTCCTCAGGCTACAACCATTCCTCAGTCTGCCACAACTAGAACTGTTCACAGGAAAACAGCAAACACACACACACACACACACACACACACAGAGCCCTGAAGTGTTTGTTGCTATTCTTTGCTTTTTCTCATATCCCTGTTGGAACACCCCTATCTCATCCTATTCCAGCACTGATGCTTCCTGCTACAGGCCCACTCTTCCTTTCACTATGCTATTTGTGGCTAAAACCTGATGCACCTTGGGAGAGAAGAGCTCAGAACTTAGATATCCCCACCCCAAGTTTCTTGCTGTGCTGCTACTCTTGTCAGTGTCCATATGTAATTGCCCATGGGTTCTTCCTGCCTGCTGCACAGACAAAACCAATTCACTGAGACCACAGTGCTGCAGTTGAGAAATAGTTTAGTTAACACAGAGCGAGCCAAGTAGAGGACTGGAGTTGATATTCAAATTAGTCTCCCTGAGAACTCAGAGGTGAGGGTTTTCATGGATAATTTGGTGGACATGAGGCTGGGAATAGGTGCTGCTTATTCGTTGGGAATTAAATCATAGGGGTATGGAAAATGTTCCTCATGCACTAAGTCCACCTCTGGGTGGGGGCCACAGAACCAGTTAAGTCGGGAGCCCTGGGTCCGGGTGGAGTCCATCAGCAAAAGTCTGAAAAAACATCTCAAAAGACCAATCTTAGGTTTTACAATAGCAACAGTAGTGATGTTATCTATAGGAGCAATTGGGGAAGTCACAAATCTTGTGACTTCCAGCTGCATGACTCTTGAGCAGCAAGGGATTATAGAGAGGCAAGCTAGGAGACAATGGCTGGCTATCATTTAGCTACACGTACATTTTAGCAGAATTCAGGACCCTCCCATAATCCTCATCTTGTGGCCCTTCACTAGTCTTACAAAGGCAGTTTCAAGGAGGAGATCAGTTTTAGGGAGGTATTACTATTATCCTTGTTTTAAAGTTAAATGATAAACTAAATTCCTTCCATGGTTAGCTTGACCTATGCCCAGGAATGAGCGAGAACAGCCAGGCTGTGAGGCTGGAAGCAAGATGGAGTCACCCACGCCAGACTTCTCTCAGTGTCATAATTTTGCAAAAACAATTTCACATACATCTGTGTGGCCTCTTCTGCTCCCCGCCACTCACTTCCATCCTCCCCATGACACTAATAAATTAATTTCTTGTTTCAGGTCACTATCAAAGACCAACAGAAGTACAAAGTCCCTACTCTGGGAATGGCTATAACCTGGTTTACCTTCCCTTCATGCTCCCTCCCATGCCCATGGAAGACGTCATTAATGGATCACAGAACGCATCATTAATCAATCATAGAAGACATCATAAATCAACCACAGAAGTCATCATTAATTGATCATAGAAGGTGTCAAAAGTTGATCATAGAAGGTGTCAAAAATTGATCATAGAAGACATCATTAATCAATCATAGTATGCTGACATAGTTAGCTCCAATTTCTCCAGAGAATTCTCCCCAGCCTCATGCTTAGGGAAGACACTGCCAATTGATGGAAGCTGGTTCATGCCATAAAGCCAATTTGCCATCCCTGCACTAGTGCTCAGGGAATATAAAGGGACAGAATGGAGGGGAAAAAGCTGGAAAGGAAAATGGGCAAGATCATTGGAATCTCAAATGATGGCTAACTCTTTTTACAGAGCTTTTAACTTGATCTCATTTCAGGGGCCCAGTTGTGGAACTGACATAGAGATAGACACCCATAAGTTAGCTGGGTTCCCTAAATATTAAAGAGCCAACTTATGGTGTTTTTAGTTTACTTCATTTTTATTTATAAAATGGGGGCACTAAAGGCATTCAATTTATAGAATTGTAAAGATTCAATAAAGTTATGTGTGTCAGAGTAGTGCTTTAGTATAATACTTGGCAAATAATAGCTATCATTGATAATATCAATTAGGACTCCCAAGCAGCTACCCTCTTGATGAGGTTTGGGAGGCATCTTTTGCCACCAACACAGCCTTTCTTGGGTGGGCTGGACCGCATTCTGCCTCTGCTCCAGAGAAATGCCACGTGAAAAAATCAGCAATCCTGCTTCCCTCTGCATTTACCGCGTCATGGCACAGCGGATACGTATGCAGCATCTGCAACGTTGTGTGAATCATAACAAACTTCCCAAATGCAACTTGACCCCGGGCCCCTCACTGTGCTTCCCGTTAACTTCTACTTCACTTCAGAAAGACCTTCATGGGAAATGTGGTTTTAAAAGTGTTGGAAGAATTTGTCATCGGGGACCTCTTTAGTTACAGAACCCAAGTGAAGTAACCAACGCAGGAAATACATCTGTTCCACAGCACTGGGTTGCCCCACTGGGTACACAGCCCTCCAACTCCAAGGGAACTTTCACACACCAGCATCTTATATCATAGCCATCTGCCCCAATAAATCCGACACCTATCGCTAGTTAAAACCCATGGTATCCAGGAATGCAATGCTTGATTCATTTGCTACTGATGAGGCTAGGAATCAGAAGACCTGCCTTCTGTTTTCTGCTTCATTACATTCAAGAGCAATTAGGAAAAGTTATTTTGTCATCATGCTCTTGGCAATAAATGCAGTTTCTGTAGGCTGAGCTGTAGCCTTTGAAGCAAAGAAGGGTCACAAGTTCCAATCACATTTTCAGGTGGAAGTTAATGACTGTCATTGTCAAAAGCTTTTTGTGATTCTGAGTCTCTATTTTACAATCTAAAAATAAAAGGAACGGATGAACACACTGGCCTCCTTTCAGGAGAGCAGTGAAAGTTGGAGCCAGCTGGCCTTCAGCGACCTTCTGTTTGCACAATGGGTTATGTTTTATGTCAGAGATCCTTAGAGGAAAGGTGCAATTCTTCCTGACCCACAGATCAGAGGCCAGGGGTTTGCCAAAAGGCATGAGGGAGCCCTCCTAGATTTATGAAGTGTTCTGAGATTTCTACTTCCATTTCAAATCTGGCCGGCAAGTCGTTTCCTTCTCCTTGTGCCTTCGGGCCATGTGTTGTAGCACTCCAAAGGACTATGAAAGAAAAAGTAAAGTGATATTAAAGAATTTAGCAAATCATTGGGGTTTTCGGTTTTGTTTCGTTGTTGTTGTTGCCTTTGCTTCAAGTAAATCATATTTGAAAGGAATGAAAAAGATACGCAGATGAAATCAGTGATGCTAATTATTTCCCCTAAAAATGTGTTGTTTCAATCCTGATTATATCCACAACTTACACTATCCTTTTCATGAAAAATAGAAGATGCATTAACTTTTAAAGTTTTTTTTAGCAACTTGGGATTTTAAAGACAGCTGAGCAATTCGATCCTTTCCCACCCTCTAAGCCAAAATCCAAGAATTCAATATGAGTGGCCAGGGGCATAAACAAATGCTCAGGACTGTCAATGAAATGTCAAATGCAATGCAGAAAACCGGTTAATTTTTCTACATTTTAATTTAATTTAATCTTGGAATTCAAAGATTTTTTTGGACTTAATTATTCCAGCTTCTTTAAGACCTGGACAAAGTCCCAATCAGTCACCTTAGTCTTGTATTCCAATGGTCACATCTTGATTTCCTTGACCTTTAAGGTACATGAGAAGAAACTCCTTGGGCCTTTCTTATTCTATCAACTGTTTTGAGATAAAGAGATCCTAGAGAGTGAGTGCCCTCCTACAAGAAACTATTGACTTTTCACTTTATCTCTGTGCATGTAAACTCCAGCTGGTCAGTAGCATATTGATAAAATTTTCTTGATATTAGAAAAGAGGTAAAGAAGGGAGAATCCAGTACTTCACTAGTAGTTGTTGGATGTCATGAATGATTCTGTATATCAGTCACCCCTGCCTTTTGACTTCTGGATGCCAATCCAGACCTACCTTTGTGAACTCTATAATTTGCCTGAGTAATGTCATTTGGTCTGACTTGCTCACTAATCACAATTTTATCTACATGCTGGATTTTCTGGCACACTGTGTTCCCAGCCAAAACCTCCATGGCCTACAGGTTGTTTAAGCTTCTGCTCAGCTCTATGCTTGGTTCTTTCTCACTTACCTGGAAACCCAGTACAGAGAGCACTGGGCACTTACTGGGACTTCAGAGTTGGGAAAAAGAAATGAAGCTTGTTGTATTGTGCAGCACATTGGGCTCAGCTCAAGGGCTGGCATAAGATGTGCTTCCTAATATTATTTCAAACCACTAGTGGTAAGAGGACAGAGAGAGTTGATCCAATCCGTTAAGCCACAGTCTAGTACAAATAAAGCTGTAGTTATACCTGTTAGGAGGGTCAAAAATCAAAGGAATTTACTACATGCCAAATTCATTCTGACAGGGGGATGGCATGGGTGAGGTGAGAGAAGGCAAAGAATCGATGGAGAAGACACAGTTTGAAAAGAGTGTTTCCCAAAGGGGCTTGGGAAAGACCAGAGTCTAGATTGTGGGATGGGAGCTGATTTGATCAGCAAGACTGACTCTTTGGCTCCTGGTTTATTCCAGAAGGATAGCCCCGCCTACCAAAGAATATCACTCAAGAATATTGGATCGAATGACCAAGGTCTCTCGGCAAAGATTTATGTGTGGGCAAGATTGAGCACATCCTGTCCAGCTGAGTAAATTATAGAATTGTGTTTCTTCCTCTATCTCTACAAGTATTGAAAACAGAAGTATTCTAGCTTCTGACCCTGGTAGATGTGTGATTTCTTCTGTGCGTCTCTGGTGCTCTCTTTTGGCTCTAGTCCACCCTTTGTGCTCATGCCACCTTAAAAGATGCCTATTCTAAAGGATATTGCTCTTTCCTTGTGGCAGCTGTAGTGTTAGGCACAGTCTCAGGAGGCTATACTGCAATTCCAGGAAACACGCCTTGCATAGCTCACCCATATTGCCTTCTGTAAACTTTTAATACTAAGCTATCACATAGGAGAAGGCTGACTGTTAATCAACATCCAGTCTTTTGGGAAATCACGTAATGTTCAACTTTCTACATTTGCTTTCCTACATATCAAACTTACCTTTCCCACTCCAGGGTAGTTACTTGGTCTACGTTCTGATTATTCCTTTGCTTAAAGATTTATTCCCGCTCTTGATTTTCTACTCTAAACTCTTACTTCAGTTAACCTAACCATAGTGATGCTGAAGAAAGAAACTGAGCCCATTTCTTCACATTGTTAGTGAAATGAAGGGTGTTATTAATGAGTGTCCCGGCTCAGAAGAAATAGCTCTCTTCAACGTTCTTTCCCACCAAAGTCCACATATGAGAGACTTCCCTAACACTAGCACCCTTTCTTTACCCCAGAATCCTGGGCTTGCTGGGGTGCTGGTTGTTCTAGGACGGTGCAGCAGCATGGAGATGAGAGGAATGAAGTGATTATCTTGGAGCCTAGATAAATATCTTTTTTGTTGAACAGTCACAAGATGAGGAGATAGAAGTCTCAACAGCGACCCAGGGAAGTCATATTTCATGCAAAGGATGCATTTTTGGAGGACTCTCACAACTCTAAACTTTTTAAAAGAATATTTTTAAAACCATATATAAGGCAAGGGAGGATGGTGCGGTGGCTCATGCCTGTAATCCCAGCACTTTGGGAGGCTGAGGTGGGTGGATCACTTCAGGTCAGGAGTTCGAGACCAGTCTGGCCAACATGGTGAAACCCTGTCTCTACTAAAAGTATAAAATTTAGCTGGGTGTGTTGGTGCACACTTGTAATCCTAGCTATTTGGGAGGCTGAGGCAGGAGGATTGCTTGAACCTGGGATACAGAGGTTGCAGTGAGCCAAGATCATGCTACTGCACTCCAGCCTGGGTGACAGGGTGAGACTTTGTCTCAAAAAAATTTTTTTTTAAAAAATAAAACCACATATAAGGCGGGGGAATTACACTCCTGAACACCACAAATCTACTAACTGTAGTTAGTGCCCATCGAATAATGCTCAACAGTGAAGTGGGAGGACCCAAGGGCAATGGCTCAGCTCCCAACACCCAATACCTAAGCCCCTTGGCTCTGTACAGAAGCCCCTGGGGTCGTTCTTGACACAGTCTACCTCTCGGGGCTTCTCAGGCCGAGGGGACCTCTCCCTATTTTTTTTTTTTTTTTTTTAAGATGGTGTCTCCCTCTGTGTCTCGCTCTGTCGCCCAGGCTGGAGTGCAATGGCGCGATCTCTGCTCACCGCAAGCTCCGCCTCCCGGGTTCACGCCATTCTCCTGCCTCAGCCTCCCGAGTAGCTGGGACTACAGGCGCCCGCCAGCTCGCCCGGCTAATTTTTTGTATTTTTAGTAGAGACGCGGTTTCACCGTGTTAGCCAGGATGGTCTCTAACTCCTGACCTCATGATCCGCCCACCTCGGCCTCCCAAAGTGCTGGGATTACAGGCATGAGCCACCGCGCCTGGCCGACCTCTCCCTTTTTGAGCAATTCTTTTTGGATAGGCTCCTAGGTCCTGAGATCCTAAGACTCTTGTCTACTAACTCCTTCAATTTTTGGTCCTATCTCTCTCCCGGTGTGGGAAAACCCTCCGTCTAATTTGGTGAAAATTCCTCCTCCCAGCTATTTTGCTATACCTATAAATCCTATTCTTGGCATTTTCCTCCAGAGGCACGTAGAGATGGGCTTAGGTTTGTGAGCAGACACTAGGGCAAAAAAGCACTGAATGTGCTGATTTGTTTGAACGGCGAAATAAGAGGTCAACACAAAACATGCTCCAGACCAGAATATCATCCAGCTTCCGTTAACATTTCAAAGGGCAGTGGAAATCGGAAGAGCGTTCGAACCTCCATAGCAGGGCAATTGCTGAAACTGTTTTCCAGCGGCTGCCCTGTAGTCCTGCTGAGACCCTGTCATACAGAACAGTCCACACAACTGTGAATTGCTGGGAGGCACTGCCAAACAAAGTAAGAGAGGACATGAGAGGCAACGTACAAACAATGTCAATTCTTCAGAAACCCTGTCTCTGGGGAAACAAAGAGAACCTCAAAGCTCTCATTTTACTCTCTTCCCATTTGGGGTTCTGTATACACAAGCCTGCCTCCCACTTTCTTGTGAATTAACCATGGTACATTTATTGACTGAATCGTTAAAAAAATATTTAGGAGACTGAACAAGAAAAACAATTAGGTATTATTTTCTTGAAAATAATAAGTTCAACTGATGGAAATTTCAGAAAGAAGATACTGCCATGCTCAAGCTCCCTGTAATTGAAGAATGGCATTTCTGAAGCTGGACTGAGGTGATTGGTTCACAAGATAAACAAAAGATAGCAAGTTTTGAGTGAGGAAGAAGTGAATAAACTAAAGTCCTCTCATGAGTTGCATATATATATATTTTTTTTTTCTTTTTTCCTTCCTTCCTATATATATATATACACAAAAGTATATATATATATATACACAAGTATATATATATATATACTTCCTATATATATATATATATATATACTTCCTATATGTGTGTATATATATATATATATATACTTCCTATATGTATATATATATAGGAAGGAAGGAAAATATAGTGTCTTGGAATAAAATCAGCTCCCAAATAGGAAATGGCATGAACTAGGAGTGGGGAAAGGGGTCCAAATATCCAAATTCATGTTGTTGGGCCAGTAAATAGTAATGGAGTGTGTGGCACAGACCCGAGTAGATCCCGTCACATTTCTTACTAGCACACACCAGCACAAAATGAAGCATTTTTTGCAGTTTTGCTTAAGAAACAGTTAAAGAAGTTGGTGGTGATCTAAGAATGTTAAAATTTTTAAAAAGACCTGGCTACTTTAAAGGGCCCAGTTAGACAATGAGGGAAGCGAGTTCCAGGAGGAAAGAAGGCTTTATGCTGCTGCTAAACAATCCATTGCCAAGTGCCTTCCCACTCCATCTTCACATCCTTCCAGGGACAGCACTCAGCCTGGCATGAGATGGACAGAAAAGGGCAGGCTGGGGAGGATCCAGAGCCATTCAGGAGAACTTAAAGACTCTGGAAAGCCACCCAAGAAAGACTCTGACAGGGAGTTCACAGACTGAAATGGGCTTAATTAAGACCACATCTCTGACAAGCAGCAGGGAACACACTGCTACAGATATATTGCAGAAGCATGAACATGTGTTGGCTTTGATCTGGATGCCAGAGGATGATATCTGATAAAGACCAAGGTAAGCGTTCAGCAAAGAGAAGTTGATAGGTAGTCCTGTCTAATATCTATTGGGTTCTTATGATGGTTTAAGTACTATTCTAAGTTAATGTGTTGATTTCCTTAGTATTCCCAACAACTTTTTGTGGTCCGTCCCTTGTGAACATCAGTTATGGAAAAGGAAACCGAGGCATGAGTTAGCCAAGTGCTCACATAAAATTACAAAGGAGGCAAGTGATGGAGCCTAATTGCAAAGTAGACAGGATGGTTTCAGAACCTTCACTCTTAGCCAAGGCTCTACCGCCTCTTGGATATGAAGGAACATAACCACTATGGACTCTGTACTTGAGAGTTTCAAAGACAAGTCATATCAGTGAAGCATTTATGAGCAGTTACTACATGCTAAGCATAGTGCTAAGATGATTTTATACTTATTTTGTCCAACAACCCTGATGAATCTTTTCCTTTTCCTTCTAACCTTGTTCTTGTTGAGAGTAGCTTTGTAATGGAATTGATGCCATTTTCTATAGAGACTCCACTTTTATAGAGAAACCCAAAAGAAAAATGTAGTGAGTGAATTCTATTCTCTCCCCTTTCTTTGACTATTCATACCTCGTTCATACTGTTGTGTGCAGTAAGCCTAGGTAGGAATCGCCTTTTGCCTGTGGCAGTGACCCAAGCCTTGGCAGAATATCCTGGCAGAAGTAAGTTACCTCCAGAGCTGGCTCTGAGATCTCTCATACCCTTTTCATTGATGCCAGATAGCGTATCGGTTGTCTTATTTTAACACAAATGGCATCTTGATCAGAAAACAAGTTTCAATGTTGGATTATTTATCTGGATGTATCAGTGAGGTGGGATCTTGTTTCCTTTTTGTTCCTGACTTCACACAGTCACCACAATAATCTTCCAGAAATTCCTGGAGTCTCCTGCCTGGTCAAACATTTTCCTTAGCTCACTATTTACATTGTGAAGTCCAGCCTCTCAGTCTACCATTTAAATTTTTCCCATGATCCAGTCTGAATTATTATTATTATTATTTGAGATGGAGTTTCGCTCTTGTTGCCCAGGCTGGAGTGCAATGGCACGATCTCGGCTCACTGCAACCTCCGCCTCCTGGGTTCAAGCGATTTTCCTGCCTCAGCCTCCCAAGTAGCTGGGATTACAGGCATGCGCCACCACGCCCGGCTAATTTTGTATTTTTAGTAGAGATGGGGTTTCTCCATTTTGGTCAGGCTGGTCTCGAACCCCCGACCTCAGGTGATCCACCCGCCTCAGCCTCCTAAAGTACTGGGATTACAGGTGTAAGCCTCTGTGCCCAGCCTGAATTATTATTATTTTAAGATGTTATTTTCTGTGACTCCTTTCTTTCTCTCCTACTTTCTACCTGAGGGTCATCCCTCCCTGACTGCGACACGCTGGTGCCTCTTTTCTGGGATATTTTTCCATTCTCCCACCTCCTAATGTCTCCACTGCTCTTCATACTGTGACTCTTTCAGGGCCCAATTCCAACGCTGTGTCTGCCATAACCTATTCTCCAATCACTCCATAACTTCAAGTGATCTCCTCTTCTTCCCATAGCTCTTTATCTGTGCCCTTTCATGACATTTCAAATTCTCCCTTGTTATTTATAGACAAGTTTTATATTCCTAGATTGTAACTTATTTTTTTTTCAGGGCTGGACTGGTTTTACTGTGGGATAGAAACAGAGACAGACATGGGTACTGTGATGAAGGATATAGAGGAGGAACAGTAGGGCCCAGCTGTTATTGCACTGGATGTCCTCATATTTCACAAAGAAGCAGCAAAGCAGCTTTTCATACCTCACAGAGAACTGACTGGGGCAAATGACTAAACTCTTCTGTGTTTACCTCGCATTTATGTTTTCCCACAAAGGACCCCCCCGGGTCATTTTGCCATCATGAAGTATAGTGACGCTATTGGAAACTGTCAGCCTCAAATCACCTCAAAGTCCATTGACTTCCATCGTCCCAGCCCCTATGCAGTTGCTTTTTGAATCAAGCACCAATTCTTAAACAAACCTTTAAACAGTCCTTAAACAAACTCTGATCAGCGATTTGGGGAGTAGAGTTGGCTTCATGCAAGTTTATTTTAGCCAAAGCAACTTACATACAAAATAACTGGTGAGGATCTTTTTTTTTTCTCCCCCAAAGGTAGTTCGATTCTGCATTAGTTCATTTTCACACTGCTGATAAAGATGCACCTGAGACTGGAAAATTTACAACAGAAAGGTTTAATGGACTTACAGTTCCCTGTGGCTGGGGAAGACTCACAATCATGGTGGAAGGGAAGGAGGAGAAAGTCACGTCTTACATGGATGGCAGCAGGCAAAGAGAGTTTGTGCAGGGAGACTCCCATTTTTAAAACCATCAGATCTTGTGAGACTCATTCACTATCATGAGAACGGCACAGGAAAGACCCGCCCCCATAATTCAATCACTTCCCTCCAGGTCCCTCCCACAACACGTGGGAATTCAAAATGAGATTTGGGTGGGGACACAGTCAAACCGTATCAGATTCCTTCTCTTGCCTGCCCAGCATAATAGAATCTGATGATTTCTAACAGGGCCGGATGAATAAGACTTGGTTCCCCATTCTGCTTTTCCTTACAATCTAGACCCACCTTAGAAGGATTTTGAGGATCAAGACAGGAGGGCTGTTCCCATTGCCTGCTTCAACATCTTGAGTGGCCAATGAATGGTTCTTCTTACCTATTTGGTCTTAATCTGGAGTTTAAAGCACATTATACCATCTAGCTCAGGCTACAACCCACCACCACGCCCCTCCCCTGTACTTCCCTCCATCACTTGGATCAGAAACCCTTTTACTCTCTGTGCTGGCTTCAGGAATACAGGTTAATAAGAAGTTCTGTAACCACACCTGTCACAGCTTTGTAAAATCAACCAACAAGCCTGTGAGCCAATGGTGTGACACAGCTGATTCCCACTGGTCTCAGGATAGACAGTTGTTTGCATCTCTTCCCAACTTCATGGATTCCACATTCAGTGATATTATGCTGGGGTCCTGAGATGTACCACAGTGGGAGTATTTACACTATAGGAATTGGCAAACACTATGAATATGACCTGGTTCTTTGGGGTTTTAGTTTTTTGTTTTGTTTTGTTTTTGGGGAGCTGGTTAACCAAATGCCACTGAAGTCAGTCCACCACAACTCCTAACAACAAATAGAACACAGAACACCTGCCCAAAGGGGCATTATTCCATTTCTTCTAATACAGAATATGTATCCTGTTTCTTTGAGGCCAAGTGCACATGAAGAAGCTGAGGCACACAGTTGATTGCTCCAAGGGAAAGACCACTGAGTTGAAGCTCGAGGAATAACCTAGACAGGCATCTTATTCCCACTCAGCTCTGGCTCATGGCACTCCCATTTTTCTGACCCAAAAGGGCAGATAAATCCAGGCAAGAGGAGGAAAAAAGCCAATGGCCCGATTAACTTTTTCACAAGGACAAAAGAAGTCAATAAATGTTCAGAATAGAAGGGGCTGCTCCCATTCCAGGACTCTAGCAGCCTCTAGTACATTTCCATGTTATGCTGGCCGTAATGGAAAGTGACAGCTGATGAAAGCTGCTATTCATGGTCATCTGAAACAGCTTTTCCTCCCAGATGAAATTCGGTGTGGCATGAGTCTAAACACACAGACCAAAGGCCAGGCAAACGTATTCCCCAGGTCCCCAAGGACTGGCAGAGGCGACTGTTTGGGAAGGGGGCTTCCTGAGTGAGCATCAAAGAGGCTCCGTGCAAACAATAGGAGTCTTTATGCCCCTCCTGAGCTCAGGCCTGAGATGGTGGTCCTGGCCCTCAGCTCTGCCCATCTCAGGCCCTCCTCTTTGTTTATAATCAGCCACCAGCACTTGGAGTGACTTTGGGGTTTCACGACTAATATTTTCCACAACTATAATGAACAAAGCCCAGATTTATCCTCAATGCCTTTTAGGTGAACCGTTTCCCGGTAGGGTAAAATGTTGGGGTGGGTGACATGATGCATGAACTGCTTAAGCTCTGAGATGACTACCCTGGCTCTTTGTCTAGAAGTACCAAGAGCAATTGCAAGTCTTAGCAAAAAGGATATGCGTATAGAGTTCAGGAGTGAGTAATCCTGGCAGCCTGTGGGACTGATCTTTATAAGCCTAAGGCAAGCAAACACTCTTTGGAACAAGGAGCCGTAGCTTCTACTCCATTCCTTGCTGTCTGACACTGACATGAAATTACAAACATGTGGTTTCCATCAAAACAGAGTTGTTGGTACTCCATCAGCCTCAGGGATGTAGTAACTGGGGCAGCTAGTAGCATAGGAGCTGGAGGCTGGCCATTTAGAACAGCAGCATTGGGGCCAGAAGACAGGTCCTTCTGGAAAGACCAATGCAAACTATACACTAAAACAAGCATTTAGCAAAGTGGCAAGATCAAGAGTCTTGGATTAAGAAAAATCTAACTTAATCCCATGGCTTCTACCTTTATTCCAAGTTACGTATCAAGCTCTCCACAATTTTCCTTCTTTCTTGCTCTAAGGTTGAACTGCTAGCAAGTTGGCTATGGATGCCCAACTAAAAGAGGGAAACATATCACACATCAGGTGGGCAAAATTAGCCCCCAAGCCAGGGAAAACAGAGTAAAATGCGAATGTCTTTCTTGTTGCTTCTCTTGACTCCTGTCACACCACTAGATCCCAAATGAATGAATTCTAATCCCAGGCCATAAACTCACCTTAGCAAGAAATGTGACTTTATTTTCTAAGGCTAATCTTATTTTCTCTATGAAAATCCTATGCCCCTGAGTGGTAGAAACTAAATTTCTTGTACACTGCAGTGTCCCCCAGAAGCCAGAAACAGTAATGAATAGAACTTAATAAGCAAGTTGTTGAATGTGTGGCTCTCAGGCTTCTCCTAATTCTTACAGCATGGTGCCTAAGTTTTTTGCCAGGTGCACAAGAAGGTGTGTGTGCACACTGGTGAGTGTGTGTGAGTGTGTGTGCATATTGGGGGTAAAATACGTTTCTAGGTTGTGTCAGTCAGTGCTGGTATCGATTCTTATTCCCATGAGCTATTATATATGAGAATTATTCCCATGATTTCTTCAGTTATTTGACCATCTGACTTGTTGCTTCATCCTTGTCCCAGCTAAAAGGCCTCTCTAAGTCTGGCTCTCATTTAGCATTTTCATATTTTTTCGGTAGAGAAGGGTGCAGGGTAAATAGTCTGCCACTCTCCTGTGCTATTCCTAAGTTGCAAGGACTCTGAGCACTGAAAACATGCGTCACAACCATTTCTACTGTAGCTTCCACACTGTGCCGGGCGCTAGGAAGCAAGCTTTTTACCTCCCCAAGATCCGCAGGGAAGAAATATCCAGTTGGCACTGGCTTACTTCTCCTGACCCCCCTGGGGTTGTTACACTGTCTCCATCTGAGGACCAGGTGGGTAGGGAGCCCCAGTCTCCAACTTCTGTCCTCTTCTTTAATTCTCTGCTCTCCTCCCAGCCTACAAAATCTAGTTCATGAGCAGGATAACTCAACTCTTCATTTCCTGTCTCGTTTCAGTGTTCATGAAAACATTTGCTGAGCTATGGTTGCCCTTGAAACTATAATGTTCAGTTCATGTGACTTAAAAGTCTTTTCCTACAAACCTTTGTTTCTGCCAGGAGTTTCAAAAACAAATTTGGATCCAAAGCTGACTCAATGCTTCTTCCTTTTGGCGTAGCTGCTGAAATGTATTCCTGCTCTAAGATGTGAGAGTGAAATTTTCTAGCTGCCTAGGTCAGAAGAACTGGCACAGGGTGAATAAAAGTGAGGGGAGATCTTTGGCTAATACTTCAAGATATTATCTTGCTTTACCTACTGTTTTGATCAGATGGATATGACAAGCTTCCCACAATCTGTCATCTGTTATGAGGCTGCAGGGGCTGTGACTCCAAGGGTCCCACGGGGATATTTGGGGGAAGGGTTCTGACATATAATTGCTATATGCTGGAACTAAAGAAGACCTGAAAAATTAGGATCCTGCCAAAAACTTTGGACAGGAAAGAAATAAACTCTTTATTTTTCCTCCAGTCTCTCAGATGGAAGAAACATCCCATCACAGTACCGGGATGTTTACTGTTTACTGGGAAACATTTGCAGAGTGTTTCCAGGTTGCCTGTAGCCTTATTATATCACAGTACTTAAAGCACATGGGAAGAGGGCTTAGATCAAAGAGATGTCTTGCATTTTTCCAAGTTATGTGTATTCCAGGACCTTGTCCCAGTGGTGGAAAAAGGAAATGTGAAGGCTTATGCCAGATATCCTTTTTCTCAGAACTTTGGAGTGGTTAAGCATAAATAACCAAAGTTTTGCCATCTATTTCAAATCCTTTACATGTTATTTCTCAGTTTTGCTGTCTTTCCTTGTCAGGACATTCATTATATGTCTTGATGAACAACTAAAAGGGCTACAGTCTAATCTGGAATGTAGCAAAGTTGTCCAGTGTGTCAGTGAGACTCTTGCCCTGTTATTCCAGAACAGGTGAGGACAGTAACTCTGGAGAGATGTGTGTGAGTGAGCATGGTGGGACAGGGGTGAATATACTTTGACGTCAGGAAAATCACCCTTTCCAATCCTCCCAGAATATCTTTAATGCTGTTTGACACTCTTTATTTCCATCTGAATATAAATGATTTCTCTGATTTAGTAAGCATCTTTTAAAAATCTATACAACCCAGAAAATGTAGAGAATTTTCAACCCTTCATATTGTTAATCCAAATTCATTTCTCAGAAAAATACTTGTAGACACTATAAACTAGTTAACATGAATGAGAAAAACTGAAGCCAAGAAAAGTGGACTTACTTATCCAAAATCTACAGCTAGTTACAGGCAGCACCCTGACTTCAATGGAAATTCCTTTCTCTCTTTATGAATTTAATCAGATTTCTGGAAGTAGGCATAATGGGGACTAAGGGAATAAGGGTTTTAACATGGATTTTGGATGAGAACAAAAAGTTTTGGTGGTGAGAGCTCTGATTTGGGCGTAATAGTTAAGATCATCCTGAAGCCACTAGATATCAGGAGGTGATAGTGGGGACGTGGAAAGAGACATATGGGTGGGAAAACTGCAGAGAGACATTTTGTGGAGTCTTCATCCAATAATTATTACAACTATGTGAGTACCATGCTAGGCACTGGTGATGGTAATATGATGAAGAAAACATGATTAAGTAAAACTCAAATAGAGCAGAGTAGAAATGCTTCCCCTATTCTTTGTAAAGTTTAACTTGATTTTCACTGTTCTAGTTAGAAGGATCCCTCTGTCCTATCAGGGGTGCAGGCAGGAGTAGGTCACCTTGATGATGAGGTACCAATCCTATCCTACAGAGAATGAAGACTGGGCAACCAACTAGTTTTGGGATTGTTAATGATTTAGGCTCAGATTGGATGGGATCTTGAACTCTGTCTGATCTGCCACCAAAAGCAAAAGGAAAAAGAAAATAAAGCAACATCGGGCTTTACTTTATGCACACACTATGGGCAAACATAGTGTGTGGGTAGGAACCTAGAGGAGAATGAGAAGAATGAGGAAGAATAAAGAAGGAACCTATAAACCAAGTATGTTAGCTCAGTTTCTCCAAAAAGCAGACACTCAGATGAAATTAGAAGTTGTAGGGATCCATCAGGGGACATGACTGTTTACCTTTTAATCAAGGGGGAGAAGGAGCAAAAGAAGGTGAGAAGAGCCTTCAGATTATGATGCAGGTCTGATATCTGCAAAAGGAAATGGAGAAGCAAGGAATATTGGGTAGAAAGCATCCTGAACTGCAGGGCAATCCCAAGAAAGTCTGTCTGGTGGGGAGCCCCAGAGCAGGAGCTTCCTATTGGAGGAGCTCCACATGGGGCAGAACTGGCCTGACTCCAGTTCCTTTCCCTGCTCAGTCATCATGGGCACGGAGCAGCTTGGGAAGAGCGTGGTCTCCAGGAGGAATGCCCCAGTGCATCCAAAGGAGAGTCAGCTAGAGGCCATTAGTCAATCACTCTCTCCACAGTGGCTCATTCTAAGGGAAATCTGAGCCTTGCACCTGTACGAATACCATGCCTGGAGGCCCTCCAACCAGGAGAGAGGTCCAGGAGTGGGCTGCCACCTGAAGGTGCTGGGTAAGAAATCCAAGAGCTCGTCTTGTGAGTGGCATGCAAAGCTGTGTTGGATTCCAGTCTTTGCCAGCCAACCTCTCAAACCTTAAATAAGGCAGAGTGTCACATACTCTGTATCAATAAAGCCCACAGCACCTGCTAGAAAAGGAGTAATAACTGTCCCACACCAAGTACCCTCCCTCAGTAACAATCTGAATGCTGTGGAAGAGTGGCAGCTGTGTCTGTTTCGGGGGATGAACTGGTCCCCTAGAGAACCTACACAGTAGGCCGTGGATATCTCTATTTCAACTATTTTCATTTTCTACACAGACCATAGAAACCAGATGTCTGATCTGGCAGTGTGATGTGATGGATCTAGAATTAATGTGAGTGAAAGTCAGAGTTTAAGGGCTATAAAATACATTTGAGGGATGCTATTGCTCTAACTATGCCCTTCCTAGAGTTAGGAGAAGTCAGTGATGCCTGAGAAGATGTTTGCTTCCAGAATATAATTAATGGTTTAGTGATGTAGTAATTTTGTTTGGGGGGAGGGAAAAGGAGTGAGCATCCTAGTGAATGAATGAACTCCTTATATCCATCTGTCATGATTCCTGGGTGTTTAACTACAGGGTGACCGAGGCTTCAGATGAAAATGGTATAATAAACTAGAAATCCTTTATCAAACATACAGGTTACGTCAATGCCACATGCTTTGAGACAGAGCATCTACTACAATCAAAAAGAAAATTACACGTTTTGAAGTAATAAAAACAGACATGCCCTCATGCACACAAAAAGCTGTACTTGGAGACAGCGAGTTCTGAATAAATAATTGATGATTCTTTGAGCCAAATAATGCACAATGGATTTTTTGCATCATAAATAAATGAGCAACCTTTTATTTATCCAGAGAGACCTCCTTTAGCACACACATAGAACATCATTCTTGTACCATCATGTTCATTTCAGGGCTAACCAGCTGTTTTTTCTGTGCTTTGTGGAACAGGAGAAATTGTTCATTCAAATGAAAATAGCAAATAAGTGTCAGCCACAGGTACGGTAGGGTCTTGATTTTATGATGTTTTATGATATTTTCTTAAACCTCACATAAAGAAAAATGGGACATTGTTTTCTGGAAGATAAGTCTTATATATCTGTATTGGGAGTAGTGACATTTTGTAAAATTCTCACTTTAGACTTCGGTGCAAATACAGGACTCGAGAAGTTAAGCATTTCCTCTTGGGCATTTTGCTGCGCACTGAGTGAATAGTTCTGTCTTGCTGTGAGCTCCGTAGGCCAAATTACAAAGCTCATGCTTCATTCAGTATCAGGGAATTAAACGTTTCAGTCAATTAACTATCATATTATTAAAACAATCAGGCAAGGAAACTGTGGCAGTTTGAAAACATGTCTGCAAGCTTCTGACTCTCCTGGAGAGGTGAAATCTATGAGCTAGAGTCTCATCCCTCTGAGGACACTATGCTGTAAGGAAGCTCGAAGTAGTCCATGTGGAAAAAGCACATAGAGAAGCCCTCAGGCTAAATAGAGAGAGAGGCTTGGCTGGCTCCTTGCTGCTCCAGCCCTCACTTCCAGCCACTGTTGGACTGAAACAGCTTTGCTAAACCCTCTCCAAATTTCTGACCTGTGGAAACTGCCAGATATAATCAAATAATTAGTCTTATTATTAGCTATTAATTAATATTAAGTTTTGGGGTGGTTTGTTAGGCAGCAATAGATAACAGCAATACAAATGAATCATAAGGGTGTAGAGAATTATAGACATAGAAATTACTTACCAATTTATTTCAGATTAATTACAATCTGTTGCACACACCTCGTTCAGGACATCCATGCCATGGATGTTTGGGCCATGCTGCTCACTGGGAATTTTGAAGCTTCATCATGTGTCAGAGCTTTTTTTTTGAGACAGAGTTTTGCTCCCAGGTTCAAGTGATTCTCCTACTTCAGTCTCCGGAGTAGCTGGGATTACAGGCACCCACCACCATGCCTGGCTAATTTTTGTATTTTTAATAGAGACAGCGTTTCACCATGTTGGCCAGGCTGGTCTCAAACTCCTGACCTCAGGCAATCCGCTGGCCTCAGCCTCCCAAAGTGCTGGGATTACAGGCGTGAGCCACCACTCTTGGCCTGTCAAAGCTTTTATTAGTGGCCTGTCTTTATGACAATTCAAGGCCTTTGCAGAGTCTTTTCTGAGTTTCTTCAATGCAGTAAGACGAAATTATGCACTCTCTCTGTAACTTATTTGAATCCTGTTCCTGCAACCCTTCTCCTTAGATCACATGTCCCCTCCATGAGGAATCTAACTGGTGGCTATATTATGTACTAGGTTAATTTAATTACTTAAGAATTATTCTTTTCAAATCCAGTGGCTATTAAAATGATTGCACATTACAACTAAATGGGATTTATCCCTGGGATGTAATGGTGTTTCAACATATGAAAGTTAATCAATGTAATATATCACATTAAGAGAATACAGGGAAAAAACAAATGATCTTCTCAATTAATGCAGAAAAAAAGCATTTGACAAAATCCAACATCTTTTCATGATAAAAAACACTCGAAAGATTAAGAATAGAAGAAAACTTTCTCCATTTGATAAAGGACATTTATGAAAAACCCACATTTCCCATTATAATCGTGGAAGACTGAAAGCTTTTTAAGGTCATGAATAAGACAAGGATGCCTGCTCTCACCAGTGCTGTTTAACATTCTAATTTAAAATTTAAAATTCTAGCCAGAAAAATTAGGCAAGAAAAGGAAATAAAAGATATTCAAATCAGAAGGATAAAATGAAACTGTCTGTATTCACAGATAAATAATTTTATACACAGAAAATTCTAGAGAATTTATTATTAAAAACCATTAAAGTTAGTAAATGAATTCAGCTAATTTGTTGGATTCAGCAAATTTTTAGGATACAATACTAACAGACAAAATTCAGTTGTATTTCTCTACACTATTAATAAATAATCCAAAAAGAAAACTAAGAAAAAATTCCATTTACAATAGCATTAAAAAGAATAAAATACATAAGAATAAATTTAACCAAGGAGATATAAGAATTATACATGGGAAATGACCACACATTGCTGAAAAAATTTAGAAAGACCTAAATAATTGAATGAACATCCCTTTCCATGGATTTCACCTACCTCACACCATACACAAAAATTAACTTAAGATGAATCAAAGTCCTAAACATAAGAGTGAAAACTATAAAACTAAGAATAAAACAGATGTAAATTTTCTTGATCTTGAATTTGGCAATTGATTCTTATATATGACACCAAAAGCACAAGTGAAGGAAATAAAAAATAGATAAGTTGAACTTCATTATATTTAACATTTTTTAAATCAGAGACACTATCAAGAATGTAAAAAGGCAACTCACAGAATGGGAGAAATTATTTGCAAATTATGTATCAGGTAAAATCTAGTTTTCAGAATATATAAAGAATTCCTAAAACTCAACAACAACAAGTCAGTTAGAAAATTGGGCAAAGGAATCAAAAAGATATTTCTCCAAAGAGGATATACAAATGCTAACAAGCACATGAAAGACACCCAACATCATTAGTCATTAGGAAATAAAAATTAAAACTGTAATAAGATACTACTTCACACACATTGGGTTGTCTATGCCATGGCGGTTTGCTGCACCTATTGACCTGTCCTCTAAGTTCCCTCCCCTCACCCCCCACTCCCCAACAGGCCCTGGTGTATGTTGTTCCCCTCTCTGTGTCCATGTGTTCTCAATGTTCCACTCCCACCAATGAGTGAGAACACACGGTCTTTGGTTTTCTGTTTCTGTGTTAGTTTGCTGAGGATGATGGCTTCCAGCTTCATCCATGTTATACCTTTATAACAAACCTGCACGTTCTGCACATATATGATTTTTTTAGATGAAATAAAAAATACTAAAAGCAAATATGAGTAAAAAATAAAACAAAAAGGATATATAACGAGCATTGATAAGAAAGTAGAAAGTTGGAACCCACTCACGTTGCTGTTGGGAATGTAAAATGCTGCAGCTGCTGTGGAAAAGCTTGGCAGTTCCTCAAAAGCAGTCAAATGTAGAGTAGCCATATGACCTAGGTATATACCCCAAGGAATTGAAAAGAGGTATTCAAACAAATGCTTGTATATGATTGTTCATAGCAGCATGATTCACAGTAGCTTAAAGGTAGAAACCACCCAAATGTCCATCAACAGATGAATGGCTAAATAAAATGCAGTGTATCTGCACAATGGAAGATTATTCAGCTATCAAAAGCTACAAAAAGGGCTGATACATGCCACAATGTGGATAAACTTTAAAGACATTTTGTTAAGTAAAAAGCGCAAGACAAAAAGTCTCACACATTTTACGATTCCATTTATATGAAACATACAGAATTGATAAAAATCATAGAGCTAGAAAGCATATTGGTGGTTTCCAAGAGTTTGGGGGTCAGGAAAATGGGGAGTGATTACATAATGGATATGGGGGTCTCTTCTGGGAGTGATGAAAATGATTCAGAACTAGAAAGAAAGAAGTGCTGGTTGCACAACATTGTAAATGTACTAAATACCTCCGAATTGCTTGCTTTAAAATGGTTAATTTTATGCTATGTGAATTTTACCTGAAAAAAAGAAATGAATCTTCTAATAATTGGTATATTAGTTACTTCTCACACTGCTATAAAGAAATACCTGACACTGGGTAATTTATAAAGAGAAGAGGTTTAATTGGCTCACAGTTCTACAGATTGCATAGGCTTCTGCTTCTGGGGATGCCTCAGGAAACTTACAATCATGGCAGAAGGCAAAGGGGAAGCTGGCCCATTACATGACCAGAGCAAGAGAAAGAGAAAGAAGGGGGAGGGGCTACTCACTTTTAAACAACCAGATCTCGTGAGAACTCACTCACTATCAAGAGAACAGCAAGAGGGAAATTCGTCCCTATGAACATCAGCTCCAACCAGGCCCCTCCTCCAACATGGGGGATTACAAGCAGATGCGAGATTTGGGTGGGGACACAAATCCAAAGCATATCAATCAGATTTAATATATGGTTTGGGACAAACATGCAGAAATGTTACTGTTGAAAAATCTTCATTTAATAATTGAAATTATTCTAAGGGTGAATATTCATCCCAGAACACAGTAAACAGAAAGCTAAAGAATTCTTTAAAAATATGTTAGCCCCATATCACATAGATATGCTCTTCAGCTACTGTGACTGAAGCCTTAGACTGGAAATTTCCCCTTTATGTTTCAGAGGATCTGTCTTGAATGTCTTTTACTCTACAAAGAAAGAAACATTAATATACCAGCATGCTGCTTGCTACCTAGTTTACGGCAATGAAGTGGCAGGTGCCTTAGACTTTGGAGTGAAATTGAGTGATATTCTGCAATATTAGCTAAGAGTTGGGCCTGTGGGATCACAGAGACAGGGGTTTGTTCCCTGGCTCTGCCTCTCAATTAATGTGTCATCTTGAGAAAAACTACTTAATCCTTCTGAGCCTCAGTTTCGTCGGCTTGAAAAGTGGGGATAATAATCGTATCCACAAAGATTAATTGAGATCATCCATGTGAAGTGTTCCGCACAGTCTAGCATATGGTGAGGTTCAATAAATGTGAGCTGTTATTACAAGCAAAAAAAAAAAAGAAAGAAAAAATATGTATAAATACGTTTTCTGACTATCTTACTGCTTTAAGGAAGAGTTCCTTAGCTAGACAAACATTTTCATTTCTGTGGCTAAGTTAATTTTAGTCTGTTAAAATTATCACATTTTCTTATCGCATATTAACTACAGACAATTTTGAAAATACAGATAAGTAAAATAATAGCTGTGTGTGCGTGTATGAGAGATTCATATCACCTTCTCTCTGTATCCACCTCAACCACATGGGATGGTGCTGGTTTCCAGCTATTGCAAATTGCAGATTACCTTTTGCAAATTCCTCCTCTTGATTCTTGCAACTCTTCTAATACCTATTGTGAGTTCTCTTTTTCTTGGCTGAACCTACTTGAGGTATAAAGCAATTTCCCCACAACAGTTTACATACCAACACAGAACTAACATCTTTTAGATAGATGTCACTGCAAATGAATGTTGTTTCAGTCTTTTCCTGCATCAAAACAGAATGTACTTTCTATTTCTCTACTTTTTGCTACTTCACTATTGAACTTTCTATAATTACTGATCCTAAAATATCTGGTAGGCTAACATATTCTACTTATCCTCCCATTTTTTTCTTATATTACTCAATGGTGTTTGCCACACCCTCTAGGCATTAACTGGGCAAGAACTCTATTCTCTATTTCGGTTGTGGAAAGAGAGTTAAAAATCCCTCTTGAAAATTTTTAGAGACAGAAATCTAGCATTTGCTTGGCTATTAAACTTGGAATTATCAACCACATTTTATTTATTTATTTATTATTATACTTTAGGTATATCTCCCAATGCTATCCCTCCCCGCTCCCCCCACCCCACAACAGTCCCCAGAGTGTGATGTTCCCCTTCCTGTGTCCATGTGTTCTCATTGTTCACTTCCCACCTATGAGTGAGAATACGCGGTGTTTGGTTTTTTGTTTTTGCGATAGTTTACTGAGAATGATGATTTCCAATTTCATCCATGTCCCTACAAAGGACGTGAACTCATCATTTTTTATGGCTGCATAGTATTCCATGGTGTATATGTGCCACATTTTCTTAATCCATTCTATCATTGTTGGACATTTGCGTTGGTTCCAAGTCTTTGCTATTGTGAGTAATGCCGCAATAAACATACGTGTGCATGTGTCTTTATAGCAGCATGATTTACAGTCCTTTGGGTATATACCCAGTAATGGGATGGCTGGGTCAAATGGTATTTCTAGTTCTAGATCCCTGAGGAATCGCCACACTGACTTCCACAATGGTTGAACTAGTTTACAGTCCCACCAACAGTGTAAAAGTGTTCCTATTTCTCCACATCCTCTCCAGCACCTGTTGTTTCCTGATTTTTTAATGATTGCCATTCTAACTATCAACCACATTTTTATCATTCCATGCCACATCCATTTTCTTTTTTTGGGAGGTGGGGGGTACTATTCATCTATTTTTTTGTTTCAATAAATTGCCAGCTATTGAGCTGCAGCATAGAGCCTGACCCTATGCTAAGCACAGAAAAATAGAGGGCATAAGCAGCCTCTGTTCTTCAGTAGTTCACATTCTTGTAGATTAGGCAGATAATTATATATGTTAGTTGCTATTCACAAACGTTTCCTTTTGGGATTACAGGGAGAAGAACTTGGATCTTCCTTTCTCCTAGTTGGGAAACTGACAGTGAGAATGAGAAGCAGATGACCAGCAAAAACAATTTTCTTATTTATTTATTTTTTTTGTTTCAATAGGTTTTGGGGAAACAAGTCGTGCTTGGTTACATGAGTAAGTTATTTAGTGATGATTTCTGAGATTTTGGTGCACCCATCACCCGAGCAGTGGACACTGTACCCCATATGTAGTCTTTTATCCCTCACCCCATTCTCACCCTTTCTCCCAAGTCCCCAAAATCTATTGTATCATTCTTAGCCTTTGCATCCTCATAGCTTAGCTCCCACTTATGGGTGAGAACATAAGATGTTTGGTTTTCCATTCATTCCTGAGTTACTTCACTTAGAATAATGGTCTCCAAGTCCATCCATGTTGCTGCAAATGCCATTATTTCATTTCTTTTTACAACTGAGTAGTATTCCATGGTATATCTATATACCACAATTTCTCTATCCACTCGTTGATTGATGGGCATTTGGGCTGGTTCCATATTTTTTTCAACTGTGAATTGTGCTGCTATAAACATGCGTGTGCAAGTATCTTTTTCGTATAATGACTTCTTTTCCTCTACTGGTAGATACTACTACTGGTAGACACCAGTAGTGGGATTGCTGGACCAAACAGTAGATCTACTTTTATTTCTTTAAGGAATCTCCACACTGTTTTCCATAGTGGTTGTACTAGTTTACATTCTCACCAGCAGTGTAAAATTGTTCCCTTTTCACCACATCCACGCCAACATCTATTATTTTTTTATTTTTTTTTATTATGGCCACTCTTGCAGGAGTAAGGTGGTATCACATTGTGGTTTTGATTTGTATTTCCCTGATAATTAAAGATATTGAGCATTTTTAAATGTGTTTGTTGGCCATTTGTATCTCTTCTTTTGAGAATCGTCTGTTCATGTTCTTAGCCCACTTTTTTACGGAGTTGCTTGTTTTTTTCTTGATGATTTGTTTGAGTTATTAGTCCTTTGTTGGATGTACAGATTGTGAAGATTTTCTCACACTCTGTGGGTTATCTGTTTGCTGATTTTTTTTTTCTGTGCAGAAGCTTTTTAGTTTAATTAAGTCCTATCTATTTATCTTTGTTTTTGTCACATTTGCTTTTGGGTTCTTGGTCATGAAGTCTTTGCCTAAGCCAATGTCTAGAAGGGTTTTTCTGATGTTATCTTCTAGAATCTTTATGGTTTCAGTCTTATATTTAAGCATTTGATCCATCTTTAGTTGATTTTTGTATAAGGTGAGAGATGAGGATCCAGTTTTATTCTTCTACATGTGGCTAGCCAATTATCCTAGCACCATCTGTTGAATAGGGTGTCCTTTCCCCACTCTGTGTTTTTGTTCGCTTTGTGGAAGATCAGTTGGCTGTAAGTATTTGGCTTTACTTCTGGGTTCTCAATTCTGTTCCACTGGTCTATGTGCCTACTTTTATATCAGTACCATGCTGTTTTGGTGACTGTGGCCTTATAGTATAGTTTGAAGTTGGGTAATGTGATGCCTCCTGATTTGTTCTTTTTGCTTAGTCTTGCTTTGGCTATGCAGAATCCCAGAAAAGATAATTTTCATTTAAACTTTGTGGGTAGAAGCAGGGAAAGACTGACACATTTAGTTCAAGAGCCACAGAGCCTTTTGCTGCCACTATGTGTTCTCATGGCATCTTGGATTGGAAAGGTCTGCATAATCTGTTAGAGCTATTTTGACTTGCTGTACTGAATTTTGAATCTTGTAAATTCTTTAGTCATGGGGGGGTTCCATCAAATCCAGCCACAAATCAGAAGTTTTTATTTTTTTGAAATACCTTTCTTGAGATATAATTCACATATCATATAATTCACCAATGTAAGGGGTACATTTCAATGGTTTAAAGATATATTCACAGATATATGCAACCACCACCAGTCAATTTAAAAACATTTTCACCACCTCAGAAACAAACCCCACACCCTTTAACTATAAACCTTCATTATCTCATCTTTACCAGACCTAAACTAGCTTACTTTTTCTCTATATAGATTTGCCTTCTGGGCATAAATGGAATCTTATAAACTGTGGTCTTTTGTATCTGGTTTCTTTTACTTAGCATAAGGCTTTCAAGGTTCATTTATGTTGTAATATGTATAGTACTCCATTCCTTTTTACAATAATATAATATTCCATTGCATTAAATACCACATTTTATTTACCCATTTAGTCACCTGATGGACATTGGGGTTATCTCAACCTCTTTTGGCTATTACAAATAATGCTACTGTAAACATTGGCTAACAAACATTTGAATAAATATGTATTTTTATTTCTCTTGGGTATATACCTATTAATGAACTCACTGGGTCATATAGCAATTGTATGTTTAACCATCTGAAGAAATGCCAGACTGTTTCCAAAATGACCACTCCATTTCACATTCCTACCAGCAGTATTATACGTGTTCCCATGTCTCCACATCCTCACCAACACTTGTTAATATCTGTCTTTTTGATTCCAGCTATTCTGGTGGGTGTGAAGTGTATCTCATTGCAGTTTTGATTTGCATGTCCCTGATGTCTAATGATACAATACTTAGCACCTTTTTGTGTGTTTGTTGGCTATTTGCAGAACTTTATTTGAACACCTATTTATATCCTTTGTTCAATTTTACTATATTTTTACATTTATTATTTTTTTTGAGACAAAATCTCACTCTGTCACCCAGGCTGCAGTGCAGTGGCGTGATCTCAGGTCACTGCAACCTCCACCTCCTGAGTTCAAGCGATTCTCATGCCTCAGCCTCCTGAGTAGCTGGGATTACAGGCATGTGCCACCATGCCCTGATAATTTTTGTATTTTTAGTATAGATAGGGTTTTGCCATGTTGGCCTCAAACTCCTGGCCTCGAATGATCCATCTGCCTCAGCCTCCGAAAGTGCTGGGATTACAGGCATGAGCCACTGTGCCTGGGTCCTTTGTCTAATTTTAATCAGGTTACTTGTCTTCTTATTGTTGAGTTGTAAGAGTTTATTATAGATTTTAGGTATGTCTTTTATCAGACGTATGATTTACAAATGCTTTTCCCATTCTGTAAGTTTCACTTTCTTGATGGTGCTCTTTGAAGCAGAAGAGTTTTTCATTTTGATGAAGGTCATACGGTTTCCTACTCAGTGTTGTTTTTCTTATACACACCCTTTTACATTTCTCTTGTCAGTATTCTAATCCACATGCTTGTTACTTCTTCCATAACTGTAGACTCAATGGTCATCTTGGCCTCTCTACTGCCTATGTCTTCTATTTGTACTCTATTCTGCATCCAAAGTCATTTTCCTAAACCATAGCTGCTTGTGGCAATTCTTTAAAACATCCTTAGAATTCACTTCTGATTACAAATCAAAGCCCAAACTCAGTGCATTATTCAGTACACAGACTGTCTTTTAATCTCATCTCCTATTCCTTTCCCAATCTCTTTGATGCTTAATTTTTGTCATAGTTGCATACCATCTCTATTTACCTAATATTTTTCTCTAACCTCTTTTCCATAAATTAAAATTTTTTAAAGAAAACTTTATATGCCTGGTCTACATGAAACACCATCCTGACTCGCCAAGATTCCTCACTCTGTCAATCCAGATTATTTAATGCTTTCTTTGGACACCACCTAAAGTTCTTATTTCACACTTTGGAACATTGTTCTACCCAATTGAGCTACTTAGTTTTCTTGTAACCTGTCTTATTCTTCCTTGGCATCCCTTTCTTCCCTCTTTTTAGAATTCCTTCTTCCCACCAGCCATTCCCCATCCATGCCTGGGGCTTATCATCCTTCAAAACTTTTATCAAAGTCCTTTTCATCTGGCATCTTTCATTACCATCGTAGCAGTGGTCTCTCTCTATGTCCTGATGTACTCTGGACCTTTTCTATAGCCCTCATCAGGTTTGATCTATTTTTATGGTCACCTGTGTCCATGTCTTGTTACCAGGCCATGGCATGGGGTGGTAGGAAATTCAAGGTCTTACTGTGACTTGGCATTAAATAATACATAGTCCTTGAGAACATCACAACTTCTTTCTGATCCCTAGTTTCCTCAACTTAATAATGGTAAAATGGTGCTGTACCACTGGTTCTAAGCTAGGGCATACATCAGAATTACCCGTATTCCCATGATTCTATGAAGAGCGACTGAATCAGAATAATTCCAGGATGCACCCCTGGGTCAGGACAACAAGAGATCTTGCCTGTCTTGGCTTAATGCTATCTCATTGGTTTTCTAGGGAGATACTAGGGTTGGCACATAGTAGTGATTCAATGTTTATTTCAAGGAATTCAGGAATGTTTTCTAAAACCCATTTCTTCTCTGATATTTTATGTCTCTTGCCTTGCTCCTTTATGGATCTTCAAGGTGCTTGCCATAGTGTCTTGGCTGCATTAGGTGATGATTAAATATCTGTTGAACTGAATTGAGCTGAAGGTCAGACAGTAATTTGAGGCGCAGAGGTGAAACTCTGGGAATCAATCACAGATGAAAGCAGAAACTT
This sequence comes from Pongo abelii, assembly GCF_028885655.2. NCBI lineage: Eukaryota > Metazoa > Chordata > Mammalia > Primates > Hominidae > Pongo > Pongo abelii. The sequence continues at coordinate 13,441,054 of NC_072004.2, read as the reverse complement.
TTCCATAACAAAGATCTTGTGGAGGACTAGAAATCATCCATGGAAAGTTTTTGGAGACTTCTTTTTTAAAAGAAAGCACTTTAATACAATGCAATTTCAACTCCTACTCTCACAAACTTGATTTCTATGAAGTTAAAATTGGTTTCATTCTCCCATGTTTTTTAATGTCCACATTGTTATTAAACTTCCTGGGTCATCCTACCAGTGGGGATTGCTCTCTGCATTTTATCATTAATGCATTCCGGCAGGTGGAGGCACTGGAATAGAAGGGTGATGACCTGTAAACCAGTAAACCAGACAGCAGCAAAAGAATGTGGTACCTGCTTGGTCTACTCTTGGTTCCCTCCTCCAAGGCCTAACTGGGCTACCCCAGGTGCAGACCTCTTCCAGAATGCCTAGCAAAAGGGATAACTTGGAAAAGGCATCCTTTGATTCAGTTCTCTGACAGTTCCATGGCCCTTTAATTCTATGCCTAACAGGCCCTTGTCTTTACACTACAACTTCAAGTTTTATTCTTTAATAACCCAAATTTAGTTCTTGTCTTTAAAGGAGCTGGGAGGGCCGAGTTGATACTCTTAAGTTTCACTGAGGGTCTTTTAAATTCAATCTTTGCATTTCAGAGAGGGTAAATTATCAGAAAAAAATATTCTTTTTTATAACCTCCATTTGATTTGCTTTGCTGAATGAGTAGGAATGATAATCTGCATACATTAAGAAATATGAGACATTTCACTTATTTGAATCTTTTGTCTGAAAGATGGAGAGCTGTGAAACTTCCAAGAAGTCCCATAGGAGGTGGAGCTGGTCTCTTCCCTGAGGTACTGGCTGAACGAAGGGTGGTTTTGGTTTTTGTTTGTATGGCTGCTGCATTTCCTTTATTACAAGTAACCTGCACAGATATCAAGGAAGCTCCTTCAGAAGGCGTAGCCATGTTTGCTGACTTACTGATCTTGGCTGCCAACCGCACTACACTGAATAGTCTTGGGCTTTACACACCTAGAAAGAGAGAAGTGTGTGAAGCAGGACAGAGGCTTAGAAATCCTTTGTCTCCCTCATGAGTCCCCACACCTTTAGTACTTATGAGTCGACTATGTGTCCATAACATCAGAATCAATAGGCCCATACAATCAGTCAGTCTTCCTAGTGGTCAACCATGAATTCTACATGCTGGCTCATTCACTCAACAGTTACTTCCTTGACACCAACCCTGTGCCACTAAACATTGGGTTTGAACAGAAAGAAAATACCTGGTCTCTTCCCCTAAGTGGTTTTACTACATATGATATCCACAAAATAAGAATCTAAGAATAAGTATAAATTAAATATTAGCTCATTAAGTCCGTTACTGTTGATTCACAACGTGAGGTCCTAGATATAGGAGAAACTAAAATTTGACCTACAACCATCTGAGGAATATATAACTTACAGAAACACATTTTTCACATTCTGTCAAAAAATCCAAAAACCTGATTCTTAACTGCTTGCAAAAGAATCACTTGGAGAATTTGTTTAAAATGTACGTTTCTCCGCCATGCACATGGCTTATGCCTGTAATCCCAGCACTTTGAGAGGCCGAGGCAGGCAGATCACTTGAGCTTAGGAGTTTGATACCAGCCTGAGAAACATGTGAAACCCCATCTCTACACAAAAGAAAATTTAGCCAAGCGTGGTGGTGTGCCTGCCTGTAGCCCCAGCTACTCAGGAGGCTGAGGTGGGAAGATCACTTCAGTCCAGGAGGTAAAGGCTGCAGTGAGCCATGATCGCACCACTGCACTCCAGACTGGACAACAGAGCAAGACCCCAAGACCCTGTTTAAAAAAAAAAAAAAAAAAAAAAAAACACCCAAAAATGAATATTCCAGATATGTAGTTGAGAGAAAAAATCCAGGGACAGAAATACCATACATTTTTGTAGTATGTGTGTGTAAAATTGCTTGTTTAAGTGTGAAATCTCTGGAAAAATACATAAACAAATAAACAAACACCCCCAGCTTACTGTACTTGCATTGTGGGAAGAGACCTGGGTAGATGGGTATAGGAAGACAGGAAAATTTACTCGTCGTTGAATCCCCATCTGTATGTCTTGAGTGTTGTACCATGTGGATGTATTTCTTAATTATTCTATAAAAATGTTAATTTTTAAGAAGAAAAGAGTGAAAGCTAGTAATTATTATTATTATTATTATTTTGAGATGGAGTCTTGCTCTGTCGCCCAGGCTGGAGTGCAGTGGCGCGATCTTGGCTCACTGCAAACTCTGCCTCCCAGGTTCACGCCATTCTCCTGCCTCAGCCTCCCAAGTAGCTGGGACTACAGGTTCCTGCCACCATTCCCAGCTAATTTTTTGTATTTTTTATTAGAGATGGGGTTTCACCGTGTTAGCCAGGATGGTCTCAATCTCCTGACCTCGTGATCCTCCCATCTCGTCCTCCCAAAGTGCTGGGATTACAGGTTTGAGCCACCACGCCTGGCCAGTAATTATTTAAAATAAGCATTTTTGGGCCCTTCCCCAGACATTTGGATCCTAATGTTGTGTGTGTGGTGGAGTGGAGGGGTCTAAAATTGGAGCTTTAACAAACAGTCTGTGTTAACATGACACATGTGCTTTATGGACCACATTTGAGCAACTTATTACCACTTTGGGGAGTAATTTATTTATTCATCAAACAATAAAGGAAAGTGTACCTATCACAGTCCAAGCACTGTGATAAGCACGTAGGATAAGGCGAGACTAATGTTTAGAGGGCAGGATAGAAATGCAACTATTTCACCACAATCATGGGTCTCAACATTTAGCATGAATCAGATTCATTAGGAGGGGTTGTGAAACACAGATTACTGAGCCCCACACCCAGAGTTTTCCTCTGTAAGTCTGGGAAGGGGACGGGGAATCTGCAATTCTCATACGATCTAGGTGATGGGGAGGCTGCTGGCCCACGAATCACATTTTGAGAAATTCTTAAACATCCCTGAAAAGTAATTAACTGGATCCATTTGCATAGATTTTACGATGTATTTCAGGTTATGAAACTCACTGCTCATACATAAAACTTTCTTCATTAAAAAACAAAAGCTAAGAGTTTTCCACATGACTGCCATTTATGCAAACCCTACAATGACATTGACATTGAATCTTTCTGTAAGTTCTTGAAGAAAGCTATCACTTTCTTCTCTTTCTTATTACATCTTCTGACTCTTAGGCAGAAGACCTAGTTTCTACTTTTTTGGTTCCTCTCCTCTAAAGACCCTATAATCTATTATTATTCCTCTTACAATATGGTTATCAAAAATTATTGAGGCCTGAATCTGAGGTCTCATCCACTCAAGGTAAAACAATCCCTTGACCTTTGTTCTGGAGGCAGCAGTGTAGGCTGGTAGAAAGACCTGTCTGACGTTGACCCTAGCTCTACCTCTGGCATTACGACTTGGTGAGGTTAATTTACCATCTCTTTCTATTCTATTTAGACTCAGACTGAGCCTCTCCTTCCTTCCTATCTGGTAGTATCCAAGGACCAGCCTCCTTTTGCCAAAACCAAAAGTCCTTTGTATATGAACATGTGGCAGCCAATGCAATTCTGATTGGGCTCAGCTGGGACTCTCTGCAACAGCATCATGATAGCAATAGCCTCATACAACCCTCAAAAGAGTAGGCGGTGATGGCAAAATACAAAGGGCCCATTTTGACAGGGAAGGTCCATTGTGCCCAAAAAACACTGGGTGGGAAAGAGGGTACTTTCCACTTTCTGCAACTGATCAGAGCACTAGCGGATGGAGGCAGAGACAGGGGTGGTAAGGCATTTGCTGTAGTTACCAAAGACCTCCTTTCTCCCAGAGGGCCCTGGCAAACAGGGAAAGTGGTGAAGTACTTCCCTGAGATGGTACTGGGATGAGACTTACACAGGCTGGGAAATAGGCACCCATGGAATCCTACACGTAAGAAAAGGAACGTCCTCTTGTGAGGAAGGCCCAGAAAGTCCCGAAAGTCCAGTGTTCTCAGGAGACACTGGGGATGCCATGGCCACTGTCGGCTGTGTTTCTCCACTCCATTCTGTTCCTTAGATGTCACTATATTGGCCATTGAGGGAAGCACAAAATAGTCAGCTTGCTTCTGTTATCAATCTGCCAATTCTTTCCCTTAGAAGTTAAAGCCTTCCTTAAAAAAATTAATGAAAAAACTTGAATATGTGTACAATCAAAATAAAGAGTGACTGTCTGAGTCTGTTCAGGCTGCCATAACAAAATACCATAGACTTGATGGCTTAAACAACAGAAACTTAGTTCTTACAGTCTGGAGATTGGAAAATCCAGGATCAAGGCACTGGCAGCTTCTGTGTCTGGGGGTAGGGGGCTGCCTTCTTGCTCATAGAGGGCGTCTTCTCGCTGCATCCTCATGTGGTAGAAGGAATGGAGGGTCTCTCTAAGGTCTCTTTTATAGAGATACTGATCCCATCTTGAGGTCTCTGCCCTGCTGACCTAATCACCTCCCAAAGGCTCCAGCTCCTAATATCATCTTCTTGGAGGTCAGGATTTCAACATATGAACTTTAGGGGAATGTGAATATTCAGACCATAACAGTTGTTTCTTAAACAACCAAAAATAAAAAGCCACTCATCTTACACAGAGGTTAAGTTTTATTTACCACTAGTGTCTCGTCTTTCTTTCTCATAAAGCTTTATTTCTCTTAAAGCTAATTTCCCAAACCTTGTGCCTGAGACCTCTCTCAAGTGGAGGCCACAGAACGATGGCCCTCCAGTTGCATGTATTAATATTTATACACACAAATTTATAACACAAATGTCTGGCAATAGTGATTGCTGACAGCCACAATGGCTGTTGCAGACGAAACTGCCTGCCTTGTGCTGCGGATGTTATTGCTATTGTTGTGCCCTCTCAATGAGGGCTGACACCTCACTGGTATCATGTCCCTCCTGTAGTTATTTAATCTAGGGTCCCTACTGGCGGTTTTCTTTTTCTTCCTTTTTTTCCCTTGTAAGTTATGCACAGACTGTCTTAACCTATGCATTTCTTGGAATCTAATGTCCCCTTTTCATTTTCACACGTATGATGGCTGGGGGAGGAGGCTTGTACTTGTGTTTGTTTTTTCTTTAGTGAAAACAACCGTTCTACGTCTATTCTTACTTCCAAAAATCTTATTTGCACCCTCGACCCCACGAAAAGTCTTGAAGTCTTCAAGCTTTGTTTTGTGTTTCTGTTCATGACACCAATCTTAAGACCTGACCTAGAAATTTCAGCTGCAAACTTCGTAACTCACAAGAGCCTGAACATAGCAGGTAATGGAAGCCTTTGTAATCTGGCTCAGAAAATGAGGCCCAGGGGTCCATCTCATTCCACATTCTGGGCTGTGTGGGCTCTGAATAAGTGCTGGGATAAAATGAGACTAGTGATAATAATAGTATGGAGGTTAATGCGCTGTTTTCCTACAGTGATGGTGCAAGTGCGAATGATTTAGAGGGTGTAGCTTTGGATGGGAATGCTTCTGAATGCGGAACATTTTTAAAGGCCATTATCATTAACATGGCATCATCCTTTCAACGAGTCTCATGTAAAACAATAAGTTTCTCCTTCCTAAATGCAAAACCATAAAAATATATGTTTGAAATATATTGTATATTACATACAAAATTGATGAAGAAAACCAAGCAAAAACCACCCCATGGTCGCAACACTTAATGCCTTTTAAATGCAGTTATGGAAATAGATAAAAAACATTCAGCATCTGCTCAGCACAGGGATTTTCAAATTTGATACAATAATCCTAACTTTACATTTCTCAGGGCTCCCTTCCTAATGCATCAAAAGCCACACTAAATTTAAATACTACAGTCAATCATCTGGCAAATTTGATTTAGAGGGAAAGGTTTTCATTAGATTGTTTTGGGAGATACTGGGGTGATAGAAACCCCCATTATCTAAATGCAAATCCCAGACAATGTTATGTTCACAAAATATTTAAGCAGCAAATCATTATAAACACCATCAAGGAACTTATAATCAAATACCCAGAACTTCTTGGAAGCTCTGATACAAACACAGGCGGAAGATGCAATGTTCAAAATAATCAATATTCGGAAATAAAATCAAATGGCAAAAGCTCAAGGATATTTCTATTTGGGCCTAGTTAGGCAGTTTTCTAAGTATTGTCAGAATCCTGGTGAACAATTCACTCTAGATAGATGTAGGAGAGATAACTCTAGGAAGCATGATACCAATTTATTAGGAGAAAGCTTTTGATTAACCAGAATACTCACGTTTGACATAGCCACTCCCTTTCAAAGACCCACTGCAAATGTGTTTTCATGACTAGGTTTGCCAAAGGTATTGTCTTTCTGTCTTAGGTAGTGTTGGAGAATCATGTTTAAATTTTCATTCTCTATTTCTATTTTGACTCCTGGTAGATGGTATTTTTTTTTTTTTTTTTTTTTTTGAGACAGAGTCTCGCTCTCTCTCCTGGGCTGGAGTGCAGTGGTGCGATCTCGGCTCACTGCAAGCTCTGCCTCCCAGGTTCACGTCATTCTCCTGCCTCAGCCTCCCGAGTAGCTGGGACTACAGGTTCCTGCCAATAAGCCCAGCTAATTTTTTGTATTTTTACTAGAGACGGGGTTTCACCGTGTCAGATAGGATGGTCTCAATCTCCTGACCTCGTGATCTGCCCGCCTCGGCCTCCCAAAGTGCTGGGATTACAGGCGTGAGCCACCGCGCCTGGCCAGATCATCATTTTAAACAATAAAAACAGCAGTGGCAATAAGAGTAATAATAATGCTACTAGTAGTGGTAGATGACAGCAACAATGGTGACTTTGGCACAATGACTCCCACTACTAATTCAAAATAAAAACCAAGGGGACAAAGACTGTGGATAAAGAAGTTTTATTGTCAGTCATTGAACCTGACCCCACAGAGTGTCATCACAGGGTGATGAAATTCTGGGTGGAGAAATGGGGCAAGTATGTTAAGCCCTAATGGAGAAGAATCATCTCTGTCCCATGTCAGGGAAGCAAAGCCTGTGAGTGCTGCTACTTGGCTAGGGGTACGGGATTGTCTGGGTGGTGAGCACTGGGCTGGTTCGAGGAGACCTGCATGAAAATAGGGTGCCCACCTTGGAATCGTGCAGACCAGCTGCCTCAGGTGCATGGGTGACATCCCAGAGACAGGATGATAAACTGTTGTCAGCAGCCGAGGAAGACAGGCCCCAGTTTACACTTCTTTGAGGGTGTTGGGGGCAGCTCAATTTTTCACAGTTAGGATATAATTCCTCTGTGATTTTTTTGTTTGTTTGTTTGAGATGGAGTCTCACTCTGTCACCCAGGCTGGAGTGCAGTGGCTTGATCTCAGCTCACTGCAAGCTCCACCTCCTGGTTCATGCCATTCTCCAGCCTCAGCCTCCCGAGTAGCTGGGACTACAGGTGCCCGCCACCACGCCCGGCTAATTTTTTGTATTTTTAGTAGAGACGGGGTTTCACCATGTTAGCCAGGATGGTCTCGATCTCCTGACCTCGTGATCCACCCACCTCGGCCTCCCAAAGTGCTGGGATTACAGGCGTGAGCCACTGCGCCCGGACCCTCTGTGATTTATTGTATACTACTTAATGTAGCAGATATCTGACTCACCCAGCATCTGTTCACTCTGCCTTATGTCAATTTCCCTTTGGAAAAAAACCTTCATCCTACCTTCACCCATTGACAACTCCTCTACCTTCAGGAGTAGAGCATGACCTTGTTGAGAGCAGTCAGCACATCCTTTGCCCCTGTGCCTATATCCCCGTCCCCAACCCCCACTATATTAATTTATTCAGGGGCAGGCATTGAACAAGTCAGATTAATCAGAGCCCACAATTCACAATTCTAAGGCTTTCACTTGATGAATAGGAGAATCAACTCTTCTCCACTTCATGTGAGCCTGAAGCTATGGGATCTGCCACTTAGAACTTGGCCCTGGACACAACTCCAGAGATAAACAATACAATTCTGGTAGCACGACCAGACCCCTGAAATAAGTGGTGCCTACAGCTAGCTCAACCTCCTTGAGTTTCCAGCTTTCAGAGCCATTTAGAGCCCCTTCCAGCTTAAATCGCTTTGGTTTGTGTTGGAGTTTCCATTTCTCGTAACCCAAAGGTCCTAACTCTATCATGGAAGATGTTAGGTTGTCTGCTTTCTTGGTTTAGCATGAAAAGGAAGACGGATGTAAAACAACAAAAGTTATAAAAGCTGTAGTGCATATTTCTTTCTGCTTTGTGTTATCCTTAATTTTGTGCAATGGAAATTATGATCCCTTGCTGGATCCTAAGCTCTAGCAGACAGAAACCACAACTTGTCTTGATTTCCCTCATAAAGCATACCTTCCAGCAGAAGCTAATGGAGGATTGTGCTTGCCAAGCACAGTGAATGGTGGATTTTGATGGAGACTCTCTCCCTGACCAAACTTGAGTAAGAATCCTCTAAGTCCTTTTCTTAACTGGACTTTGACTTTGGGTTTCACAGTCCATCCTTGTCCATCCCCCAGTTTCAGCAAGAATCCTGGTAAGTCATTTTGGGGAGAATGCCCCAGGTGATCATCTGATTACCCTTGCCTGCTCTTCAGCAAGAATCATGTTAAGTCTGTTTAGCCAGAATTCCCCTTCTCTGCCTGGCGTTTCCTCCTAGTAATTTTCCATCCACCCAACCTGCTCCTTGACGATAAACCCCCTAGTTTTTACTTGTTGTATTTGGAGTTGAGCCTAGATATGAAAGTCTCTTTTCCTTTATTGAAATAAATAGTTTCTGAATAAAACTGTTTTTTTTTTTTAAGTTATACTTTACTATCTGGCTCTTTTTTGTTTTGTTTTGTTTTTTGATACAATATACAAATTTCAATGTAGGTGTTGGGTCAGGCTGAGTTGTTTTGGATAATGACACACAATTTTCTTTTAGGGGGAGAGACAGTGAGAAATTTGGGAAATTTGCAGGGGGAGTAGACAGAAGCTAGCAAAGCTGTAATATCTCCCTGCAACCCTCCGAACCTTCATAATATATAAGTGAAATTGAAATTGCTTCCCGAGAACTGGGGAAGCTGTGTGAGAGTACAGTACCAAAGTTGAAAAGCAAATGAGCAGATATTTGGATTATACTTGTGAGATTTGCCACATTGGATCATGCCTGGACTTGGATTTGTAGGTACTTCTTATTTAGAGGGGCCTGGCCCCCATTACCTACACTGCAATTACTTTTCCAGTCAAAGCTGGAGGGAAAGTGACTGGGGAGAGGCCTCATTCATCCAGAAAAGTTTACCTTGGCAAATCACCCATACAGAATGGAAAAGCGCAGTGAGCTACTAGGCCCAGAGCCTTCAGTTATTGTTTCTGTCACTGACCTTTGCTCCCCAGAAGGCCTCCCTGAGGAAATCAGACTCCGGGTCAGCTCAATTGCCTTTTTGAGCTGCACCAATTTAAGTGATTACTCATGTTTGCTTGCCACAAATCACTGATGAAACAGCAACAAAAAGGAATCCTTGTCGCCGTTTTTCTCAGCACACCGTGTTCTCTGTGCCTCCTTTTATAGTTCAGCAAAAGCAACAACTGAAGGCCACCGTCAAGCCAGCCAGGCTGATCCCCTACCTCTGAGGATGCCCTTTTGTGTTATCATCCTTTAAAAAACTCACCTTGATGTTTTTACCAAAACAACCTGATGACTTATTCATGAAATACAAGTCCAGGGAAGGGCTGAGGTACTCGGCAAAAGGTAAATCTTAATATACATACACAAAGAAGTCACAAAGTCTGACTGATATCTGGCAAAGGGAGGTCATTGGGAGCCAGAGGCCGACCTATGCTCTATCAAATTAACTTACCTTTCACTATAAAGAGCTAGGACCACAAAATTCCAACCAAACAGGCTCAAGCAAGAAGCAGTGCTGTTCTTAATTGTGGGCAAATAAATGTACGCAGCTCTGGCCAGATGCCACAGAGAACATGAGCTAAGTATTAGAAAGGATCTCTTACCAAAGTAAAAATAAAAAGTAATAGAGGATATTTTTTTGAGACAATTTGGGGACTTTGAATGTTAACTGCCTGAATTAAAACAATGTTTCTTTTCTTTCTTTCTTTCTTTTTTTTTTCTTGAGACGGAGTCTTGCTCTGTCGCCCAGGCTGGAGAGCAAGGCACAATCTCGGCTCACTGCAACCTCCGCCTCCTGGATTCAAGAGATTCTCCTGCCTCAGCCTCCCAAGTAGCTGGGATCACAGGCACCCGCCACCAAACCTGGCTGATTTCTTGTATTTTTAGTAGAGATGGGATTTCACCATGTTGGCCAGGCTGGTCTCGAACTCCTGACCTCATGATCTGCCCACCTTGGCCTCCCAAAGTGCTGGGATTACAGATGTGAACCACCGCACCTGGCCCCAATGTTTACTTTCTTAAGAATCATTTTCCATTTTGATTATGGAGAATATGGTGGATTTTGATGGAGACTCTCTCCCTGGCCAAACTTTAGTAAGGCTCCTCTAAGTCCTGTTCTTAACTGGGCTTTGACTTTCGGTTTCAGAGTCCATCCTTGTCCATCCCCCAGTTTCAGCAAGAATCCTGCTAAGTCATTTTGGAGAGCATGCTCCAGGTGATAACCCTTGCCTGCCTTCAGCAAGAATCTTGGGGTTTTTTGTTGTTGTTGTTTTGTTTTGTTTTTGAGACGGAGTCTCGCTCTGTCTCCCAGGCTGGAGTGCAGTGGTGTGATCTTGGCTCACTACAAGCTCCGCCTCCCGGTGGGTTCACGCCATTCTCCAGCCTCAGCCTCCCGAGTAGCTGGGACTACAGGTGCCCGCCACCACGCCCGGCTAATTTTTTGTATTTTTAGTAGAGACGGGGTTTCACCGTGTTAGATAGGATGGTCTCGATCTCCTGATCTCATGATCTGCCCACCTCAGCCTCCCAAAGTGCTGGGATTACAGGTGTGAGCCACCACACCTGGCCAAGAATCTTGTTTTTTAATAGACACATGCTGAAGTATTCCAGAGTAAACCATTAGGTTGTTTATAACTTATTCTCATGTGAGCTCAGAGACAAACATATATGTAAAATAGAATAGAACAGAATATGTACACATATACACCCAAACATACATTCATACATCAATCTAACCCAGGAGAACCCAAGAGCTTCCTTTTCAGGATTAGGATAAAACATTGAGAGGAGGCTCATAGGAATGGAAATAATATTGTTGAAAGAAAAAAAATAAGGTTTATTTCACTATGTTCAAATGTACACAAAAGACAATTTTACCCCGTCACTTGTGAGATTTACAGAGATTTAAAATTTTCTTCCTGTTGCCTTTGATTACCTCATCTTGGGCCCGTAGTAAACATCCTAAAAATAAAATTGTAATAGGACTTTTAGACACTTGCTTCAGGCAAAGGAGCTCAGAAAGCCGTCTTGGGACAAGTTCTGCCCTGCTGTGAGGTGGGAGAGAGAACCGCTAGTTAAAAACAATTGGTAAAGGCAAGCAGATTACTCCCAAGAAAGCCTGGCCAAAATAAAAAAAAAAAAGGAAAAGCAAAAGAAGTATGTGTGGATGTATGTCTAAAAGGTGAGTGAAACCATATTTTTAAGTTCCTATTATGTGTGGAGGACTTTATCTCATTCACTTATTTTATCTTTAAAGCAACCACACAAGGTCAGCATTATTATACATATTATACTCAGTTTACATATTTGAAACTTAGGCTCAGAGAAATCACAAAACTCACCCAAGGGTACCAGCTAATGTGTTTTAGAACCAGGATTCAAATCCAAGTTTATGCTTTTACCACTGTACTAACTCAACATCAAAAAGTTTAGCACAGGCTGGGCATGGTGGCTCATGCCTGTAATCCCAGCACTTTGGAAGGCCGAGGCGGGTGGATTACCTGAGATCGGGAGTTCGAGACCAGCCCGACCAACATGGACAAACCCCGTCTCTACTAAAAATGCAAAATTAGCCAGGCATAGTGGCGCATGCCTGTAATCCCAGCTACTCGGGAGGCTGAGGCAGAAGAATCGCTTGAACCTGGGAGGTGGAGGTTGAGGTGAACCAAGGTCGCACCATTGCACTCCAGCTTGGGCAACAAGAGCGAAACTCCATCTCAAAAAAAAAAAAAAAAATATTTAGTACAAAGGCCTTGTACTTCAGCCCCGTACTGAAGTACTTGAGAGTCACTTCACTAGTGGGAAAATGGACACAGAGAATAAAGCCTGACTGTTTGCCTGGCACCTTTATTTGTGAGAAACGAGTGCTGTCTACTCAGAAATGCTTTGTTTGCTTTTTCTCAATGTGCCCCCTATCAGCTTCTCTGTACTTTCAAAAGAGACAGAAAATATATCTAGTAAATAAACGTGATATAAAAAAGAAGGAAGACACTTGGTCATCCTTCTCATCTGCCTTTAGAACTTAAAACTTATGCACAGTTGTCTTTTAAACCAGGGAGCAGCAGTCTGTTTTTTGTAAATAAAGTTTTATTGGAACATGACCACATTAATTTGTTTCCTATTGAATCGGGCTGTTTTCCTGTGACAGTGGCAGGTCTGAGTAGTTGTAATAAAGACTATAAGGTCCACAAACCTAAAATGTTTATTCTTTGGCTCTTTAGAGTAAAAATTCTAAACATAATAATCTATCCTTTAGCCCCTAATACAAAGAAAGATTCTGGTGGTTGCTATTTCTAAAGGAACACAAAGTCATTCCTGACTACCCTCCATCCCCACAAAAAAGTCAATAAAATTGTAAAAGCTGATATATAGTACAGATACATTCTCTGATCATTGTACAATATAACTGAGAATTAATATTTAAAATGAAAAATAAGTAACTATTTCTGGGCATTGTAGTAAGAAACAGTTGGCTGGTTAAGAAATAAAAAGAAAGGTAAAAAATATAGTAGCAGATGTAAGGAGCATCCACTCCCTATAGAACTCAAAAAGATTGCTTAGGGAGGGAGCAATCATTTCCTCTGATACACCCACACACACACACACACACACACACACACACACACACACACACACACTCTATCCTACAGGCTGAGATCCAGACCTCCTTGGAGTGAGTATTAGAAAGCTACAGATCAATACCACCCACAAACGTATGCAAAAATTCCAAACATTATTTTAGCCAATCAAATTCAGCAATATATGAAATGTATAATACATCATTAGTGAGTTTATCCCCAAAATGCAAGGTTGGTTTAATAATATTCAAAAAAATCAATTAATGCAATTCATCATTTTTTCTCTATAAGAGAAGAAAACATACAATCATCTCAGTAGATACAGAAAAAGCATCTGACAAAATTCAACACCAATTTCTGGCCAAAACTGTCAGAAAACTAAGAATAGTACAGCATCTATGAAAAACCTACAGCTAGCATCATAATGGCGAAAACTAAATGTTTTACCCCTAAGGTCAGAAGGAAGACAGGGATTTCTGCTCTCATCATTTCTATTCAACATTATATTAGAGGTTCTAGTCAATGAAGTAAAGCAAGAAAAAGAAGAAGCATTCAGATAAAAACTCTATTTGCTGGCAAAATGATCATCTATGGAGAGAATTCAATGAAATTTACACAAGGTCTACTAAATCTACTAAGTGAGGTTGGCAAAGTTTCAAAATACAAAATTAATACACACAAATCAACTGCATTTCTATAGACTAATAATGAAGAATAGAACATTTCAATGATACCATTTGCAATAGAATAAAAGTATGAAGTACTTAGTGATAAATCTGGGAAAAGATGTGAGAGACCTGTACACTGAAAACTAAAAAAGAAATCTGAGAGAAATGAAAGAGAGTTAAGTGTATGGAAAAATGTATCTTGTCATGGCTCAAAAGACACAACATTGTTAAGATGTCAATTTTCCGCGTATAGATATGTAGATTCAATGCAATTCAAAGCAAAATTTCAACAGAATTTTTTCCTTAAAATTTGACAAATTTGTTCTAAAATATATATGGAAAAGCAAAGAACTTAGAATAGTTAAAACATTTTTAAAAAAGGAAAAAACTGGAGGACTAACAGTATTCGATTTCAAGATGTATTATAAAGCTAAGTAATCGACACAACGTGGTATTGCCATCAAGATAGACAAATAGGTTAATGTAACAGCACAGAAAAATTCAGAAATAATTCCACACATATACAAACAACTGGCTTTTGACAATGGTGCAAAAGCAATTCACTGGAAAAAGAATAGTCTCCAAATAAACAATGCTAGATCAATTCGATATTTGAAAAATAAATAAATCTTATCACTAATCCATACCCTGCATCATATAGAAAAATAAACTAAAAATGGATCACACATTTAAATGCAAAGCCTAAAATTATTAAATTTGTAGAATAAAATATAGAAGAAAAATTTTGTGTTCTTGGTTTATGCAAAGATTTCTTAGATACAAGAACAAAATCACGATCTATGAAAGAAAAAATAATAAATTGGACTTTATAAAACTCTAAAACTCCTCTTAAAAAGACAAGCTACAGACTAGTATAAAATACTTACAAACTAGGTGCTTGTATCCAGAATATATAAATGACTCTTAGAAATCAATAATAAGAAAACAACCCCATAAGAAAATGAAAAAAATATCTAAACAAACACCAGATGAAGATGAATGGGTAGCAAAGAAGGACATGAAAAGGTGCTTAAAATCATCAGTCATTAGTGAAATGCAACTAAAAACCACAATGAGATAAACACCTATCTGAATAGCTAAAATTAGAAAGACTGAACATACCAAGTGCTGGCAAGGAGTGCAGGAAGTGGAACTCCCTCAAACACTGCTGTTGGTAAGGTACAATGGCACAGTCACTTTGGAAATCAGTTTGAAGCATCTTAAAAAGTTAAACATATGCCTACTAAACGTCCCAATCATTCTGTTCTTAGGCACTTATCTAAGAGCAAAAAAAGCATGTGGCCATGCATGAACTTATAACAAATATTCGTAAGAATGGAAACAACTTTAATATCTATCAACAGTGAATAGGTGAATATATCAAATAAGAATGCTGAAGAAGCAGATAGACAGAAAAGAGAACATTCTGCATGATTTCACAATAAAGTTCTAGAAAATGCATACTAATGTATAGTGATAGAAAATACTAGAGGAGTGAGGGGGAGAATGATAAAGAAATGTAATGATCATGTTCAGTGTCTTGATTGGGTGATGGGTGTATATAGACATCAAAAGCTATCAAATTGCACACTCTGGAGATGTGCAGTTTATTACATGTCAATTAAAACAGTTAAAAGTATTGTAAACAAAACCCAATACAAAAATCAAAATCAGAAAATATTTTCGCAACACGTGATAGACTATGGGTTTAATTTACAAGTTTAATTTAATTTAGAAATCCATCAGAGTGATATTTCTAAGACGCTTAAAATTTTTTATAAAAAATGAACAGATCTAAAATAATCAAACAAAAAAATTAATAAGTGTTAAAGAGATATTTATCTTCACTTATTGTTAAAGAAGTACAAATTAGACAGCAAGTGAAATATCTATTAATACCTATGGTAAAAGTTTAAAATGTCAATATACGCCACCGTCAGCCAGTGTCCGGGTTGAAACATCTTCTTGTGCACTGTTGGAAAGAGTCTATTGGTAAAACATTATTTGGAATTTAATTAAGATCCTATCTATTAAAATCAAAATGCACCAACAGTAAATCCAACTATGTGTAGGAATTTGTTCTATGCATGTAATGGTAGATATTTGTTGAGTTCAGCAATGTTTGACATAAGAAAACAATCAATCAAACCACCAAATAAAACCAGCTTGTATGTGAATCAGCAGGTGGAATAGTCTGTCAATTACAGTACCGCATAGTTTTCAAAAGAAAGACGTTGATGTATATACAGTGAGACCTCAGTATCTGCAGATTCTGCAATACATCCACAGGTTTGACCAGCTGCAGAGTGAAAATATTTGGAAAAAAAAATCCTTCAATACAATAATAAAAATACTATAAATAAAAACCATAAAGTATAACAACTATTAACATAGCATTTACATTTTATTAGATATTATAAGTAATCTAGAAATGATTTAAAGTATATGGGAGGATGTGGGTAGGTTATATGAAAATACTATGCCTTTTTATATCAGGAATTTGAACATCCGTGGATTTTAGTATCTGTGAGCATTCCTGTAATTAATGTCCCTCAAACCCCTTATGCCCCCAGCAAATATTGAGGGGGATAACACATGCTGGTATAGAAAGGGCACAGAAGGTATATTATTGAGTGAAAAGAGCAAGGTATGGCTATTTTATATATAAACGATTCCATTTGTGAAAAATTAAAAAGCTTTCACACACACACACACACACATCACGTTACACATGCCCCTATGCGTAAGAGTATTCAGAAAGGACACACAACAGTTAAAAGTGATTAACTGTGATCAAAGATTAACTGTCTAATCATATGTATGGTTTCAATTTCTTTTCCAATTTTTACAAAACCAGTTTCTATCACTACTATTGTAAAATTAATAAAATAGAATACTAAAACATGGGCCAGGCACGGTGGCTCACGCCTGTAATCCCAGCACTTTGGGAGGCCGAGGCATGTGGATCACAAGGTCAGGAGATAGAAACCATCCTGGCTAACACGGTGAAACCCCGTCTCTACTAAAAATACAAAAAAAATTAGCCTGGCATGGTGGCGGGCGCCTGTAGTCCCAGCTACTCGGGAGGCTAAGGCAGGAGAATGGTGTGAACCTGGGAGGCAAAGCTCACAGTAAGCCTAGATGACGCCACTGCACTCCAGCCTGGGCAACAGAGAGAGACTCCGTCTTAAAAAAAAAAAAAAAAAAGAATACTAAAACATGATGTCCCTTTTTTCCAAACTTTGGGTAATTGAGTTTTAAATTGCCATTCTTGATATTTGCGATTATAAAATTAAAATATCTGGATAATATTCAGAATGTTATTTTGAAGCTCTAGCCCTAAAATGATTACCTAAACCATGTATTACTATTTAGCTACTTCCCTGGTGTGGTGGAAAGAAGGTGCATGACCTTTGGCCTTAACAGAGTCCCTTTACAGGCCATGAGACCTTGGGCAAATTATTGCCTCTCAAGCCACAAATGTCTGACCGGTAAAATGGGAACAATAATATTTATGTCACAGAAGTGTGCTAATTACACATTGTATACCTGTATTAAAATATCTCACATACCCCATAAATACATCTATATATGTACCCCTAAAAATTAAAAATTAAAGAAATTTTTAAAAAGCAGTGTGTTAAGATTGTATGAGAAAGAAGAAATTTAGTTTTTTGAAACTGTAGGGCCAGATCATCTTTCTTGCCAAGGAAATGTTATTCAAAACTTTGTAGACATCAGATAGCTGACGTGAAGCTCTCCTTCATAGTACACAGAGTTCTCACTGCTGGCTCAAAGGAAGGATACTGGGATTCTGTCAATCAAATTTATTCAATCAACAGGTCAGATGAAGGATGTTCTCAGTTACCTGGGGAACTTTGGGGGATGACCCTGGATGAACTTTACGATTTTTTTTCCTCTCTGAGTTTTCTTTTGGAAGGGTGAATGTAGCTGTTTTGTCAGTGTTTGTGTGTATGCCTTTTCTTCTAGGTAAATATTGATTTTTCTTGCTGGATTACTAAACTCCCCCCCAAAATTTCTCCATCTCATAAAAGACCATTTGTAAGAGGACAAATACTGGTCATATTCATAAATACCAGATGAAATAAATTTTATGCATGCTTGGGCTTGAGTGATGGACTAACTGATGTTATGATGTGGAAAACTAGTCAGGATAGAATCACAGAATCTGAAAGTGCCATTAGAAGTTTTCCAACCAAGTCCCCAAGTAAGGGATGTTGGCGACCCATTTTCAAGCTTGTCACTTAGTTGGTGACCATCCAGCACGTCACCCACTCTTTTGATCTGATGAATGAAATGGGGCCAGCTAGACACATCTCTTCTTGCAAGATACTGGAGATCTTTTTATTTATATAAACAGTAATACAGTGCATTTGGAAACATCACGATGTCCTATCAGCTAGGATTTATTGCCTGGATTTGTTTTTAAGACACAGGAGAAAGAAGATGGTCTCTATGTATGACAAGAGGCAACAGAGAGGAGGAGACAGAGCAGAGGCTTTTCTGAGTCCTGATCTCTTGATGAGGATTTCTTCCAAAACTTCAGAGCTTTAGGAATGCCACTGGCTTCTCTAATGTGCATGGAGAGTATTTCTGTATTTTGAGAACAAAGAAAACCAAGTGATAGCTACAAATCTGAGAGCAAATCAAGAAATATATCTCAAAGAAAATCCCCTGGGGGTGTCTACGATCAGGACACTTCACCCACGAGGCAGAAAATCTGAGCAGTCCTCTGATAAGATTCCCCCAGATTGCCTCAGAGGTTAATCCGTTCCTGATGCTGCTCTGTGGACAAGGAGATGATTATCCAATGTGTCATGCTGAAGGCATAACTTCTGTAAGCCCTGCCGGTCACCTTGCAGCCCTGGCCAGGCAGGCTAGAGGCCCTGTTCAGAATCCCAGTTCTTTCCCATCAAGCACAGAATTTCCCCTGGGTTTGCTGGGCACGTCTTAATTCTTACTAACTGATGGTAATTTTGACCTGTGAGTTAACAGGAACTGCCCTTCGAATTTCTTTTGGCCTTCATGCAATCTATTAAGGCACTTAAGCTTCTGCCTTCTACATAAAACACTCCTATTTTTAAAAACAAACTTTTAAGTCAAAAATGACAGGGTTAATTACTCTGAAATATGCTGTTTACAGCCCAAACTCCATAAAACAGAATACATGATTTAATACACCATCCAAGACAGCACTGGTTTTCATTTCTGCACAATCAGGGACTAAATCTATGTCACTCACTCCCCTATGTGTGCTGGAAATGGTTTTATGTTCCATCTTACTTTAAATTATACACATCAAGATCATAATGGGACACAGTCTACTTTGTTGCCAAAACCTGCTAGGTTAGATCATCTATTAAACTCTATTTATTTTTTATGACAAACAAGAAAAATGACAAAGCAGCTACTGAATGCCCACTAATGAACACCAAATGCCTCTCGAGTTTTTCTTCATATTGTACTCATTTGTTCAGGAGTCCAGTTAACTTCCTCTTTGATGCTCTACCTCCCAAAAATATTCCTAAGAAGAAGCTGGTTTTCATAAGCTACTGGGGACTGAACTGGTTACCATCTGCCCTCTTGCTCTGATTCTGGGGTCAAAAGTTTGATTCGACCTTGACAATGCAAAGTTTCGGTAAAAGGAGAAAATCTCACGTACCACTGCGGTTACTTATCTTGGGGGCCAAATAAGCAAAATGAAATATTAACTCTACGTTTGAAAGAGTCACATTTGTATCTAGAAATGCTTTTAGAAAGACTTCCAGATGAAAACGGGAAGAGGAAATAACCCAGCTAAGGACAGAGTTCCCTAAGATGGTAGCTGTTAGAGCTGCTTAAAAATCAGACTCAGAAAATTCAAAGGGGCATTTGGAGTCAATTGCATCAACAATTCAGATTTCGACAGTGCTGCCGATTTTTACTTGCTGTATATTTTTTAGGTTTGTTTGGAAAACTTTCTAAGTGCTATTTAAAGCTATTGCTCACCTACCATGCTCTAGAGTGCATGCTTAGCCCAGCTGGTCAAGAGAAAATCCCACTGGTGACACACGCCTAACACACTTTGTGCCCAGTGGCCTCCTAAGATTTAGAGTCTCTGAATATAGAAATAGGCTTATGGGACCCTGGGACAAAAAAGTGCAGTGTTCTGCCTTCTTCGTAGCATAGCATGGAGGATAGAAAGGAATAGCTGCCTAATTCCCTGGTCCCTCACTAAAACCGATCCTGGTTAATGTGGCAGACCGAGGAGACAAACAGGCTGCTTTTCTTTCAGAAGGTTCCAGGGGTTGCAATGACATGAAACCTCAGCATGTTAAAATAAAATAAAATAAAATAAAATAAAATCGACCAGGCACAGTGGCTGACGCCTGTAATCTCAGCACTTTGGGAGGCCAAGGCGGGTGGATCACCTGAGGTCAGGAGTTCGAGACCAGCCTGGCCAGCATATAGTGAAACTCCGTCTCTACTAAAAGACAGTAAGTTATGGAGATAGCAGTGAGTTACCATTTTGAATTGGAGATTTGGAATACCATTTTAATTATATCACACTCATTTCATTTAAACGTCTCTGTGTTATCAATAGATGCTTTGACGCTGGGACTGCATAGGCAAACGCATGGTGCAATTTACCTTTTGAAGGTGGCAAGTGAATCATGGGATACAAAATGTGGAAAATACCAAAAAGCCGTAGTTCCTAGAGAAACAAGTGGTATGTAGAAGTTTCCTAAGTCGAATTGAAAATTTTTTTAAAAAAATGGTTTTGTACACTTGGGGTGTGTATGATTGTAGTGTGAAGGTTGGAACAGGCATGAAGAAAATAAAGTGGTCCCATAGGCTCAGAATATTCTGACTTTGAGTTAATACTCAGGAAACAACATTCTCCCATCTGCTTTATAATGCAGGCTAAGTCTGTTCAAATAATTCCTGCATTGAACTCTTTCATGCACGGCTAACCGTGGCCACCTTTCTTCCTGTCTATTCCTCACACAAGGTGAGCTGAATGATAATATCTGAGGAAATGCAGACGGAGGCTTACAGACATGGCTTACTTCATGAGACTCCACATGGAAGATGACTTAATTGGGCCAGATCCTGTCTAAATTTGAATTCACTCTCTTGAGGACCTTAATCAGGGAATTTTTTCTACTTAAAATCTTTGGCAGGCAGGCGGGTTTGCAGTATAAGATACCCAAGTAAATTTTAATTTCAGGAAAAGACAATGATTACTTTTTTAGCATAAGTATTTCCCAAATATTGCCCTGGGCCACATTTATATCACAAACAAGTATTCATTGTTGAAATTCAAATTTCATTGGGCATGCTGTATTTTTGTTGTTGTTGCTTAATCTGGCAACTCTACCTATAAGAATTGATATTTGTAAGTCACTTTTAAATATTAGTAAGAAAGAACCCTGGAAACCGTGTTTATCTTCCATATCTTCTCCATACCTGGAAAAAGATCCAGGCTATTTTCGTAGAAAATAAAATAATGTATGACAAAATGGCAACCGTGAATTTTATGGGTGTTTAGCCATAAGATAAACTCTTCATGAAATCTCTGTTGGTGCCAGTGACATATTACTAACAGAAACCTATTGATAATTTCTATTTTTATTAGAAAATAAGATTAAGGTGAGTTAGGCTACATCAAAAATCAAAATTCTTTTTTCTTCTTCTTCTTCTTTTTTTTTTTTTTTTTTTGAGACAGAATCTCACTCTGTTACCCAGGCTGGAGTGCAGTGGTGTGATCTTGGCTCACCATAACCTCCACCTCACGAGTTCAAGGGATTCTCATGCCTCAGCCTCCTGAGTAGCTGGGAGTACAGGCGCGTGCCACCACACCTGGCTAATTTTTTGTATTTTTGGTAGAGACTGGGTTTCACCATATTGGTCAGGCTGGTCTCGAACTCTTGACCTCAGGTGATTGGCCAGCCTTGGCCTCCCAAAGTGCTGGGGTTACAGGCATGAGCCACCACACCCAGCCCAGAATTCTTTCATTACTTTAAAACTATTTCTAGTCCCACAGCAATTTAATAAAGTTGAAAATATATTAAAAATCGAATTTGTCTTTATTTAACTTCATAAACTGAGGCAAGTCAAACAAACCCTAACAGAAAGATCAACTGGTTAACCTTCTTAAGAAAAAGCCACGAAAGCTATTCTTTGTAGGTCTCATCATACCCTGTAAAAGGACAAAAAAATGAGGCTCTGACATCGAATATTGACAACACATGATTAGAATTTCTGATCTCAATGGTTACATTTTTTTCCTAAGCAAAAAATAAAAATAAATTAGATTACAATTATTTGTAAAATCTCCTCTAACAGCAATTGTACAGTCATGTTCAACATACCATATTAGAAAATTGCCCATTGCAACATTTAAACTTTTATGCTTCAGTCTAATGCAAAGTTATTCAAATTTGATGAAGGTTCCTTGTGGATTTCAATTCCTTCACAAGGGAAGGATAAATGGGTACAAGTCTTTTCAACTTAAAATATGAAAACCGAGTGGTCATTTTACAAAGACCTGACAAAGAAAAAGAGCTCAGATTGTAATCTGCTATTTCTTTCTGGGCAACCACCACCCAGCTCCCTGACAGCTGGAACCACAGTGACAGAGCCCAGCTCTCTGACAGCTAGAACCACAGTGACAGAGCAGGCGGAATGCTCATAGAACAAGCTGTTAGAACAACACTGTTTTACCTTGAGTCCCCTTAGGGCTCCTTGATGCTCTCTTTCCCTCCATAACACGCGCACATATTATTTAGTTAGGGGACTCTTCTGTCTGCAAAGGTAGACCCAACAGGAATGTTGATAGTGAACATCATTCTGTCCTAAATGAGGAATTGTGTGCTTGGTTTGCAGGGACAGAAAAACCTCATTGGAACCCTACTAAGCTGAAGTAATGATGATTTAGGCAAGATTCAAGAAGATGCCAATAAAGACATTCTATAGCATTTTAGAGCAGAAAATCAAGGCCAAGAACACAAAAAGACTTCTACAGGGCTGAAACACAACTCTTCAGTAGTTCATTCCTGGGACCTGTCTCCCTTGTCTTATTTTTCAACATCCTTATTCTTGGCTCCTGATTCTAAGGCATAAAGATATATGAATCTTGACCAAAGTCACATGTGGTAAAAATAGGAGTCACATCCAAGGCTGCCTGGCTCTAAAATTCAGCTTTTAACTCTATACTATTAATATGTTAACTATTCTAAATTCCATGGCAGTCACTTTTTTTTTTTTTGGCCTAAATTTGAATTAGGCAAATTTGAAAGACTACAGTACAAAATATTTAAGATCTTACATTATGCCAAAATAAAGTATACAGTGCTCCTATTTTTTTTAAGTGCTGAGAATTGCAAAATTTCAAAACTGACTGTCAGACTCAATTGTAAAATGTTTTTATGACATTGCCATAAGAGAGTATAGATTTAGCTGGAAATAAATATACATACATATACATATCATTTTTGTCAGTATCCCATGAAGCATGTTGCAATTAACATGCATCAGTATTCCTGAGCAATATGTATAAGCATTATGTTGATATCTTAATATGTATTGTTATAATTTATTATTTAATAAACATTGTTATTAGTGTAACCTGAAAAATATCTTCTTTAACAAAGTCATCCACATATTCACTATGTTGCAGTGCTAGAGCTGATGCTGAAAATTGTGCCTGCAAATCGCTCACTTTTAGGAACATGTTAGATGTGATAAACCACTAAGCAGTAGATCAAACTACCAAAGTGTGCTGTGCTGTTAATTTTAGAGAGCACTAAGGGAAGCATTAGAGACATTGCTGAGAAAATAAAAAGCAGTCTTAAAGCAAAAATATGTTAACCACATTTGTAAGAGTATATGGTCCCAAAATTAAATTTGCTCCTTCACTCCACTTTTACATTGGTTCCTAGGAAAAAGTTACGCTTGAATGATGCTGGGTTTTCAGGAATGCATCTCTCACACAAATGGCAACCACCCTGCATTTTTTCATTAAAAGCATCTGACAATGTTTGGCTTTCTTTCCCAGCTCTATGAAAGAGTCTTGTAGTTTATCAGCAAGAATGGAATTTCCATGGAGATAAAGACTCATGTAGCCCCAGTACTTAATGCCATGCTTACCTGGAGCATAACAGTAGCTAGTAAGTATTCAGTCAATAAGCAAATGAATAAATATACTACCTCAGATCACTTAACACCATCACCCATCCCCAAAATTTCACTCTGAACACTTCCCTCTGGATCGTTTATAAGAGTGCTTTATTCAACGAATTGACAACTTACCCCTAATCTGGCCTGTCAACTAACAACTAATTAAGCCATTTTACAATTCTTTAGTAATTCAAACAAATGAAAATCTTTGACACGGAATTGTTTCCAAGGCATCAGAGTCTTTCCCACCACGGGATTTTCAACGCAACGCTTTGTTTTGATATTCTCCATCTTCATTGAGAATAGACGTAAGAAATAGTTTTTTGGGCTGTTCTTTGTGCTTATGGTAAGGATGATAAGTTTTTAGCTATATCACACAAGGTCCGGTTCACCAGAATCCCCCATATAAATTCCTGCCTGATGCTAGTTATCAATAGCAAATAGATTTTCCCGGGCAATTGATTTGTTTTCATCTCTTTAAACTGTAAATTGTATAATTAGCAATGTTTCCTTTTGTCCGTGTGTGTGCGTGTGTGTGTGTGTGTGTGTGTGCTTTACATGCTAAACTTAGAATCTAAATTTGTGAACCAATGTAACAAGAGTTTAGCCCAATTTCTGGTCATCATTTTTGTCCCTATCCTTACCTTTCTTTTACGGCTTTCTATTTTAATTTATCTTGTATTTTATTCATCTTTTATTCAAGCCCCTTTTGGAACAAGGCAGAGTTTCAACTAATGCAAAGTAAATAATGTCAAAATCTATCAAAGTCCTTAGTTTTCTTTTACCCTTTGAAGGGAGAAATTAATGGACTTTGCTTTAGTAGATAAGATAGGCATGCATTTTTTTTAACACACCATGTGGCTTTTTCTAGGCTAGGTGATATGTTGTGAAATACTCAGTGACTATAACTTTGTTATAGATGGTACTAACTTATCTGGTCCAAAATCCAAACTCACTGCTCTGTTCCCTCTGAGCTTATTTGGGGACTGGGAGCAAAGTCAGGGCAGGGCGTAGATCACATTGTTCATCTCCAGCTCAGAATCTGTTTGTCAATTTCTTTTTTTTTTTTTTTTTTTTTTTTTTGAGAGGGAGTCTCGCTCTGTCACCCAGGCTGGAGTGCATTGGTGCATGTTGGCTCACTGCAAGCTCCGCCTCCTGGGTTCACACCATTCTCCTGCCTCAGCCTCCTGAGTAGCTGGGACTACAGGTGCCCGCCACCACGCCCTGCTAATTTTTTGTATTTTTTTTTAGTAGAGACAGGGTTTCACTGTGTTAGCCAGGATGGTCTCCATCTCCTGACCTTGTGATCCGCCTGCCTCAGCCTCCCAAAGTGCTGGGATTACAGGCATGAGCCACTGTGCCTGGCCTACCTGTTTGTCAATTTCAATGAACTTTCATGTGGGTGCCATCTGGTCGTTATCTGCAGTATCTATGTCTGCCTTGACAGTTTCATCTTGTGAGTTTTCCATTAATTAGGCCAGTAACTCTGATCTGTTTGGTTATTTGTTACCAAAGTCTAAGGCACAGAGTATGCAGACTCTAGGCTCAGGCTTGCATTCATTTGCCAAATCTGTCACTTGCCAGCTGTGTGACTTTGTCCCTTATCCTCTCTGTGACTCAGTCTCCTCGTCTGTAAAAGGACACCAACAACAGTAAATTATGGGGATTAAATGAGGCACTGTATGTGAAATCCTTGGTACAATGCCTGGCATATGGCTGGTAGTCACTGAAAGTTTTCTATTGTTATATTGTTGCTGTTTGTAGCTTCTGCAAGTTCTACCTTTCCATGACATCCATTTAACCAGTTCCATGAGCATCTAGCTGACCTTGCCCTTCTTATGGATATAAAGAGTCTATTATTTTTAGCCTTGGAGTTCCTTACCAATACTCCCTTAAATTCTTTTTTAGGGGCCATGTCTAATTTCTAGTGTATGCCTTCTTGTTTCCTCACTTAGCTTGTCTTTCCATTTTTGAAAAATGGAAGGAGAAAAACCTATTTTATTTTGCCAATTGACCATGAAGAGTTGTATGTGTGCTTTTGTTGTTTTCCTTAAAGTGCCAGGTCTTTTAGTTCCTTGGCATGCATTTATCCTGGTCTTTTAGCAAGCTATTCTAAAATAGTCACCAGGCTGTCTTAGCTTTTAAACTCTTCCTTTCAGTTTTTCCCTAACAAATGTTCTCACTTGGCCATTAAGCTCTTTTCATGAATAATAACATGAGGCATTTCTTTTGGTTTTCCTTTTCCCTCTGGGAAGTAAAAATTGCCCTGACAACTGCTCACTAGTGTTTCACCCCCAATTTCTTCCTGCAAGATGCCCAGTCATGACTCAGGGCCAAGTTCCACATCTTTCTTTCCATCTGGGCAAGTCTACAAAGCTGCCTTCTCAAAAGCTTTGCCTCTACCTGTCTCTTGATAGGTTTTTTCTGTCGGCCTAGTTGAATCCCACATGGCTCATCCTTTTATCCACCCAACAAGTATTTCATGAGCCTCTATTGTGTGTCAAATTCTCACACAAAGTGAAGAGGACCCCTTGGGGCATAAAACAGTATCCCTGTCTGAAGGAATGTACTGTCTAGTGAGGATTAATGTTATGATGGGGGAAAGTACAGATATTATGATGCATTTAGCAGAGATGCCCCACCCAGTTGTATTGGTTTAGGGAAGGCTTCCCTAAGAGGGAGATATATTAGCTGAGATTAATGAAGAAAGAATTATAGTCATGCCCTGCAATAATGATTTTTTGGTCAAGGACAAACCACATATATGACAATGGACCCAAATATAACACCATATTTTTTACTGTACCTTTTCTATGTTTAGATACACACACACTTACTGTTGAGTTACAATTGCCTACATTATTCATTACAGTTGCATCTGTACTGGTTTGAAGGTTGAGAGCAATAGGCTGTACCATATAGCCTAGGTGTATAGTGGGCTATTACACAACTAGGTTTGTGTAATTGCACTCCATGATGTTTGCACAATGATGAAATCATCTAATGACTCATTTCTCAGAATGTATCCCTGCCATTAAGCAACACATGACTATAATATAAATATGATCCCACCATAGTGGCCATTGAGAGCATTTGCCAATTGACTGAATGATAAAGGAGTAGAAAAAGCACATTAGCCAATTCTTTTTAAAACCTTGGCCATGGAAGATTGGAAAGACATTGGTTTCAAGAGGGGAAGAGGTAAAGCATAGGAGGGAACTGATAGAGCAAAATCATTAGAAGTATCAAGGAACTGGAGATCTAGACATTACCCGAGGAACAGTACTGTGACAGCCACTGAAGGGGAGGGCTGTGAGGACAGGACATGACGGCCACAAGCATGAGTGGCCACAAGGAGTCGAAGTGGTGGCCTTTGAGGCTGGGGAGATGATGTCACCATGGGATAGATGGTCAACAGGGAAGTTGAAGCCATTTGAGATCACAGAACTTCCAGGGTAGAGGAAGCAGAGGGAGAAAATCAGTAAGTCTTGTACTAAAGACTTCAGTGACTGAGGAAGAAAGACCTAGAAGAGTCAACACATTCAAGAAGCAATAGAAAGCAGCATAGTCATAGCCCAGGCTCCAAAGTCTGAGACACAGGGTGTAAAGGCCAGCTCTGTCACTTCCTGTGTGACCTTGGACAATCCACGTTACTGCTCTGTAAGCTTCATTATCCTTCTCTTCGTGTGGGAAATCATCATAAACACCTATCTCCTAGAATTACAGGACTCTTCTGTGAGAATGAGGTCACATGGGAAATGCTTAGTCAAGAGGTCAAGACCTTAAGACATTAGGTATCAGATTCCAAATTGAGAAAACTGAGTGAGTGCAAATTATCACAGAAAGTATTTAAAACAACACAAAAATAAGAATCAAACTATGGCCCTTAAACTCCTTATAGATATGGAGAGAATAAATGGCCGTATGGGTTGTTGGCTGTAGGGAAAGACATCTGTTCCAAGGCTTTCCCCAAAGACAGTCATGCACAAAGTCCTCCCTTGCCCCCATTCATAAAAAAGGGGGTGTAGATTCCAGAGAACTACATGGGGAGCTTCCTGTGTGAGCCCTGTGGTAGAAGACACAGCACGTACTAGGGTCTCGCTTCCTCCTGTAGATCTAAAGGGCTAATTGCTGATGAACTGGCCAAAGGAGGGATGCCTGCACTGGGTTCGGCCTGCACTCCTAGAGTTGGTCAGGGAAAAAGCTGAGTTAGCATTTTCCACAGACTGGATATGGTGGCCCCAAAGAGAGAGCTGCTGTTTGGTTGCATTGGGTCCTGTCCAACTGGGCTGACTGAACGGGCCATGGAGCCTGCGAGATAGCAGCTAAGGGAGGAGTGACGATTCCCAGGGGCTGCAAAAATGTGCAGAGGAGCAGGCTGCAGTCAGATGTGAGTGAGGATGGTCTCTGAAGAACTTTCTCACAGGTAAGCAGCCTTCTTCAGCAGGCTGGGTGGGAGCTGAGTGAAGGTGCCTCATTGTGACTTTGAATAAAGACGGAGGCTCTGCACATTACATCAGACCAGACGGTCTAATTTCCGAATCAAAACTAGACTCTATTCAGCCATCGAATTTATTCATGCCTGGTAATTTAATGTGACTAAGGCTTTTTATTACTTTGGAATAATGGGGAATTAATATAGTGACAATAAAATCAGTATGATGGTGATTATTATAATTATCCCTATTATATCTTCTTTTAGAAGATGGGAAGAACTATAGAGGGACAAAAACAGATAAAATAGTTCCTTGAACACCTGTGAGCTCTACATGTTCAATATCAAGTTATTATTATTAAATAAAAAGAATGAAGACCAGCAAAAAAGATATAGCTGTTTGATACACATCTTAAAGAAACTAGAGAGTTTTACCTGAAGTTGGAGAATTTATTAACTCTGGAAGGAGTGTGAAAGAGGCAAGTGTTACCTTTAATCCTGAAATACACAGAATGAGAGTGAGTCGTAGCTCTCAGAGAGGAGTCAAGGGAGGCTCCCTCATTTCAGTCAAGCACAGAGACAGGAAGAGTTTTCTAAATAGGCTGAGTATTTAGGGTGAGTCTGCCCATCCGGAATGGATGTCTCTGAGTGAACAGAATGGAGATTGAACCAAGGTAGAGGAAGCAGAGGGCAGGATAGGCAAGATAGAAGGGAAAGAACGGGTGAACAAAATTCCACATTTCCATTGGTGACTTAGAACAGAGGTAGAGGGCTGGGCACGGTGGCTACGCCTGTAATCCCAGAACTTTGGGAGGCCGAGGTGGGTGGATCACCTGAGGTCAGGAGTTCGAGACTAGCCTGACCAACATGGAGAAACCCTGATTCTACTAACAATACAAAATTAGCCAGGCGTGGTGGCACGTGCTTGTAATCCCAGCTACTCAGGAGGCTAAGGCAGGAGACTCACTTGACCCCAGGAAGCGGAGGTTGCAGTGAGCCGAGATCACACCACTGCACTTCAGCCTGGGCAACAAGAGCGAAACTCTGCCCCCCAGCCCCCACCAAAAAAAAAAAAAAAAAAAAAAAAAGAACAGAGGTAGAGATGGGGCAGGTAAGTTCTGCAGAACTGGGAATAGGGACCTAAGCCTCTCTCCAACAGGACAGCCATGAACTGGGTTGATTGTGTTGAATTCTGCAGCTTCCCACTGTCATTTCTAACTCCAGGGAAATGCATTTAAATGGTCAGGAGGTACCTTCTATAATGTTTACATAACATACATACACTCATATATCTCACACACACATATAATTCATGTTCTGCCATTTGTTATTCGTATGTGACGGCAAAGGCCTATAATGTATAATAACATCTAATGGAAATAGCAACCTTACGTTTATAACAGAGATGTGGTGAGGTGTAACAGTGGAGCTGCATTCACAGCACACATTTGCACACATTTGAATTACCGGGGCTATGAGGCTGCTGTGCTGATAGCTGCTCTCCCAAAGTGCACGTGTGTATCTTTTCAGGATCTTCTTAAATTAGGTTGGTGCAAAAGTAATTGAGTTTTTTGTCATCAAAAGCAATGACAAAAGCCCCAGTTACTTTTGCACCAACCTAATAACTCAGAAATAAATGGAATTGAGGCCGTATGTGGCTGGGGGTATGGAGAGTGAGCTCCATCACTCTCCCGTAATGTCTGCAACCCTGTGATTTGCAGTGAGAAACTCCTTGCTCTCCTTTCTAATAATTCCTGTTTGGGGTTGCAGTGGCATTTTTGCATGTTGTGGTTTGCCTTCTATGCTATGATTGGTTCACATCACTGCCTTTGAGTTCCAAATGCAGGAAAGCTGAATCTACTGCCTTCTTCTCCATCCAGTGCTAAGATCTGCCTTTTGGGATCCTGCCCTGAAGTCAGGGAGAGCAGGATGAGAAATGAACATCTCTGTAGCTCCCCAGGATAAGACACCACTCAAACTTCAGCCCTTTCCCTAGCAACTTCTGGGGCTCCAGCCCAATTTGTTATATTCAGACATGCACCAGAATTTGGCATTCCCTGGAATTAAGCCAAGTCACAGGCCAGACGTGCTTATTAGTTGATAATGAATTGCATTTTACATATTTATGCGTTTGATATGTGTTTCACTAGTATGCGTTTGCTATATATTTCACTTGGCAATTTCCCAAACATTTTTATGTCCAGTGTCTCAGACATAGTGGTGAAAATATATATAGGTTTTGGTAGAGATGGACCTGGACTTCCCCACTAGCCAGGGATGTTGACTCTGGACCACTTAGGAAACCTCTCTGTGACTCATTTTTCTTGTTGGAAAAGGACATTTGTAAAATAATCTCCCTTACAGGATTGCCTTAGGGACCAATTGAGAGTCTTTATATAACATTCTTAATCTAATAACTGATATCCAGTAGAATTTTAGTTACTGTTAATAAGCATGGTACTATTATTAACTCCACAAAGGTTACGTACTTATCCCCATTTAATGGATGAGGCAAGGTAGGTTCAAGAAATTGAGTGGCTGGTTCCATGCCACACACTGAAGCAGCGATCTCAAGAGGCCAAACTCAGTGACTTTTCCCCTATGTTTTTATTGAGTTGCATTTTAGTAATTAGTGCCAGGCCATGCTAGACATAATCAATCAATCTATCTATCATGTATCTATCTATCCATCCATCCATCCATCCATCTATGTACCTGTGTATCTATCCATCTAACTGTCCATTCATCCATCTATCCATCCACCCATGTATCTATCTATCCATGTATCTATCCTTCCCTCCTTCTATCCACCTACTATCTATCTGTAGTTTTCTTTTAATCATACAAGGATTCAATCGTTTTTATAGCAATAACTGGCTGTTTGTTGTTAGGCAAACACAGCCTAAGTCTACCTGGTCTTTGTGTCATGTTTCTCTAAAATGCAAAGTTTTTTTCTTAAACTCACAATTTTAGGAAGCATTTGTGCAGCCTATTCCCCTTCATGGATTAAGTTAGAAGAAATCAGACAATTTGATTCAGTACTTGGTGCTTTAGGTATTTTATCTAAATTGGCAAAACACTCCTTGCCCCTCCAAAAGGAATACTGGGGTCCTGAGCATGCATTAGCTGTGGTTTCTGCGGGGGCTGGAGTCACATCGGCTTCCTGAACAGAGGTCTGCACATGAAGGGAAAGAGACCTCATAGCAAGAACACAAGCCTGGCATGGAATCTAAACACTCTTTAGTTGAATGTCAGATGACAGCTTGGATTTCTGAGTTTTCTGAGTGTGATCTGAGGAAGCGGGTCTGGCCTGCCACCCACGTTTTTGGCAAGCAATGAGGCTTACAACTGACTGTCCTCCAGTCGGCTCCTGTGCATAAGCGTTTTGAAGGACTTCGGCAAGAAGCCAAAGTGACATCATTGCTGCTGTTATCAGATGGGATGAAGTCCACATGTAAGGGCCCTGGATTGGGCTGCTTGGGTTTGAATGGGGGAGGGGCAGGAATCTCACCAAGAGTCTTTTCTTGATACCTGAATCCACCTGACACCGAGTGGGTGCTCAGTAAATATTTGTGGATATGACCCACTGACCTTGGAAATCAGCTGAATTTCAGAACTGTCCATTCATTCTAAAGATAGCTCTTTGATTCTTTCACTGATTAATGAGTCAGTCTCCGTCTTTCTACCACCTCCTGAAATGCCCACCACTCATTAAGAGTCTGCGTGCTGCACTGCCAGACACACTTCATTTGGCAAAACTTAGGTTATGAGCTCACAATGTCAATTCAGGAAACGCAAGATGTATTTATCTAAGATATCTTTTGCTTAGACTCTGTGCTAACGGTGATTCTCCCACCTTGGGATAAATGTAAATGTTTTGCCTTTTCATTTTGAAGATTCTTATTGTCAGTATCAGTTTGTAGCTAAGGTCTGCATACTTTCTCTGGGTGAAATCATCATTCCCTATATTTCCATCTACCATTTCCATGATGAAGACTCCAATATCTATACCTCCAGGCCAAAACCCAGTTATTCTTCATTAATTTTATCAGATCTACCTTCACAAAATTTATTATGACCACATGCCACGTTATAATAAACTTAATTTTTTCCATTAAATTGATTATCTCCTCTATCTAACTAGGTATTTTAAAAGCAACTTTATATCATGAGCATATAAATAGAAAACCCAGCTTCATCTATGTCCCTGCAAAGGACATGATCTCATTCCTTTTTATGGCTGCATAGTATTCCATGGTGTATATGTACCACATTTTCTTTATCCAATCTATCATTGATGGGTATTTGGGTTGGTGCTGCAATGAATATACGTGTGCATGTATCTTCATAATAGAATGATTTATATTCCTTTGGGTGTATACCCAGTAATTGGATTGCTGTGTCAAATGGTATTTCTGGTT
The DNA here is from genome assembly GCF_028885655.2 of Pongo abelii. Taxonomy (NCBI): domain Eukaryota; kingdom Metazoa; phylum Chordata; class Mammalia; order Primates; family Hominidae; genus Pongo; species Pongo abelii. The sequence goes on along the minus strand of NC_072004.2, from coordinate 13,408,384 downwards.
CTAGATTCTTGAGGAATCACCACATTGTCTTCCACAATTAGTTGAACTAATTTACATTCCCACCAACAGTGTAAAAGCATTCCTATTTCTCCATAGCCTTGCCAGCATCTGTTGTTTCTCGACATTTTTTTTTTTTTCAGACTGAGTCTCACTCTGTTGCCCAGGCTGGAGTGCAGTGGCATGACCTCGGCTCACGGCAACCTCCGCCTCCCGGGTTCAAGTGATTCTCCTGCCTCAGCCTCCCAAGTTGCTGGGACTACAGGTGCACACCACCATGCCTGGCTAATTTTTGCATTTCCAGTAGAGATGAGGTTTCGCCATGTTGGCCAAGCTGGTCTGCAACTCCTGACCTCGGGTGATCTACCAGCCACAGCCTCCCAAAGTGCTGGGATTACAGGCCTGAGCCACCAAGCCTGGGCTGCTTCTTGACTTTTTAATAATTGCCATTCTCACTGGTGTACGAACACCGCATGTTCTCACTCATAAGTGGGAGCTGAACAATGAGAACACATGGACACAGGGAGGTAAACAACACACACTGGGCCTGTCAGGGGGGTAGGGTAGGGGGAGGGAGAGCATCAAGATAAATAGCTAATGCATGTGGGGCTCGATACCTAGGTGATGGGTTGATAGGTGCAGCAACCCACCATGGCACACATTTACCTATATAATAAACCTGCATGTTTTGCACATGTATCCCAGAACTTAAAATACAATTAAATTAAAAAAAAAAAGAAAGAAAAGATAACCCAATATTACTTACCATAAATAGCAACTATTGAGAAGTTCAATACTCTGATTTCTCTTGAGATCATATAGATCTTTCGCTTTTTACTATTTAGAAGTTCAAGACACCAAATGGCCACCAAATCCTGTTAATCTGAGCCCAAAAACAACTGAAATCTGGTCTCATTTCTGCTCCCCCACTGCCACAGGGCTGAGTTTTGCAACAACCTCCACTGTTTTTCCTTTCACTTAATTTGCCAGTTATTCCTGGCCGGGTGAGGTGGCTCATGCCTGTAATCCCAACACTTTGGGAGACCAAGGTGAGTGGATCACCTGAGGTCAAGAGTTCGAGACCAGCCTGGCCAACATGGTGAAACCCTGTCTTTACTAAAAATACAAAAATGTAGCCAGGCGTGGTGACAGGTGCCTGTAATCACAGCTACTTGGGAAGCAGGAGAATTGCCTGAATCCTGTAGGCAGAGGTTGCAGTGAGCCAAGATCATGCCATTACACTCCAGCCTGGGCAACAAGAGCAAAACACCGTCTCAAAAAAAAAAAAAAAAAAATTGCTAGTTATTCCAAACTATTTGTACCATATTTCATTAGTCTAGGGTGCACATTTTTTCACATTTTGGTTTCTCTGAAGTGAAGATGCATACTTCAATTGATGATGAATCATAGGGTAATTTGGTGACATTTCTCCTTCTTCAAGGTACATATGAGATTTTACAATCAGTGCATCTTAAATGTGATGAAATGTGTTGATCCCTGCATGCACCACTATGCATAGTTTTCCCTTGGCTGCTTTGGTTCGTGTTTCTCTCTGCCTCAGATGCCCTTCCCTACCTCTGTGTGTTTCATGACTTCTGGTCATGCAAGGCTTTTTGAGTCTTTTAAGGCTCAACTCAGCAACTTTGTCATCCAGGAAACTTTCTCAGACCACCCTCTTCCCCATCTGCATCAGGCATATCCTCTTCTGAGTTGCCATAACACAGAGCACATATCTCTATGTCACATTTCCACATTTTATTATAAATATGTACGTAGGGCCATCCTTACCGGTGATGACCGTGCCATACTCATCAGTAGGCAGAGGCAGCACCAGAAGCCGATTAACAGCACTGACTCAGCTCCACAGTGTCACAGGGTTAATATCTTTGTGCCTCTGTCCCTTTATGTGAAAAACGGGGACATTATTATGCACCTTTCTCATAGGTGCATAGCATTGTTGGGAGAATTAAGTGAGACTACTCATGCCGAGAACTAGTAGAAGTGTCTGGTCCATAACCATCACTGAACAAGCATCAGTTCTTAATAGTGTTATATTTCTAGCCACAATTCCAGCAGAAAACTAAGCCAAAAAGAATTAAAGCTATTTCCTTTTTTAGACGGAGTCTCACTCTGTCGCCAAGCTGGAACATAGTGGTGCAATCTCGGCTCACTGCAACCTCTGCCTCCCGGGTTCAAGTGATTCTCCTGCCTCAGCCTCCCGAGTAGCTGGGACTACAGGAGCCCGCCACCACGCCTGGCTAATTTTTGTATTTTTAGTAGAGACGGGGTTTCACCATGTTGGCCAGGATGATGGTTTCGATCTCTTCACTTCGTGATCCACCCGTCTCAGCCTCCCAAAGTGCTGGGATTACAGGCTTGAGCCACCGCGACCAGCCAAAGCTATTTCTTTAGCCTTATTCTAGGAAAATAAAACTTGCTACATTCTAGCCAGAAAGTTACCATATCTGTGGAGCTGGTGGCACTCTTAAGTGGTCTAAATAAAATATATCTGTTTAAACAATAAGAGATCATAATACTTATTTATCCTATGAAGCTCTTTAAGATCAAGGACTCATACTAGGTGTTCCATGAAAATCTAACTTAAGAGTCACAATCTTTGCCCTCTCTCTCTCTCTATATACATACTCATATATATATATAAAACGCTTTTACACTGTTGGTGGGAATGTAAATTAGTTCAACCATTGTGGAAAACAATGTGGTGATTCCTCAAGAATCTAGAACCAGAAATACCATTTGACCCAGCAATCCAATTACTGGGTATACACCCAAAGGAATATAAATCATTCTATTATAAAGATACATGCACACATGTATTCATTGCAGCACCAATGAATATATATATATACTTTTTTTTTTTTTTTCTTGCAAAGGAGTCTCTCTCTGTCACCCAGGCTGGAGTGCAGTGGTGCGATCTTGGCTCACTGCAAGCTCCATCTCCCAGGTTCACGCCATTCTCCTGCCTCAGCCTCCCGAGTAGCTGGGACTACATGTGCCCACCACCACGCCTGGCTAATTTTTGTATTTTTAGTAGAGATGGGGTTTCATCATGTTCGGCAGGATGGTCTCGATCTCTTGACCTCATGATCTGCCCTCCTCGGCCTCCCAAAGTGCTGGGATTACAGGCATGAGCCACCGCGCCCAGCCTGCCCACAATATTTTTTACATTTAATGGACAAACTTATATTTATTTACGATTTAGGTTAAGTACACAAATATCTTAACACACAAAGGAAAGCAAATTTGTCTACCAGCTAACATCATTTGAAATCATGTTTGTGCCCTGTGTGTTTTCAAAGAGGCCATGAGGCTAATTAGAAAAAAAAAAAGAGAAAAAAAGAAGAAAATCTGGACACATCAGCTCATGCCAACTTTTCCTTTAAAAATTGGATCATTTAACAAGTTTCATCTGAACTTTCTTGTCTGGTACAGAAATGGGGCATTTCTTCCACAGATTATGAGCCATATGAAAAAAAAAAAGCTATAGAAAAAAAATTTAAGGGACATTGAAGAATAATTTTCAAAGGCCACCTTTTAACTCTTAAAAAGGAGCATGTAATTCTAGTCACTAAATACTAAAACAGTGTACATTTGGTCCATATTTATTGTCAGTCAATAAGAAAGACAGAGAGAAGGGGCAAAGGCACAAGGGAGATGATTTCCACACAAAAACTTCTCTCTCCTACACCCTCTTCAGATGTTGTGGCTAAGTCAACTTTCAATGTGACATGGTGTTTTCAGATTCCTGGGACTATCTCAGTATTCTAGTTTTTGATCCTTTCTCCAAGGACAGATAAATTCAGGTTAAGGGTCAAATGTGGCCTTCAAACACAAATTTTTCTAGCCTTGTGTCTGGAATGAATTAGCAGCTCAAGTAAATCCCATATAAACAGTTCTTTTAGGTTCATTTTTTAATACCCTTAATGTTAAGAACTGAAACATTCAGCTACTAGGACTAAGGAAGCAGAGCGTTGGCATGTAATAGGCATTTCACAATATTTGCTGTTGATTTAAGGCATCTATTTTGCACTCTGTAAGAGCAGGTTACAGGAGTTGAACACTGGGCACGTACCCAAGCCCTGCCAGCAGCTGCGGAAGAGCAGGGCAGCTTATGGGGACAGAAAAATCTTCTGCTTAGGATTGATTATGTGGGCATCATACAGATGAATATAAAAATGTGAACAAACTTCTTGAGCTGCTTTTCACTGTAGGGAAAATCATGTGATTTGGAGAATGTTAATATAGTAACGGAAAAAACAAAAAACAGGATTTCTCATTTCCCACGTTTCCCAACCTCTAGACAGATAATCTCTCTCTAAGAATAAAGAATATATTTGTGTATATATCGGTGTATTTGGGGGAGGATATATGGAGAGACTCCATGTTTCAGTGCTATAGTTGTTCTCTTTCTTTGCAACACTTAGTCTTGTCCATCCTGGATATTGGACAGCCAATTCTGTGTTCATTTCCATCTTTATACCATCTGATGTAGAGTCTTGATAATACAACCTTGAACTTGGTTCGGTTTTGCTCTCATTTCCTATAACAGATATTTCAAACCTTTTCTACTTTCCTCTATCCAATTTCCTCTGCTCTCATTCTCAACAGTCTAAATTTCCTTAGTTCACAGAGTCACTGGAAGCTCTCAGAAAGAACACCCTTCACTTTCAGCAATGGTTTGCATTCCCATGCCATGATACAAGCTTAGCAATACTCTGTCTAGCCAATCTGTGGATCAATTCCATCTCGCCTGCTCTCTGGCTGCTCCTTCTCAGTTTTCTTTGCAGTCAATATTTAATTTTCTCACCCCCAAATGTTGAAGACTTTATTTGTTTTTCTTCCGAACACTCCCTCTAGTTTTTCTCAATTACACTCATGGCTTTAATTAGTTCCTGGAATGTTTAAGGGTTCAAGATGTTCTCCTGCAACTCATCTCTTTTCAAAACTTCAAATCCATATACCCAATGGCCTATAATGGATCTCTCCATTTGGAAGCCTTTTCCAAGTCAGCATGTCTGAACTAACCCCAAATCTGCCCTTCTCCTCATGTTGCCAGTCTCAATGAACGGTACTCCTATCTCTGCAGTTGCTCAAGCCTGAATCTTGAACCTGATCTTTGACTTCTGATGCATTCTCTTTCCCTTCGCCTCTAAAAATTTTGATCAGCCTCTGAATACATCTCAGCTCTGTTTACGTCTCTATATCCTCAATGTAATTACAAGAGAAAATCATCTTTCATCAAGACTAGTGTCAAAAAAATTATTAACTGGACACTTGTTGAAAGTCATAAGACATATTTTATTTAGACTACTGCAGTAGGGAGGAGAGATGGAGCTCAATTCTGATCTGTGTAGAGGTGAAAGGCACTTTAAACTGAGACTGAGGGAGTAGGGAGGAGGAGCCAATGGGAGCTTGAGCAAAGTCAGAAAGTGGAAAATTACAAAAAGTTAGGAGAGGAAAGTGATTGGACCATGAGATTTGGCCATCTGTGTCTGCTAACTGGTGCTTATAATAGGCTCCTACCCATCCACAAAGACTGGGAGACAGGAATCCTATCCTTCCTGATGATTAAATTTCAAAAGAATGGCTCCTAGGTTCTTAAGAAAGACATTTCTGGGTTATAGAAGATGCAACTTAGAGACACAAAGAAAGAATTTACAATTACAAGTTTTCTAAAGTCAATGCTCTAAGGAAAGGGAAGTCAGAGACCTGAAATCAGGTTTTGGGTGAAACAGAGAGTAAATTCTTTTGGCAGTGCTGAGCTTTCTAAGCAGGCATTTATGGAGGTTGGGGTCATCACCCTAGGGGCATGGGCTCGAGCTGACAAAAACTGTGCTAGTATTTGTTCAGGCCTCTTAGTGGGGATGAGTGAGGGGTAGACAGAATTGTTTATGCTGAAAGTTGCAGTTCTTACAGGCCAAGGTTGAGGCCTAGTTGAGAAGACGGCTCAGAGGAGGATGACTGGAGTTTGGTTGAGGAGAGGGTCTTCGTCAGTACTCTAACACAAAAGCATCTGTGGTAGGTTGTCTCCAGTACATCCTCTTATCTCTGTATCCACAAGTCACTCCTCCCAGTAAGAGGTGGAGTTGACTCCTTGAATCTAACCTTGTACTTTGTACTTTGTTTTGATCAATAGAATATAATGGAGCTCTCTGTTCCTTAAGAACCCTTCCCTCTCCAGGAGCCCTGAGCTCTAGTTCAAGTAGTTTAACTGTCCCACTGGAGAGACAAGCCCAGCAAGCCCAGCTCAGACTCCAGACATGGGAGCAAAGACAACTTTGGTGTTCCAACTCCCAGTGGTATAGAGCCTTGTGGAGACCCCAGCTCACGCCATGGTCCCTCTTGTCCAAACTGCAGAATCATGAACAAATAAACTGTGGTTGTTGTTTTGAACTACTAAATTTGGGGGTGATTTGTTTCAGCTCTGAACACATCCACTCCTACGTCTCTGCCACACCTCTCTCTCTTTGTGCTTTCATCAATTTTCTTGAGAAATCCAGAACAATTACTGGTTAATATTGCATTTTTCTATTATAGTGCTTTATTAACTAAAGTTTTTGAAGAATAATGGTTAACTTCAATTCTTTAATTCCAGTTACAGGGAGTTCAAATTTTTGATGATTTTCTTACCCTAATATGTAGTGTTTGATCAATTTTCTTTACATTTTCACTTTAAAGTTTACAAACAGCACATTTGTCTTCATTATAGGCTATTTCAGTGAGGTCAACATTATTAGATAGATGGGTAATATGAGGTCATTCTATGGTTTCTGATTTACCTTCTCCAATGCCAATTGTCACACCACACAGCCGTAATTAAATCTGTAACAAGCGGGAATAATCTTTCCAATTTCCCTAATGAACCATAAGATACTTAAGGTTATTTATTAATACAATTTGTAATTCTGTCCTGTATATTGGGAGACACAGGGGGAAGGATTAGAGGTTGCAGGCTGGCATGGACATATAGGGAAGGGTTGCCTACCTACATTATCATAGAAAAACACACCTAGAGATTGTAAGGACACACCCCAAGCCACAGAAGGGACAAGGTCTCAACATACAAGAAAATCAGAGTTGATCGTTGCCCCCGTGTTTTTCCCATATTTTCTTTATCAGGCCACTGAGGGCCTGTGAAGGGAGATGCAAACAGATGTATCCCTTAGAGGGCTCAGTGAGAAACTTCTCCATGAGGCTCTGCAAGAAGTCAGGAGGGTGGATAGAGAATCACGAGAGTGACTGGACATCAATGGGACACAGGAAGATGGTTATCAAAAGAAATGGCCACCAGAAAGCTGCCTAACACCTGCCAGCAGCCACAGAGGACGAGGAGACCTGGACGAGGACCAGAGCAGAACTAAGCCTCATTAGATGTGAGATTGTGTGAGGAGGGCCTCAATCTTCCACTTCCTATGAGCCTTCCAAAGGCAAGAGAGGCTTCTCAGTCGCTGCTGATCAACCTGAACGCATGAGGAACAGGGATAGACTCTTGCCAACTGACCTGGTTTTGCTGGAATTCCAGAAGCCCCATGAAGCATGGCTTGAACCAGCCAGTGCTAATAACACTGAACTCTAGCCTGGATCTAGACTCCTCATGAGCTTGGAGCAAAGGCAGGACATCCTCACCAGCATCAGTCTAGTTCTGCTTTGGAGACCAGTTTTGCCAATCAGAAAGACTGAAAAGAAAGCAAAGGAAGCACCCAGAAATTTGCATCCTGCTGGCTTAAAGTCTTTCCATCTCATAGGAATGCAGTTAATGCAGTTAAGGACAGGGTCTAGACTGTGCCATTTTAAAAGGATGCAGACCACATACTTCTCTTGCTTTCCAGGAAAGCTTGAGAGAAAATAGCTGTTTTCATTGTGGTTTAGCCCCAGTGTCCACAACCCTGTCATTTAGTTTCTTAAAACACTATCCTATTCTTCTTTAGTCTGAATTAATGAGGAAAGCAGGGATAGGGTCAAATCCATGCCCTGGAAGTGTAGGTTGTTTTCTGTGTGCTACAATTTGAGGGACCCTAGAGGGACTTCTTTGAGGAGGGAACAGTGTCCAATTATGGCTTGAACAAGAATTTAAATATTTGTTCCATTTCTATTAATTGTATCCTGTTGAGTTTTTCCTCGTCAGCTCTGTATAGACATTGACACAATCTACAGTTTTAATTTCTGGACATCTTCATTTTCAAGAATGACCATGTCCAGTGACTGCAGTGTAGTGGCAATAGTGTTTAGGCTCTGTGGGTAGAGTCAAGGGTCAATGGTCATTTTTAAGAATTCTCTTCTCCTCCCCCAAGAAGGGCTGCCTTGATTAGGGGAAGTTATTCTTCAAATCCAAGATTTTTTCACTTATGTATTGGAAAAATGGTGTATGTATTTTTAAGCATCTAATGAAAATAATTACCCTTCTTTGCTCATTGCTCCTTTCCTAGACTATAGAAGTAGGCTTTTAACTAGTTTTTCTAGCCTGCCTCTCCCTTTGAGTTTACTTCTGTGTTTTGTCCCCAAAGAGGTTTGGTTTTGTTTTTAATGAAAACAGAACATGTTTATCCTCTGCTTAATGGCATTTGTCACCCACAGGATAGAATTCAATAGTCTGAGCATAGAACACAAAATTCTTCACTAAGGATTGGCAAACTTTTTCTACAGAGGGCCAAATAAAAAACATTTTAGATTTTGTGTGCAAAAAAGAGCCAAATTGAGTAACTGTGCTCACAGAAAAGCTAATAGTCTTTTGTTTTTGCATTTTACACTTAAAATTGTAAAAATCATTCTTAGTTGGAAGGCTGTAAAAAGCAGGCAGAGGACTGTCTGAGGGCCACGGTTTGCTAACTTCCTGGTGTTGTCTTTTTCACTTCTCCATCCTGGCCTCTTTCCCTGCTTTCTCCACTTCTACTCCTCGGCTGTTTCACACCCTTCCCTCCAATACCAGCTCAGGGCATTTGTCTTCACCCCACCACAGCTAACTCCTGGCGTGGTCTCTGCTGGGGAGGGCTGGTTTTCACAGTTCCTCCTGCCCTCCTGATGATTCCTGTGTGCCTCCTGCAACTTTCTAACATTGCCCTCATCACACTCATTTCAACTTTGTTAGCTTATCTCCCACAAGACATTCTGAAATCCTGAAGGCAGAGATAGTTTTTGAATGACCTTTGGGTTCCCTGGGCACAGCAATGGGCCTGGGATGGTGTAAGTGGTCAGCAGATATTGAATTGGCCCAGCTTTTTTAAAAAAAAATTGTCTATAAGGAAAATAGAAACATAAGTTTGATAGGAAAGATTGAAGAGGATAAGTAAAATCTGAGAGCTCGTGTTTTGTTTTGTTTTTCCTGTCTGTGTTTCCTTTTCCTTTTCTCCTAAATTTTCCCCTAAAACAAGCACATGTCTATGGAAGCTTCAGAGGATAAACAGACCCATTCACAGGATGCTGCCTTGGGTCCCGTATTCAAATTTAGGTCAAGGTTGAGGTTTGGTTCCAGTTTCACAAAGTTTTGAAACTCAAAAGAAATTATGATTTGATCTGAATTTAGTTTTTTGCCTCTCTTTTTTTAATGCAAAATATGCCTGAGCAAATAAGGAAAAAGTAAACATCTAGACCAGAAAATATAAATTAAGTGGCACAAGGATTTTTTTAATTAATAGAATTTATTTTTTGAGCAATGTTATATTTCCAAGAAAATTAGAGTACTGTTTCATAGCTATCAAGTGACCAGCATTTTACTTTAAAAATTTTGATAATTTTCTGTGTTGGAAAAAGTTGATAGAAGTGTGAATAAATAAGAACTCTTGGAGCAGAATTTAGCGATGTGCATCAAAAGAAAGGTTCCAGAAAGTTTTTCTTTAAAACAGCAATTCTATCACCGGGAATTTTTTTCTTAGGAAAATGTCAAAGATATTCACTACGTTTTATCTTTAAGATTGAGCATTGCAGCACTATTTATAATAGTGAAAGTTTATAACACAAAAACATATCAATATGCTGAAATAATATGCAACCATCAAAAAATAAGTAGTAAAATAATTAATAAATTCAAGATATGCTCATAATATGTTAAGTTTTTAGAAAGCAGGTTGAAAAGCAGAATAAATATGTTTTGTAAAGAGAAATTGCTATTGCTATTACAAGACAACAAAAGATATTCAGCTGCTCTCTTGACAACGGGAAAAATGTGTTATCAAAAGTGTGATTGTTACATTGCTCAGGTTATTCTAGAGGATTTCCTTTCTCTGTGAGTGACCACATCTGCTCCCTCAATGTGATTGCTAAGTCCCACCCTGCCTCCCAGCCCATTTTCTAACGGCCAGAGGGATCTTACTAAAAATGTAAATCAGATCATGTCACTTTCCTGCTTCCAATTAGACTTAAAATAAAATCCAGACTCCTTCACATGACCTAAAGTGACCTTCCACTTCTGGCTCCTGCCTTCCTGTCATCCCACACCACATCTTGCCTGCTCACTGGATGCCAAGCACACCACCTTCCATTATGTCCCTTCCCAGTGAGTTAGTCATTCCTAATGCTGAGGATGCCATCTCTGTGTTTGCACGACTGGCTCCCTTTAGTCCCTCAGGTCTTAGCTCAAATGTCACCTATTCAGAGAGGTCTTCCCGCCTTCTCCCAGTTACTCTCTATCTCATTACCCTATTTATTGCGTTCACAGCACAATCAATTATCTTATTTAGTCATTGCTTACTTGCTTACTCTCTCTCTAGAATTTTCACGGGCAAGTGCCATGGCTGTCTTGTTCTCTGTTGGATCCCAGGTGTCTAATACAAGGCTAGACATAAAGAAGCAGCTCAATCACTATTTGTCGAGTGAATGGGTAACTTGGGAGAACAATGTGCTGTGCTCTTTGGAGCTCTGGAAAAAGGAAACAAAAGCCCAGGAAATTACCTTGGAGTCCAGAATTTCAAGCTCACAGAGGCAGAGCTTCTGAATGAAAGCTGTCTATACAGACGTTCTTGCTGGCCTCCAACCCATTCTAGTGACATATGCAACCTCCTTTGCTCATACTCTTCCAGTCTTTATGGTTTCTCTGTTTCTTTTCTCCTTTTCTGAATTCTGCTCGGCTCAAAAAAAATTGGCTCAAATTCCACCATAGGCTATTGTATGCATCGTACTTCTACATAAATATATTTTTATTTCATTGGATTATCCTCTAGTATGTATCAGTACAGATAAAAAAAATGTTGTGTGAAAAGCATTAGATCAGAGGGGAGAAGCTGACAAGCCTGGTTTGAGTCACATAGTTTTGCTGCTTTCTAAGTGAACTGGAGCAAATCATTTAATTTCTCTGGGATTTGCTCAGAAGCACATTGGTCACTGTGAGGTCCAAAAAAGAGGCCAGGAAAAAGCGCCTATCAAAGTGCCTGAGACATCACAGATACTCAGCAGGTGAATGCTCACTCACTCATTACTCATTCATTTTCAGCTAGAGAGAAACAACAGAATCTGCGTAGATTTCAGTGTCAATTTCGTCAATTTCAGTGTCTCTGCTCCCATGGAAAGGCACATTTGAGTGTCCGGGAAAAAAGGAACAGCTTCTAAGTCACAAGAACCATTTACTTTCTGGGGTACCAGAAGGAAGGTGGTCAAAAAAGGAGACTCTTTATGTTCACAGAGCAGCTTTCAGCCAGGAATCAAGGGTTCTGTAAGATAAAGTAACATTTACATTACGGAACTATGGGTATGAAAGGCTCGAAATGGCAACAAATGTAAACACAGGCTTTTTATAAACAGTTTGATAACTCGTGTTGTTGATAGCTTGGTTTCTGTTGATTCTTATTATATTTCGTCAGGGTTTGAGGAAGTGAGGGAAGAGGGGTGCATTTTGGACTTTTTATTAGAAGAGACATTGGTTCTTCATTTCTTCTCCTTTCAAATTCTTTTGGTCCTGGAATATGGGAAACAACTTTGTATCGTAGGAAGAGTTAAAAAAAAAAATTCAGGGCGGGGCGCGGTGGCTCATGCCTGTAATCCCAGCACTTTGAGAGGCCAAGGCGGGCGGATCACGAGATCACGAGATCGAGACCAGCCTGACCAACATGGTGAAACCCTGTCTCTACTAAAAATACAAAAAATTAGCTGGGCATGGTGGCACGTGCCTGTAATCCCAGCTACTCAGGAGGCTGAGGCAGGAGAATTGCTTCAACCAGGGAAGCGGAGTTTGCAGTGAGCCGAGATCACGCCACTGCACTCCAGCCTGGTGACGGAGACTCTGTCTCAAAAAAAAAAAAAAAAAAAAAAATTCAGAGGCAAAGGATTTGTGTCCAAATCAGTTCACAGGCTATGTGCCGCAGGCAAATTTGTTGACTATGCTATACTTCCCAACTATGTCTGCCATATTGAACGTGTATACTCATCTGACATCACGCTGAGAGATGTGAAACATTAAGAACAGGGTACTTTGAACTTGAGGCGACTCTTCCCTCATCTGGAATCTGGACCTCTGGAAAAAGGAAACAAAAGCCCAGGAAATTACCTTGGAATCCAGAATTTCAAGCTCACAGAGGCAGGGCTTCTGAATGAAAGTTGTCTATACAGATATTCTTTCTGGCCTCCAATCCATTCTAGTGACATGTGCAACCTCCTTTGCTCATACTCTTCCAGTCTTTACGGTTTCTCTGTATCTTTTCTCCTTTTCTGAATTCTGCTCAGCTCAAAAAAATTGGCTCAAATTCCACCATAGACTATTGTATGCATCATACTTCTACATAAATACATTTTTATTTCATTGGATTGTCCTCTAGTATGTATCAGTACAGATGGAAAAAAAATGTTGTGTGAAAAGCATTACATCTGAGGCGAGAAGCCCTAAAAGGGCTTCCTGAAAGATCAAGATCTGATAGCTAGGATTCAAGAGCAGAAGGTAAGTGTGGCCTTGAGTGATCCCCATTAGAGAGCTGGTTATTACGTTGGTCTTCCCGAGTGAGAAGCGTGTGGTCAGAATTAAGTACAGAGAAAGACAGTAGAGGAATTTATATTTTTAACATGAACTTAATATTCTGCTGATCTGAACAATTTCCTCTTAGGAGTAGAAATATCACTGTGGGGCCTCTATTCCAAAACATATTTCCATGGCGAAATTTAGTTTTGGTTTTGAAGACTGTCACCAGACAGAGGCCCAGTTGATTGTATATCATTATGTAGTTCACACTAAAACTAAAAGGTTCTCTTTGGAACCATTCTGGTACACAAAATATATCTCAGATGCATAAAAACCACCTTGATATTAACTTTCCCAGCATCTCCTATGTAGAGATAGAAGTGCTATTAGGCAAGGGACATCCATGACTTATAGCAGCTAACCTGTAGTATGCTGCAAATGAGAAACAAGACAGACTTGAGTTGCTTAGTCTCCTCATCAAGATGAAAATGTGGGTGGAAGTGGGTGTGATTCTGATAGGATGATCTTTTTTATTTTTTATATTATTTATTTATTTTTTTTTTATACAGAGTCTCGCTCTGTCTCCCAGGCTGGAGTGCAGTGGCGCTATCTCGGCTCACTGCAAGCTCCGCCTCCCGGGTTCACGCCATTCTCCTGCCTCCACCTCCTGAGTAGCTGGGACTACAGGTGACCGCCGCCACGCCCGGCTAATTTTTTTGTATTTTTAGTAGAGACGGCATTTCACCATGTTAGCCAGGATGGTCTCGATCTCCTGACTTCGTGATCCACCCTCTTCAGCCTCCCAAAGTGCTGGGATTACAGGCATGAGCCACCACGCCCGGCCACTACTGTTTTCTTGTTACTTTTTGTGTCCTCTTGCAGCAGTTTAGTGAAATGATACACATAAGGAAACTCTTCCATGGGAATAAGACAGCAACCTTGAAGGGTTTGAACATCACGTTGTTCTTAATGGGTCCACAGAGGCTACTCATAACCATATATACCCACTGAAGAAATAGACGGTCACGCATGACTGCAGTACCTCCAGGCATCAAGCACAGACTACAGATATTTAGTAAACAAATGGAGTATTTCTCCCATGCATCTCTATTTGGTAGAAGTCCATGAAGGAATGTCCGTGAATGAATGAATGGGTAGATGGATGAATCCCCATTTTACAGACAAGAAAACAGAGGTTGAACACTTAAGTAAACTTGGTAGTCATTTGTGTTGTGAATTTAGTTCCCATTGTGATTATTTGAGGTTCTTTGCTTCTGGTGTGTGTGTCTGTATCCCCAATTTGCATAATTAGCTTTATGGGAGAAAAAGAGGAAGGAGTCAAGGCCATCCCCTTTTCCCTTACTCTGCATGGCAGTCGCTATCTTTTGCTTACTCAGTAGCCTCCTTTCCTGCTCACCCCCATCCTCACTTCCCCATGTGCTCTCATCATGTTCCTCTTTAGTTTTCTTTTGGATTTTTCCATTCCATGTGGGTAGAGAGTGAATCACGATTGATCTAAGCTACCTGTAGATTTTTCCATCCCATGTGGGTAGAGAGTGAATCACGATTGATCTAAGCTACCTATAGCAATTCGCTCCTCTGTGCCAGTGATTAGGCTTGGCCATGGGCATAAAGCCCAAGGGGAGATTTTCAAAGAAGCTCTGGTAAAGGTCTTTTCTTCTACCAAATAGAGAGGCATGGGAGAAATACTCCATTTATTTACTGAACATCTGTAGTCTGTGCTTGGTGTCTGGAGGTGCCGCAGCCAACTTGTCACCATGAGGGGCAACAGCTCCAAAAGGCTAAGACGGCAGAGTGAAAATGTAAAAGGCACATAGAGCACAGTCGTGTCACTGGATTAAAATTCCCCAGACCGGCCACAAACGCATGGTGGCTCACGCCTGTAATCCCAGCACTTTGGGAGGCTGAGTTGGACAGATCACCTGAGGTCAGGAGTTTGAGACCAGCCTAGCCAACATTGCAAAATCCCACCTCTACTAAAAATACAAAAATTAGCCAGATATGATGGTGGACACCTGTAATCCCAGCTATTCGGGAGGCTGAGGCAGGAGAATCACTTGAACCTGGGAGGCATAGGTTGCAGTGAGCCGAGATCGTGCCATTGCACTCCAGCCTGAATGACAAGAGCAAAACTCTGTCTCAAAAAATAAATAAATAAATAATAAATAATAAAATTTCCAAGACTGTCCTATCCCCAAACTTCATGCTATGTGAGAGAAGACAGCCTTTATTGCTTACAATTCTTGTGTGTGGGTGTTGCTTATTCATAATGCAAAGCATCTTGATACCTCTAACCTTATGCCTGAGGAAGAAAAAAAGGGATAAGCAGAAATTATTTCTTTGGATAGATAAAGTAAACCTGCAAAACTGCAGAGTGTAAGTTTCTAACATGAATGGGGCAGAAATACTGTTTTTCCAGCCACTCCTAACTCTGGTCTTTCTTTCTTGATTTTTGGCTGAGGAGAGACTAAAAGTGTTGGCTAAGGGCCTGAGGTCTGGCTTGAATCTGAATCTGGGTCTGCCACTTACTGGCAGTGTGTGTGCGTCTGTGGTCAGATTACTTAACCATGAGCCATAGTTTCCTCATCTCTAAAATGGGGGTAATAATCATCCTGGAGTCATTTTGAGGATTAAATGAGACAATGCATGAGAAGCAATTAGCACAGGGTCTGGGGCACAGTAAGATATCAATAAATGCAGCACCATTACCGTTTTCATTAGCTCTGAGTATTTTGACTTATCCAATCAGCAGCATGTCTCTTACTCTCATGTTAGCTTCCATGACCTGGCATTCTCTTTCTGCTCATTCCCCTGGTCGGATATTTCTTACAACAGCCATTGTCCATGGTTCAGCCTCTTTCCTGGGCGCTCTTTCAGCCCCAGGCTTGCATGCTCCTGGATTCCACAGAGGTATCTCTCTCCCTATGTTGCCAATGCTTGCATCCTCTTCAGTAGGGCTTACATGTTTTTCCAATGTGGATTTGAACGACAACCGGTCTGAGTAAAGCAGGAGACATGCTCCATAAGTAAGGAGGCCCCACTGAATGATCTGGAAAAATTATAGGGCATGGGAGGGCTGGCTTTTATGATAATAGACAGTGTAATGCTGCTGTCTGTGACTTTAAATGGCAGGAATGCAGGGGGGATGGTAGTACGGTGACAGCAAGGAAAAATATGAGATGGTAACCTACTAGGTAACCAACAGCACATGAGAACTTAGGACCTAGCACATAGATAGACATGGGAAGGTGGTCAGGCTAAATGGGAGAAAGAACAGAGTAAAGGATAAAAAGTAAATAAAGATCATAGAGTTCTTCATCTCTGGAACATGTGAGTCTCAGGAGGCAAAATATCCATGAATGGATAAATGGGTAGATGGATGAATCCCCCTTTTACAGATAAGAAAACTGAGGTTGAGCACCTAAGTAACCTTGCTAGTGAAAGGCCATACAAGTAGCATACACTGGAAGTACTGATTCCTAGTTCATATACATTCTATACTATATTGAAAGAAAAATGGTATCTGTCTGATGTTCTTAAGCTCTTTTGGAAGAACCATTTGTTAGAAAAATCTGAGTGTACAGACCTTGTCGGCAGTCTGCAGATACTGAAATTCATCAAATAAAGGAGGTAACTTTCACTCCAACCTCAAGAGTTGCTTACTGTTTGTGCTACTTATTTTGGTGTGGGGCCATTGTGCACCTGCCCAGGGAAGCATTTCAACCCCATCAACTACGGTACATCTGTAAATGTACATTAACAAGCAGATTTGACAAAGTGATAATGTATATGTTAATTCACTCTCACAGTATTCCAGAGCAGTGCATGACCTACCGAGCCACCAGTGTTTACTAATATGATTGTCAGACAGGTTGACAGTGGAGTGACACTTCCCAATACTTCAGTGGGAGTGATACCTTGTGACAAGATACCTTGGGACAAGATAATATGAAATTCATTTGACTGCCGAACAGAACACAGTACTCAGAATTGAGCCTGAAATCTACACTACATGTTTCCTTACTTTTTTCCCACCATCAAACTGAAATGATCCCATATTCATTCATAGCGTATAAGTATATTCATGAAAAGGAAATATGTTGTTCAATATTTTTTGCCTTAGATCATTTCAAGTAAATGGAGCTGCAAAATGAAATGTTGGAAATGAAGATTATTATATTCATTATACCTTTATGTGTAGCCTATTTCTTGGAAATTTATTCATATGTTATGCTTAATAAACCATAATTTAAAGATCACCTTGGATGCAAATTTTTAAGCTGCTTCTGTTATTCATTATACTTCGCTTCTTGTTTTCTTGGCAGAATTTGTTACTATCTCACCCTTAGGAAAGTCAGTGGATGAACAAGTGCAATTCTGAAATTTGATGAATTTGACGGAGAAAAACAGATATGTATCAAAGTGAACTTTATTTCTATTCTCCCCATATAAGCAGAAAAGCTGGTATTCAAACTGTGTCTTCCATTTATTGTTTGAGGGGGCAGTGAACACTGTGAGAGGCAGGTGTTTATTTATATCTTCCTGAAAGCAACTCTCCTAGCCAGTCCCTTGGAGTCCCTTGGAGTTAGTTGGGACCTTGCAAATCATCTAGTCCAACACTCTTGTTTTGCTGAAGAGTAACAGTGTGAGTAACTTTAGATGTAAACATGATGCTTCTTAAACAGTTATATTGAGAGGAGGAAGTTCTGTCCATAGACATCCCATCTTCCATTTCCTATTACTGGATGATGAAAAGTAAATGATCATGAAAGGCCTCACAAAGAAGGGGTTTTGAAAGTGCTTCTTGGGATGGTAAGGATTTGATGGGTGAAGGAAGGCAGCCCTTACAAAGGTGGAATAGCTTCTGTAATGACCCAGGTGCAGAACTACATAAAGTATATTTGTAGAACAGCAACCAGACCAATCTGTCCAAAGGAAAAGCCTTATAAAGAGGGTAGAAAGGCCGGGTGGGGTGGCTCACGCCTGTAATCCCAGCACTTTGGGAGGCCAAGGCAGGTGGATCATCTGAGGTCAGAAGTTTGAGACCAGCCTGGCCAACATAGTGAAACCCTGTCTCTACTACAAATACAAAAATTAACTGGCGGTGGCTCATGCCTGTAATCCCAGCCTTTGGGAGGCTGAGGCAGGCGGATCACGAGGTCAGGAGATCGAGACCATCCTGGCTAACATGGTGAAACCCTGTCTCTACTAAAAAAATACAAAAAATTAGCCCGGCGCAGTGGCGGGCGCCTGTAGTCCCAGCTACTCTGGAGGCTGAGGCAGGAGAATGGCGTGAACCCGGGAGGCGAAGCTTGCAGTGAGCCGAGATCGCACCACTGCACTTCAGCCTGGGCGACAGAGCAAGACTCTGTCTCAAAAAAAAAAAAAAATTAACTGGGCTTGGTGGCGCAGGTCTGTAATCCCAGCTAGTCTACTCGGGAGGCTGAGGCAGGAGAATCGCTGGAACCCAGGAGGCAGAGGCTGAAGTGAGCCAAGATCGCGCCACTACACTCCAGCCTGAGCGACAGAGTAAGACTCCGTCTCAAAAAAAAAAAAAAAAAAAAAAGAGGGTAGAAGTAGATACAGGATCTAAAATTAAAAGTAAGCTGGAGGCAAGTTGTAGATGATCTTGAATAATTCTCCTGAACTCAATGAACCAGATTTATCACTGAGCAAAGGGAAGTCTTGTAAGTTTCTGAATATGGGAGAAATTCAGAACTGCAGTACTCGGGGAAATTAACACAGTGGCGATGTGGAAAAATGGCTTGGTCAGAGCGACTCCTTGCCTTATTGTTCGTGCCCAAGATGGATATCACTCTTACTGGTCCAGCACTCCTTTCCCACTTCTGATGCCAGAAGTCCTCTTCCCAGTAGGGAGCACTTTCTCATGGCTTGGATGGATGATTGCAAACCACAGTGCCACCATTGCAGGCCTGGGCCTGCTGCACTGGCCTGGACAGAGTAAACCCCACATCTGGCCATAAATTTTAGTCCAGGAATGAACATTTGTCTCAAGTTAGGATAATCAGTCTTCTCAGGTGGCTTTCTATCAGGACTATTAAGAAAATGTCTTGCAGGTAGAATTGCTAAACAACTAAATCATGATTCAGGGGCTGTGGTAGACATGTTGCATCACACAGCAAAAAAGAGTTCTTGGTCTGCAAGCTTAATCTAATTAAGTGGTGAATTCTAAGCTAGAGTGCCAAAGGGAGGTGGCCCAGAACTGTGTTTAGCAGTTGAATTGCTTCACATGAGAAAGTAAGAATTATTTTGTTTGTTTTTGCTTTTCTTAACTAATGCCTGTTAAACCGAATCCTTTTTTAAAGGGCTGCCACACAACAACTTAGTCTGAGAGTAATTTGAGGGATTGAAAGACCAGGGTTGGTATCTGGTAAAACACAAAGCATCATGAAAGGAGGATGGGAAAGGAAGGAGGAAGGCCTGGAGCAAAGAGAGAAGTCAGACAGGAGAGCGTGCAACTGAATTGGAGACTGAAAAGAAACTGAATTTGAAACTGAAATGAAGCCGAAAAGGTCAGCCCAGCATGGAATAAGGTCAGCACAGTGCAAGATGGGAAGCGCATTCATAGAGGATGCCAATTCATGAAGAAATAAGAATCCAAGCTCTTGGGAAATCCTCAGAAACCGTAGGGACTTTCCACAAGTCGTGAGAAAGGGGGTTCAGTCCAGTCTTTGCTAGATGTTAAGGGCACTTTAGTCCTGTGAATATCATTGAAACATGTTAAGCTTTAATGGAAAGAACACTAGCCTCAGGGTGAGAAAGCCTGGCTCCCTCATGAAACTTAGCTATATGTCTGTAGTCAAGTTGTCTGAACATTCTGACTCAATTTCCTTCTCTACAAAGGGATGGATTTGGGTTGGAGGAGCCAAAATATCCCTTTTAGTTTTAAAACCCACTATCCATGATAAGCAAACCATGGAATGCCTTAAGAAATGGAAAATAAGGAGGACTCTGTGGAGACATATATTTCACAGGAGGCCAGAAGGCAGTTCTGTGTCTTTCTTCCAATTAATTTGGAAAGATCTAGGAATTTCTGGAAGTTCAGGTTGTTCAATAGATGCAGGAACCTTCTAGGGCTGGTTAACAGCTCCAGGTTAATAGGGCCTGTTTAATTACACTTGCCACACGCCAGGCACAGAGAAATGAGGCTTCCGTGTACCAGGTTCTCAATAAAATTTTAGGGATGGATAGAGTCCCTTTCCCAGGAAACTGAGGCACAGCGATTAAGCAACTTTCCCAGTTCACACCTGCTGAGGGCCAAAGCAGGGATAATCATGCTGGTGTCAGAATCCAGAGCTGTTTCCTGGATGTTGCCTCACCTTGTCTCTCAATGGTGGACAGCTGTATCTGCAGTGCCAGCTTTCCTCACACATGCTCACATTCTGTCTATTGTGTGAGCCTCAGGACATCCCTGTGTGGGCAGGACAAAGATGACTGTTCCTATTCTATGGTTGAAGAAACTGACCAATCTGCCCAGACCACATAGAGGAAGACCCAGGACCCAAATCCAGACAAGGCATCTACCAGGGTCATAGACCCACGCAGTAAAACCCTCCAGATGCGTTTTGAGTAATCTGAGATTCTGATACTCTGATCTTCCCACACTGGAGAAGTCGAGAATGATCTATCTCTTCTGAGGTTGTGGAGCAAATATTACACCGTTTACATAACAGAGACTCCTACTCACTCTTACTCACGTACTCGCCTCCCTTCCAGAGTGATCTTGCGACATGTAACTGAATAGAAACCAGCCAACACTTCCCAATCTTCGTTGTCTTCTGCCAGCATCACTCTCCTTTCCAAGCTGGGAGTGCAGGTGGCTTCCTGACCTTTGGGGACTGGATCAGCACCCTGGGAGTGGACATGGGGAGATGGCCTCAGGAGTGTGTTCTGGGGATTCAGACACTCAGGGGCTCGGCAGTGCCCGAGCATCTACTCACAAGCTCTCACTTACACACATGGCCATTCTGGCCAATCCCCAGCATCTCCCTGTCTCCACAATGTCTGGTGAGAGTGGAAATACATGCCTCTTCACCAATTCTCAACCTGAGTTTTATACTGATGTTGAATCAGCTGTTATCATGAGACCAAAATACCAGTCAGTTTACCACGAAGTCTTAGCTCGAGGGCCACTTACTGATTTTGTCTTTCATAAGTGGCGTCTCATTCACAGCCACGCTAATTTTAGCCATGGTTATCAGCTCATTTAGGTAAATTCAGCCTTGATGATGTCAGCCGTGGCTCCTTTGCCTTCATCAGGGTTTTCAGAAGGAATGGCTGCTGTTAAGGACCCACTTGAAAACTTCCTGGGGCTAAGGACAAAATATGCAAAATATGCTTCTCTCCCAGTCTTTGTATTCATTTCTTTTCTTTCTTTCTCTTTTTTTTTTTTTTTTTTTTTTTTGAGATGGAGTTTCGCTCTGTCGCCAGGCTGGAGTGCAATAGTGCGATCTCAGCTCACTGCAACCTCTGCCTCCCAGACTCAAAAAATTCTCCTGCCTCAGCCTCCTGAGTAGTTGAGATTACAGGCGCCCACCACCACGATCTAATTTTTGTATTTTTAGTAGAGACAGCGTTTCGCCACGTTGGTCAGGCTAGTCTCGAACCCCTGACCTCAGGTGATCCGCCCTCCTCAGGCTCCCAAAGTTCTGGGTTTACAGGCGTGAACCACTGCGCCCGGCCTGTATTCACCTCTTAAGAGGAAACCACCTTCCTCATCCCAGAACCTGCCCGGGCATGCAGGCATTTCACACGTAGAGAGTTTTCATGTTCACCTCAAATGAAAAAGTAAAATTTTCCCCAAATCCAAGAAAGACATCATGTTAATTCTAGGAAACAAGACTAAAGTCCAAACTTATCTTGATTATATTTTAGAGTTTAAGGAATTTGCTATAAATATGTCCAGGTAGGAAAATAATCCAAACTCAAGGAAGTAAAAATCAGGCTAGTATCAGAATTCTTCTCTGCTCTTAAAACTCCAGAAAAGAGTGACAAAAGGCCACAGAGTTTTAGTGTTTCATTCCTTCGCAAAAACACAAGCAGAGTGGGGAGGAAAAGGTGATGGGTTAAGGGAATTGGAGAAGAGAGTTTTGATGGGTTGCTTTAAGGAAAATGAAAGATACACAAATATTAATAAAGTCATTTTGCACATGGGTAAGAGTGAGAAATTCTGAAACTACAAGTGTGCTATAGCCAAAGAAATAAATGAGCAACGTAGTTAATGGGAATCAGCTTCTCGCTATCAGAGAAAGAAGTTAGAAATAAGGAAGGAGGGAAGGCTAGAAGTTTCCTTTTGGTGCTGGATGAAAGTCAGAGCTTCCAGTACAAATTTATGGATATTTGATATAAGGATAAGCAGGTAGATACTGAAATATAGAAATGTTTGTATAGTATACATGAGGTTAACACACATACACATATTGCATACTGAGCGCTCCCTAAGAGTAACACCCCAGTGGCAATGAGCACATCTAGCACCTTGATCTTAGTTTTTAAATGCTATTCTCCAATAAGAGGAAACAGGGCTCTCTAAAGAAATAGCTAATAAATTATAAGGTTAAGGCCAGGGCAGAGAAAATGCAAGATGAGCCTGGGGGATCTTCTAGTGTCAGAAAGAAAAGCATATTAAAAAAGAAGAAGAAGGAGAAGAAGAAAAAAGGATGAAGACATGTCAAAAGGCTGCAAGAGGTAACCCAAAAGAGCTCCCAATGTCCAAGCTCAACTAAGTTGAGCAACAGAATAAGTAATAATATTTAGTGTTGAATTATAACCCAAAGAATAAAACAAACACCCACAAGTTCATACTGGTATAAACAAATGATTTAATGAATGAATAACTGAAGGAGGGACAAATATTCCTCGCAGAAAAATTCCAATTACTAAGTGGAGAAGGAATAAGGGAATTAAAATATCACTATTAGAATACCAAAGTAATAATGACTGCTGGCAAGATCCATCAATGAATGCTAAAATTAGTGGGTGAAACTTCAAGGATATTTTAAACAGGATGTTTTCATAAGCTCAAAGTTCTCCCCATCATATTTATTAATTCCTGTGTGGTTTTAACATATGTCTGCAAATTCCTTGGTACTCCTCCCTCCAGGAGGTAGGACTTAATTCCCCTCCCCTTGAATTTGAGCAACACTTAGCGACTGCTTCCAACAAGTAGTACATGGAGAGGAAAAACAATGATTTTGTAGTGAAGAAACTTGGCAGACGCCACCTGAAGCAAATGATCAACATTAATATCAGTGGTGATAAGTCGTGTTGATACTATGTATTTCCTCATACGATGTGATGAGCAGGTACATCCTCTGTAATATTTTCCCACAAAAATCTATAACCACGGTCTAATTATGAGAAAGCATGAAGCAAATTTAAATGGAGGAATATGTTTACAAAAGACCCTAACAATACCGTTCAAAAGTGCCAAAGTCATGAAAAACAAGGAAAGATGAAGAAACTGTCACAGATTAGAGGAGAGCAAAAAGACATGATTAACAGTACAATATAGTGCCCTGGATTGGATCCAGAAAAGGAAAATGACATTAGTGAAAAAAACTAGTGAAATCTGTGTAGCAACTGTGGTTCTATAAGATGTTAATATTAGGAGTTGTTTAAAGAGTGTATAGGAACTCTCTGTAATTTCTTTGTATTCTACTGTTAATTTAAAATTATTTCAAAATAAAAAAATTTAATTGCAAGCACACAAGTTAATTTTAAGAATTTCAGCTATGTGATGAATATAAGAATTCCACCCCAATGTATCACTATATGTATATAAATGGGTGATAGGCCAGGCACGGTGGCTCACACCTGTAATCCCAGCACTTTGTGAGGCCGAGGCGGGTGGATCACCTGAAGTTGGGAGTTCGAGACCAGCCTGACCAACATGGAGAAACCCCGTCTCTACTAAACATACAAAAAAAAAAAAAATTAGCCAGGCATGGTGGTGCACGCCTGTACTCCCAGCTACTCAGGAGGCTGAGAGAGGAGAATCACTTGAACCAAGGAGGTGGAGGTTGCCGTGAGCTGAGAGCTCTCCATTGTACTCCAGCCTGGGCAAGAGGAATGAAACTCCGTCTCAAAATAAATAAATAAATAAATAAAATAATAAAAATACAAAAATTAGCTGGGCGTGGTGGCACGCACCTGTAGTCCCAGCTACTCAGGAGGCTGAGGCAGGAGAATAGCTTGAATCCAGGAGGTGGAGGTTGCCGTGAGCTGAGATCTCTCCATTGTACTCCAGCCTGGGCAAGAGGAATGAAACTCCGTCTCAAAATAAATAAATAAATAAATAAAATAATAAAAATACAAAAATTAGCTGGGCGTGGTGGCACGCACCTGTAGTCCCAGCTACTCAGGAGGCTGAGGCAGGAGAATAGCTTGAATCCAGGAGGCGGAGGTTGCAGTGAGCCGAGATCGCACCACTGCACTCCAGCCTGGAGACAGAGGGAGACTCGGGGGGGGGAAAAAATAAGTTATAGCGTATTACATAATTTTGAGTAAAAAGGATAACAAAGTGACAACATTGCCATTATACAACATAAAACATGAAATGCAGAGAAAATGCATTAAAAAGGAAATAAATTGTTTCAGTTTGATAATAATCATCAATTGAAATAAAGTTATAATTGGCATGTAACTTTATCTGTCAAATTAAATGTCCTCACAATTTATAAAGTAAAAACTCTTGTTAAGTGTAGACGATGGCATTAACAGAAATATGAATGTTGATGGTTTTAACACACCACATTTGGTCAAGTAGACATAACATGCTTAATTGGATAATAAAAGAAATAAGGTTGATTTACTAGATATGTCAAGCTTTTTAACCAACAGGGAATAGATATTCTTTACAAAGCCCCAGGGATAATTTTGAAAATTGATTATAATCTACAATACAAAAAATTGTCAGTGATTTCTACAAGGAAAAGTATACACAGGCTACCTTATGTGGTTACAATACAATAAAACAAGAAATTAACAAAATTTCACACAAGAACCACAAAATTCCAAACAGGTTCAGATGTTAAACTGGCCATGCATTCCTAGAGCAAACCCACGTGATGTTATGATCCTTTTTATATATTGCTGTATTTTATTTGCTGATTGTTTCTATGTTTATTAAGTCATATGGGTCAATATAATGTCTACTTAGTTTGGGATATGCATCATGCTGGACTCATCAAATAAACTGGAAAGCATTTCTTCCTCCAATACTTTTTAGAGAGTTCATATAAGATTGGTGTTATTTTTTCCTTAAAAGTTTCATACAATTGGAGTTTTTTTGGGGAAAAGTATTTGATTATGAATTAAATACCTTTAATAGAGTTAAGCTATTATGATTTTCTGTTACTTCCTGAGTCAGTTTTGATAAATTGCATTTTTAAAGGAATTTGTCTTTTTTATGTATGTTATCATATTTGTTAGTGTAAAGTTGCTCATAATATCCCTCTCGTCTCTTTTTTAATGTCTATAGGATCTGTATCAGCTCTATTATTTCTGAAATTGGTTATTTGTGTTGTGTCTTCTTTTTCTTGATTAGTCTTCCTAGGGACTGCGTCAATTTTATTTAATCCTTTCAAAAAACCAGGTATTAACAAGTTGATTTTCTACATTATTTTTCATTTTAATGATTTCTGTCTTTATCTTTATTATTTTATCTTTACTGGGCTTTGGGAGATTACAATATGCTTTCTTAACCTATCACAGTTTACTTATACTTAATATACTATTTCACATACTATGTAAGGAGAACCTTACCAGAGTGTAATTCCATTTCTTGCCTCTTTTGTGCCAGTGCCAAATACTTTACTTCTACATACCATAGTCAGTCACCTTTCATTTCCCTACTTGCTTACTATTTATGGTGCTTTTTTTGCCTTCCTGTATATGCAATTTAGCATCTGGTACCATTTCCCTTCAGTCCAAAGAGTGTATTTTATTATATATCGTAGTTCAGGTCTTTTGTAACAAATTTCCTGTTTTTTATTTATCTGAAATATCTTTATTTCACTATTCTTTTTGAGATACATGGTTTATGCACATAGAATTCTTTTTAAAAGCACTTCAAGATGTCCCATTGCCTTCTGATCGTAATAAAACATGAAGTATAAAATACCATTTTTTTGAAAGGGAGTCTCGCTCTGTCGCCCAGGCTGGAGTGCAGTGGCATGATCTTGGCTCACTGCAACCTCTGCCTCCTAGGTTCAAGTGATTCTCCTGCCTCAGCCTCCCGAGTAGCTGGGATTACAGGTGCCCATCACCATGCCCGGCTAATTTTTGTATTTTTAGTAGAGACAGGGTTTCACCATATTCGCCAGGCTGGTCTCAAATTCCTAACCTCAGGTGATCCTCCCACCTCAGCCTCCCAAAGTTCTGGGATTACAGGCATGAGCCACCATGCCTGGCCAAAATAGTTATTTTTGATTATGTTATTTTTCATGGACAGTTACTCATGCTTTGGCAGGAAGTCAGTGTCTTCTTGTCTGTTCAGTCTCCCTTGTGGGGAATTCTCCCTCTGTCTACCTTTGCATTCACCACAAATCGCCACATTTACCTAATATTAGATATGTGGCATCTTCCTCTAAGTTCTGGTTGTCATACAGAATTTTCTCTAATATATTGATTTGGACATTTCATTGGGAACTGTGAGAATTGCAACTGAAACCATTCTTGTTTTTGTTTTGTTTTGTTTTGTTTTGTTTTTGAGACAGTCTCACCCTGTCGCCCAGGCTGGAGTGCAATGGAGCAATCTCAACTCACTGCAACCTCTGCCTCCCGGGTTCAAGTAATTCCCCTGCCTCAGCCTCCTGAGTAGCTGGGATTACAGACGCCTGCCACTACGCCCAGCTAATTTTTGTATTTTTAGTAGGGACGGGGTTTCACCATGTTGGCCAGGCTGGTCTCAAACTCCTGACCTCGGGTGATCCACCCACCTAGGCCTCCCAAAGTGCTGGGATTACAGGTGTGAGCCACCCTGCCCAGCCGATTCTTGGTTTCTTTTAACTTGTGTTCATTGACATGTTTTCACACCCTTTGAACGTGAAGTTTTCTAGATTCCTCTGTTTTCAGTGTGCTCTTGGATGCAGAATATAGTTGCCTTCTGTTTTGTAATACAAGTTGATGGTCTTTGTCTTTTTATGTTTAACCAGTTTCTAATTTACATTTGCTCTCCACATGCCATCTTGCTTTATTTTTTTTTTAATATATGCTTGTACTTGTTTTTCTTTTCTTATCTTTTGTTATATAGACTACGTATATTTATTTATTTTCTCTATGGAATTTTAAGATATAAACCCTATTTTTAATTTAATTACAGTTTAATTTTTTCATGCATCCTTTAGCTCTTTAACGGTCAATCTCAAGTAGAAAATAGTCTCTGCAATTCAGGAAAGAAAACTAGAAAATTTCACTTCTTTTTTCACTTCCCATTTTATGTATGAGATTTCAGAAGCTGCTTATTACTATAATTCTCATTTGAAAGCATTATCTTTTCTTTCTAAATGAACTGTGGTATTTTTATAGTTCTTTGTGACTTTAAGTTTGTGAAACCAAATTATGTATTTAAGCAATGTCAAATTTCTGTTCTAACCTTTTTATTCTACTTCCTCTTTACTGAGTCTGAGTTTTTAAAAAATGTTAGTGTCTTATGACATTCGAGTTCATCTTTGGAAGACATTTTTCAAGATAAGTATGTGGATTGTATACTTTATGAAATTTGCATATCTGGAAATTCTTTCCATTATCTTCACACATGTATAACATTTTGTCCAGGAATCTGAGGGTTCCCAAATTTTCCTCTCGAAAGTCTGTATGGATTTCTCCAATATCTTTTAGCAATTAATCTTGAAGGACAGCAGTCTCAACCCTCCCTGGTTCTTATTTCCTTTGAAAATAATTTACTAGATAGTTTTCTTTGTATAATAAGCTTTTCTATTCTCCCTGTGAACTTTAAAACATAATGTTAATTATAAAAATTTAAATTAGAAGCCGGGTGTGGTGGCTCATGCCTGTAATCCCATCACTTTGAGAGGCCGAGGCGGGAGGATCATGAGATCAGGAGTTCGAGACCAACCTGGCCAACATAGTGAAACCCCGTCTCTACTAAAAATACAAAAAAATTAGCTGGGCTTGGTGGCAGGGGCCTTTAATCCCAGCTACTCGGGAGGCTGAGGCAGGAGAATCGCTTCAACCTGGGAGGCAGAGGTTACAGTGAGCCAAGATCGTGCCATTGCACTCCAGCCTGGGCAACAAGAGTGAAACTCCATCTCAAAAAAAAAAATTAATTTAGATATTAATTTAGCCTTGATAACTTATCAAAAAAGAAAAAACCAAGACGAAGCTATTTAGACAGCATTTTCCAAAAGTATAGAGTAGCAATGGGATGGAAATTATAAGTTACTTTAGGGCAGTATGTGTTCTGCTAGAGAGCTGGCAGTAAACAAGAGTGTGATATTGTGATTTAATGAGAAATATGTATTGGCTTTTGTCCCTAGTTGCTGGCACAGAGCTCCCCAGAGCCTTGTAATTTCCTAAGCGATGGTAGGAGCATCTTTTGTTCTAATACTTGGTCTTTGATCATGGTTTCTGACACATAACTCCTAAATCCCTTGCAGTTCCTTGAGTGACAGCAGTATCTTTTGTTCTAATGAGGTGATGCTTGCTGGGTTCCTCAGTGGCCTCAAGATGGGGTCAGGTCACCAGAAAGACCAAACTTTGATTAGAAACTTGGAATTTTCAGATGCATTCTTCATCATCCAAGAAGGGGAGACAGGCTGAAAACTGAGTTAACAATTGGCCCTGCCTATGTCATCATGCCTCCACAAGAAACCAGTAACAAGGGCTTTGGAGAGCTTCTGAGTTGGTGGCCACGTGGAGGAGCTGGGAGAGTGGCATCCCTGGAGAAGGTGTGGAAGCTCCGTCGCCTTCACCCTCTTTTCCGCCTGCTGTTCCTGAGTTGTATCCTTTTGTTATAAATCTGCAACCTAGTAGTAAACTGTTTTCCTGAGCTCCATGAACCGCTCTAGCAAATCACCAAACCTGAACAGGGGCTCAGGGGAACCTCTGATTTATAACTAGTGGTTCAGAACCACAGGTGGCAACCTGGACTTGTGACTGGTGTCTGAAGGCAGTGGGCGTAGTGTTGTGGGACTGCCTGAGCCCCTAACTTGTGGAATCTGATGCTAACCTCAGGTAGAAAGTGTCAGAACTGAATCAAATTAGAAGACGCCCGGTCAGTAAATGTTGAGAACTGGATAATTGATGGGTGTGGGGGGGGGAAAAATAATCCCACACATGTGGTGTCAGAAATGTGTGAGTATAGGAGGAAAAAGTTATTTTTCTTTCTTTTTAGGAAGGGGAAAGAGGAGGGTAGAAAAGAATAGGGAAGAAGAAAATATGGTGGAGATTCCTTGCTGTAACTTGTTGGCTCATGTTTACTCAGTTTCCTGGGTTTAGATTCAGTTAAGGTACTGGAAATAAGATCACAATAAAATGTTATTTTTTTTTCTATAGAGAAAGGTCTAGAGATATTTTTAAAAATATGATATGTATGTTTTACTATTTTGTGAACATTGTCCTTTATATTATATTTCAGTCCATAGGCTTCATGTATTTCAGAATTACATTTGTATATTATTTAAACACGTTTATTGAAGTAATAATATTATATACCTAGTGTATTGCTATGTTAGTAAATACAGTGTTTATCCAAGGTAGGTAATTAAAATATAATATTACATATCTACAGACCCAAAATAATGTAATGATTATGGCTCAGAGTATGTTATACATTACAAAACTAAGAACCTTTTGAAATAAAGATTGATTTTCTATAAACTCAGCCATCCACCCCCCAAAAATACAGAAAGGAAAAAATAGTCTTTCTATACATTGTGACATTTTTACAATTTCCAGAATTCCATGGAGTCTAATTTCTGCTGGGATATTTCCTCCAGGCTGACATTGGTTTCAGAAGGATGTATAGTTGAACCAGTTCTTGATAAGTCTGAATCTTTATGTGCTGCATGTCTGTAAGCTGCCCTCTCAAAGACCTGCTCTCCTCACATGCTGCAGAAAGAAAATGACGTGGACAGAGAGAGAAATGTCACAATCTATGCTCAGCTGGTCTGGATTATCCAACTTCTGAGGTGCATCCGCCGGCTGTCCCTGTATCCCATTATAAATCATCTCCTTGTTGAACATCGGGCCAGACTGGGGTCTGATTCTTTGGCTGAGTGTGGCTACCTGGCTCCAGGAGGAGCCTCTGTCTCAGTCCTGTAATAGTCATCATGCTTTAAGAAACCTTCACATTTCTGAACAGTTACATAGTGTCCTCAGCTGAAGAAAGAGGAAGTCTGGAGTCCATTCCGGCAGTTAGCAGGGAGCTGTTTTCTTCTCTCTGACATTAGCAAGGTTTGTCAGCTTGTTAATCTTTAAGGGGATTTGGGGTTGAAATTTTTTGGGGGGTAGACTTTAGGGTGGATAATATAGTCAAAGTTCTTCAATATGGTTTGAGGGAATAAAATAGATGCCCATGTTTTTTATGGCTGTAATTCCCACTTAGCCTTGGGTTTTAACTCCCAAGTTTATGTGAAAGGAAAACCACAAACTATTGGATAGTGTAAGTGCTATAATAATAGTCTCTACCTTTTTGCTTGATGACTTCCAAGAATGTTTCCATAATTCTGAGGTAGCAGAAGCAATCAATAACTGTACTATAAATTACATGTGCATTGAGCATTCAAGCATTGTGGAGTCTGGGTCTCCACAAGGCCATGGTTAACTGGCAAGGTTGGCCTGGACACATTTTCTTCCTTTTTCATTATTTTTCTGCCTGCTGCCTAACAGCCAGTTAAGATTTGGTGAGAAAAGCAGAATTAGGGAGTAACTAGACTAACCTCTTTTCAAGGGAAATCTTTATTCTGATAAACCCCCTTAACTTGCAAAAATCACATCTGGGATTAGAAGTGAAACAGAAGGGAGGGAAAATTTCTCCTGCAGGGACTTGACTCTACCAGTCACACTTAGCAATTATTCTTTGACAAATACATATTTGCCTTACACAAAGTGGTAGAGATGTGCTGCATCTGGCAAACATCACATAAGCCTTCTGTATGGCTGGAACAATGATGCTTTTGTTTCTAATATTAGATGATGGAGAAGGAGTCAGAATGACATTTACCTCTATAGATACCATGCTCAAGCTTCCTCTCCTTAGGGCAGACAGAAGGCTGCTAAGAAGTGATCACCTTAGGTGTTCTCTGGAGAAGTGGTATGCTTAGAACATCATGCTCTTTCTCTGAAAGTGTAATTTAAACCCTACTTTACGGATAATTGTGGGTGTTGAGGAAATGCATAAGAGTGAAAGAGGGGAAAGGAATCAGATCTCTAACTTGTATTTAAACTAGAGTCACTTTGTTTTTAGCTTTTTAAAAATTGGCTTTCTTTGTGTCTCTCTTTTCTTTCCTCCTTCCCCTCCACCCTCCCTCCCTCCTTCCTTCCTTCCTTCCTTGCTTCCCTTCTTCCTTCCTCCCTCCCTCCCTCTCTCCCTCCCTCCTTTCCTTCCTTCCTTCCTTCCTTCCTTCCTTCTCTTTCTGACAGGGCCTCACTCTGTCACCCAGCTTGGGGTGCAGTGGCACAATCTGAGTTCACTGGAATCTCAAACTCTTGGGCTCAAGAGATCCTCCCTCCTTAGCCTCCCAAGTAGCTGGAACAACACATGTGCGTCACCATGCCTGACTCAGCTAGATTTTTTAATTTTGTAGAGATGAGGTCTCACACTATATCCCAGGCTGGTCTCCAACTTCTGACCTCAAGCAATCCTCCTGCCTCGGCCTCCCAATATTGGCTTTCTAAACAAGATTTAATGTGAAGAAATAGTTCCACTGCTTTAAAAAAGAAGGGTAAGAGAAACTTAAAAATCACATCTATAAAATGACACTTTGCTTTTCAGGTTTTTATTCCATACCTTTGGGGACAGCGGCAGTCAACACCAACTTGTGGCATAGGATGGATTTCTACCAAAAGCTTCTGTGAATGTGCTCTGAGAAGTTTCTACAGAGTCTGACAGGGACTCACTCTTTCACCCAGCTTGAGGTGCAGTCGCACAATCTGAGCTCACTGGAATCTCAAACTCCTGGGCTCTTGAGTTTGAAATATAGCAAAGAAAGGCCAGGCATGGTGGCTTACACCTTTAATCCCAGCACTTTGGGAGGCCAAGTTGGGTGGATCACGAGGTCAGGAGATCAAGACCATCCTGGCTAACACGGTGAAACTCCATCTCTACTAAAAATACAAAAAATTAGCTGGGCGTGGTGGCAGGCGCCTGTAGTCCCAGCTACTTGGGAGGCTGAGGCAGAAGAATGGCAGGAACCCGGGAGGTGGAGCTTGCAGTGAGCCGAGATCGCGCCACTGCACTCCAGCCTGGGTGACAGAGCGAGACTCCGTCTCAAATAAATAAATAAATAAATAAATATAGCAAAGAAAAATGCCAGTGCTCCTGCCTATGGAGTCACCAACTCTTCATAAATCCATTCCAAATAGATCATCAAGGACACTTGTAACAGAGACATTTTCAACACCATGGCATGTTCCTGAAGAATCAAAGTTGGCCAGAGAGACTAAACAAGGATAATGCAGACCCTTTTATGAAGCTGTTTTTCTATTTTTAAAATGCAGTTCAAAAGATACTGGAAAACTTTCTCTCAAGTGTTTATTCTTTCTCTCTCCTTTGCTGAACTTTTAAGGAGAGGTACAATAGAATATATAGTACACTTGTAATCAGAACTGGGTTTAGGTCTTAATTCGCTACTTATGATCTACATGTTTTGGGATATGTTATCTAACTTTTACATACAAATGTATTCACCTATAAAGCAGAAAATAAACAACATCTTTGCAGCTTAATTCCTATGAAAAGATGTGAAACTAATCACAGCAGGGTCTCTTAGACTAATGTCTGCATTCCTGTTTGTGTTTTTATTTGAGTTCTTATTGTACAAATTGTTAATAGAAGGAGCTGGTAGCTATGTGAGATATTGAAAATGCAATTGGTTATTACTTTAATATGTATAAGAGTTGGGTGGTCTAGGATGATGAGATAATGCAGCCTTCCATCAAGTTCAAACGTGTTTAGAAGTAGGTAGAAAATATACCTGCATAATTTAAGATCCAAGGAAACAGAAATCTAATGAGGTAATCAATCTAAGTTCAAGTTACAGATGTCTATGAGTAGAAAAAGGAATTAGGTAATGTATGAGACATGAATGTAGAGGTCTTGGAGCATGTGAAAACCTCCTTTGAGTTATAGACCCATTGACATAACAATTATCAATAGGGTTTAATACATCACATCAAAGTTGCTGACAAGAATTCTGTTAGCATCCTGTCTGAAATTTTTCTTTTTGCAACCCCAAGTGTGCTGAGAAAGCAACCTCACATCATACATGGGATAATATAATAGTATCCTTAATTGGCACAAAGAATTGTCCTGAATGCAAGCAACTCTCTGTATATCTTACGCCCATTAGGAGTTTTGATTAAATTCACATCAGTTACTCAAAAGGATAAATATCCTCCTTAGTGGTAAGTATCTCATAACTCTGAGAAGAGTTAGAATTCAGCATTGAAATGTAGAAGAGTTCGGGCACAGTGGCTCAGGCCTAGCACTTTGGGAGGCTGAGGCAGATGGATCACTTGAGGTCAGGAGTTTGAAATCAGCCTAGCCAACGTGGTGAAACCCCGTCTCTACTAAAAATACAAATATTTAGCCAGGTGTGGTGGCAGGTGCCTGTAATCCCAGCTACTTAGGAGGCTGAGGCAGGAGAATTGCTTGAACCTAGGAGGCGGAGGTTGCAGTGAGCTATCGTGCCACTGCACTCCAGCCTGGGTGACAGAGCGAAACTCTGTCTCAAAATAAAAGAAGAAAAAAAAGGAAAGATATGTAGAAGAAAAAGAACACCATAGTCTTAATAGTTGGTGCTTATGAACTTGTTATGTTTAAGAACACTTGGCTTACTAAAGTGGCCACCCAATTACTGCAAATTTAATTGGGTAATTGAATATTTAATTTAAACTTGTGATTTTAATTTGAAATATTTCTAGGTTGACAAACTTTATTGGAACATTTATGAGCACTCAAAATTCACTATAAGTTTGTTTGTTAGATTTATAAGGAAAGGTTTGTTTGTTAAGTTAGACAATTAAAGCACTTAAGAAGAAAATCAAATATATCAAATTTAAATATGTAATCTAAAATAGCCAAAAGAATTACATTATTAAGTTTATAATTGGGAAAAGTACTATCAAAAGATCTTTAAAAGTGAATGTTAAAAATTGTTAAGAGAATAAAGAGAATAATATAATTTACAAGCAGAATTTAAAAGCATAAGGAAAAACTAGGGTTCCAACTTTGTAACTGTAACTAATATTAATTTTAGAAACCAGAAATATTTCTGAATGGACTGGTCTACATACAAAAACTATCCTCAAATAAATCTTTTTTAAAAACATTAAATTAACAACAACTCAAAACAATTATTTTGTTAATTGAACGGGGGAACTCAATGGGATGTAGGCTGAAATCAACCTTATTCTTTTTTACCACTTGCCATTAAATTTGTTCTGTAAAAAAGTTCTTTATCTGCTCCTAGCTCTAATCTCACATGGGTTCCATAGCCTTTTCTGTTGCTGTCATAAAATAAAAATCTCAGTCCTGTCTTAATCAACATTTAACTCCAGTTCAGAGTAATTTAAATATTCCAAATTCCATTCAAGTTTAAACCTTTTCTCCTTCTTCAGCTTGTCTTGTGCTAAGGTCTAAATGTGTCCTCCAAATTTATGTGGTAAAAACTTAGTCCCCATTTCAACAGAGTGGGGAATTGGGGCCTTTTGGGAGGTGTTTAGGTCATGAGGGCTCTGCCTTCTTGAATGGTTTAATGCCTCTATGAAAGGGCTTGATGGAGGAAGGGAGTTTGTCCTTTTTTTGCCCTGCTATTTTCTGCCTGTGAGGACACAGCACTCTTCCCTTTGGAGGACTCAGCATTCAAAGCATGATGTTGGAAACAGAGATCAGCCCTCACCAGAAGCTAGTGCCTTGATCTTGGACTTCCCAGCCTCCAGAACTGTGAGAAATAAGTTTCTGTTCTCTATAAAGTATCTAGTCTGTGGTATTCTGTTACAGCAGTACAAAATAAATCGAGACAGCTTGCTTCAGATCAGGAAGCCCAGAACAGAGGGTCAGGGGAGTCGGCTTCTCTACTGTGTCCCGGGCTCTACAATTCCCAATTCCTTAGCAGCAGCTCTTGTCTTTTAGCATTGGACCTAAGAAAAGAGGGGAAGGAGAAAGGGCAGGGAAAAAAACTTACTTTGATGGCAAAGTTATAATGAATGTATCTTGGAACTCTCTTACTGTGGCAGATTTCATGACTGATTCTTCTGATATGGCATTATTTGTGGGTCTCTCATAGGGCTTCTTCTGGGGTCTTCCAACTGTGGTTTTAACTCAGATACAGTTATGCTTGGGCTTTGTGGAATCTAACTCTTTATTGAAATCCCTTCTCCACTGCAGACATCCTCTTGGATGGGAACCTTTTGAAAAACAATTGTAGGGTGGCTTCATTCTATTGGATCCATATCTAGTCCCAAGGAAAACCTATATTTTTTTCCTTCTGCCACCAAGGGATATGAAACCCACTTTCAACTGTTCACCTTTCTTCTTTTCTGTCAGTCTCATTTTCTCAGGAATGCATCACACACTAGACTGTGCCTCCAACATCAAAGAACATAGATCCAAAATCTTCAAGTGCTTTTATTTGCCTTAAGGTATAAGGAAGACACCTTCTCCTCTCCATCTTGGGGAAGAAGGAAGATAGATAACTTCTACAATTCTTCTACAATTCTCTTCAAAGCAGTTTTCTCTACGTCTTTCTTCCACATTAGCTCTTTCATACCTTCAAGGTGGGTTATGGGCTAATGCTGGCAGAACCTAATTTGCAATCTTTTGGTGTCTGTTGCACCTTAGTTTAGGAGTGAGGATACTTGAGATTTATTGTATTTTTCTCAGCTTTAGGAATCTAATCTTGGGAGTTCCATTTTAATATTATATTGTGCGATCACTATGAAAACTGTTTTGCACTGATAATTCACAATTGGAAGATGTTTTCATAGAATATGACTTTAGTATCATTAGAAATTATTTCTCAAGCTGAGAAATATATGCCCTATGGCATATTCTCTGAGATATGTACAAAATGTTGTGTTTCTCATTTAAAACTATAAGAGAAATAGGGTTCTACCACAGGCTGAGAACAAACACTTTCATGAGAAATTCAGAAAACAAAAAACAAACAAAAATATAAACCTAAACAGTGCAACTTCAAGATGACCACTGGTAACATTTTGATGTGTGTTTGTGGGAAATATATTTCCCACAAGATTGGGATGATATTATTTGTATAGTTCTTTTGTGATCTACTATCTATATCTAAATATTGTTTTACAAAATTATGTATATGTATTTCTTTGATATTTATAAAGTATAGTAATGCATATAATAAAAAATCAAATTATACAAATGGTTTTATGCTAAAAAAAGCATAGCCTTCCAGTCCAATTTCTTCCAGCCCACATCCTACTTTTTAGATGTGACCAGTTTTAATGGTTTTTGTTTTTGATATTTCTGGTGGATCTTCCTTTTTTTTTGAGATGGAGTCTTGCTCTGTCGCCCAAGCTGTAGTGCAGTGGCACGATCTCAGCTCACTGCAAGCTCCGCCTCCCGGGTTCACCCCATTGTCCTGTCTCAGCCTCCTGAGTAGCTGGGACTACAGGCACCCGCCATCACGTCGGGCTAAATTTTTGTATTTTTAGTAGAGACGGTGTTTCACCATGTTAGCCAGGATGGTCTCTATCTCCTGACCTTGTGATCCGCCTGCCTCAGCCTCCCAAAGTGCTGGGATTACAGGTGTGAGCCACCATGCCCCGCCAGATCTTCCTATTTTTAAATCAGAGGTTCTCATTTATGGCTTCACATTAAAAATTACCTGGAAGTTTTTGAAAGTTCTCCATAATTGCCTTTCCCTGATATTCATTGATCCAAATCCCTGGAGGTGGGACTCAAGCAGTGGTATTATTTTTAATGCCCACTAGGTAATTCTGATGCATTGTGGGAGTTAAGAGCCACTGAGATATAGAATATACTTACACAAAAATTACTTGACATCCATTTTAGACACTATCATTACTTTGCCGTTATGAACTGAAGACTTAGTTACTTACAAAATCCCCATCTTTCCCTATTCCTTGCTTTCTACTTTTGGTAGTTATATAATTTGCTTTCTCATTGATTGTATTTATAATTTAAAATATGCTTATACTTCTATGTCTTGTTTGTCAGATTTAGACATTATTAAATTTAGACACATTCCCCACGTAAGATGGGAATATGACTCTTCTTACCCTATCTTCCACCTTTCCTTATCCCAGTTATCAACTTCCACTAACAATATCAGTATCTGTACATTGCAAAGATTGATAGAATTAGCATTGTGTTCTAGAATGACATATCCATAAGTTGATTGTAAACTTCATAAACCAGAAATATTATTTATCTGTACAGAAAATATTTCACATATAAATATACCTATATTTACAAAAACAGCACAATGTTTAAGAAATTTGCTCTGTCATTTACTAGCTTTATGATCTTGGATAACTCAGTTAACTTCTTTTTACATCAGTTCTTTACTTCTAAAAAGGGTAAATAATATCAATCTCTTGGGGTTGTTGTGAGGATTCTATAATTAACCCATGGCACACAGCAAAGATTCCTATTCTGTTAGTTATTCTTACTGCTTAGCCCAGTCTTGTACAGGCAT
Source organism: Pongo abelii (assembly GCF_028885655.2). NCBI lineage: Eukaryota > Metazoa > Chordata > Mammalia > Primates > Hominidae > Pongo > Pongo abelii. Next base: position 13,370,569 of record NC_072004.2, on the reverse strand, counting down.
TACATTTCCTTTACTGCTTCAATATGATAATCTCTGCACTACACAAAGTAGAATATTTTCTGAATCAAGGTGAAGTAGATTTCTTTTACTTATACTCTAACAAATGTTTTTCTAAAAATTTCATTTTAAATGATCGTTTAATGCTCTAACCACAGATTTCCTGTATAGCTTCCCCTTGCTTTGCCAGGAGTTTCTAAACACTTTCCTTTTTTCTTATTTCTGAAAACATAATATGCCCTTATTATATCTTCAAAATATTCCAATCTTTTCCTTATGTCATCTACTAAGGCAAAGAATTCACTATCTTTTTTGGGGACGTCCATCCACCCTTCTGACCTCTTGCTACAATCTAGACCAGATGCTTTCCAGGCTTTGTGGATGCCAGGGGAATCTAGTGTTGTTTCCTGCATTCCACAATTTCCTCTCTGATCTTTCTCTATTTTTGCTGGTGTGAATCCTCAAATAACTTCCTCAGAATGGTACATGAAAGGCAAATTTTCTTAATCTTGGCATGATTGCTAGCATGCAATTATATTTTAGCTCCTAGTAGTATTTTTTTTCATTGACAAATGCATCCTAAAATCCACAGGAAACACAAAGACTCTAGAATAATCAAAACAACTTTGAAAAACAGACTTGAAGACCTAATTCTTCCTAACTTTAAGACTTGTTTTAAAGCTATAGTAGTCAAAAAATTGTCATATTGGCCTAAAGATAAAAGCTCAATGCCTGTAGTATCTCCCAAATCCAAGTCATCCTAACTTGGACGTGCTCCCATTTGGAAGTGACAAAGCAAACCCAATCAACTGATATTTGGCTTCACCATCCACAGGAATGCATCCCTAGTCAAATATGTCTCCTATTAATAGATCTCAGCAGCCCCATCAATAGCAGGGAGGCTACCTCCATAGAAGGATCTTCTTGCAACTGGAAGGTTGTTAGCATCTGTGTTATTGGACACCTTGAACTCTGTCTTTGTCTACTCATCACCACTAGTGCTACCTTAGTTCAGATTACCACCCCCTTGTCTAGATTTTGATAGCAGCCAGCCATCGGCATCCCCGCTTGCAGTCCTACAACCTCTCATCCATTCCGCATAGTGCTTTGTCTAAAAGGCAAATCCGGTAAGTTCACTCCTCTATTTAGCCCCTGCCAACCTAGACACACACTGACCCCAGATTGCTCAAGATGCCTTAATATTATCCGAAGAAGACAGTTCCCTCTTTCCTCTTTCTGCAATCCAGTTTTCCCGATGCGTTTGCTCTCTCTCACATTCAGATTTTTGTACAAGCTTTCTCTGTGTCTGGAATATTCTTTCTTCTCTAGCACTCTCCCTACATCCTTGGCATATCTATTTAGGTTACACTTCCTCTAGAAAGCAATCCTTGACCTTCCCACAGTTGGATTAAATGCCTCTCCACATGCTCTTATAGCCCTCACTTACCCTCTCTTAATAGTTTTTCTTCTGTTCACCCCACTAGACTGTAAGCTCTTAGACAGCAGATACTACGGCTGTCTTGCTCACTGTCTTGTGGTACACGGCAATTACTAAATGCCCATCAAAATACTAAAAGAAGAAGAAACATGTGTAAAAGGATAGTTTTCTGAAATCAACACTTTTCCTTTTTCTTGGGCTGTTATTGGGGAGTGTCTGGCATTATCTAAAAGTTGTTCCAATGCGGTAGGACTGGTTTACATTACTCTTTTATGAGGGTTAAAATGGGAAACCAGGCTGAGTTTTAAAAATATGCTATTATAATATAATCTTTTTAATGATTGCCATCTCCTTGCCATTTGGAACTGAGAATGGGCAAGTCTCATATCCATAGCCTTAAGGGCTGTTTGCTGCCCAAATCTTGGGACAGAGAAGGTGCTGCTGCTTCGGAGAATGGTGGCTCTTTGCCACGGGACAGTGGAAGGCCTGCGGATTGCAGTGTGCCTCTACAGCTCTTCCTGTGATATTGTTGGATGTTTGTGTTAGGAGAAGATGGTAAAACCATTAGGCTTCCTGATGCATTTGTAACTGATACTCACAGTGGAGAAAGGATTCGGGAGTCCAATAGAGAACTGGCTGTTTTAGGGAGCTTTTTAAAGAATTCTTCTTCCTTCTCAAGCCACATAGGCATTCCTGCTGAATGGGCTTTTTTAGATTTTCCTTGTGAACATGCATATAATCATCAGCCAAAAAAAAAAAAAAAAAAAAGCGTTTTGGAGATGGCTGTCTAGGATAGAGATAGGTTGATTTTATTCAAAGATAATGAAATTTTGGGGTTTTTTTCCTCCTAATGTGTGTAGGTAATGAGTCCGATTTCTTATATCAAACATCTCAGATAATATAAACATAAATGAGTTCAGAAATGTTGAACACAGGACACTTGGGAAGCTGTGCACTTATAAAAACTATGCTTCCCCTGCTCATATCCTCTCTGGATTATTCGTGGGCATGGCCCCAAGGCTGTGACACACGTTTTTTGGAAAGGGTCAAAAATCACTCAGAAGTACAATAGTAAATAGGTTGGATAATTAGCATGGATACTTATCTTTTAGGCTGAAGAATGAAAAGAAAGACAGAGAAAGAGTGAGAGAGTCAGTGTGAGACATAACTATAATGCAATGAGTTGGTTTAGTGTTTGGGTAAGTCTCAGTGTTCCTGCGGAAGCTGGAGATTAGGCTTTGTGCTAAAAATTGACTTCATGTAACATGGATTTGTCCATTTAAAGTGGCTAGTAGAAGCTTGTTCAACATCAGCCAGCGTTCAGTATCTCACAGCAAATTCCAAATGTTTTCCTTTAAACAAAAATCTAAAGCAGGAAGTGGGGTTAAATGGTTCTAAATATGTGTCTCTTTATTAACGTACAACTCCAATAATCTCAGGCAAATTCATAGGCCCTAAACTCTACCTCTCTCTTACTGGCCAGAGCATAAAAGGAGCCACAGCCAAACATTTGTGTAAAGTCATGACCTTGTGAATGCAGGTGGAGGTCATACACCTCAGACCTGTGCTTAGGACAGTCCATGAGGATTCCATCTTTGACAAAGTGAGGCACACAAAACCTGCGTATCTGCTGAGAGGGTGCGTTTTCTGCATACTTCCAGGAATTCTTCCACACACTTTCCATAGATCACCTTCTTGATGATCACCACCACCCCATGCAATTACTGATATAAAATGCTCCTATTTTATATCAGACACAGAGAAGTGACTGCTCCAAAGCCAGAGAGCCACCCTCAGGCAGACTCCAGAATCAGGACTCTTATTTAGGAACATGAACTCTCTACTCTAAAGTGAAGAGCTGACTGCCTGTGCCTTTTATTCTTCACAGTTTCCTTTGTGAGGTTGGCAATAGTTATTTGCATTTTATAACTAGGGAGCTAGACACAAGTAAAAATAAATAACTGGTCAAATATAATCTACAGCAGGCATTAATAGTCTTTGATGATTAATTGGATATAGAGTGGGAAGAACTAGGAAGGGCCAAGTATGATTCTCAGGTTTCAAGCACACATGGTTTCGTTGAAACAGGCTGAAGAAGATGGTATGAGAAAAAAAATGAAAATCATCTCTACTTGAAAGACAGGGAGTCTGAAGCAGAGTGGAATATTCATGTGGGAAAGACTCGTCGGAATGGGAATCCTGCTTCCAAGAAAGGTAGAGCACTGCATGGTAAGTCAGCAAATTGAAGACTAGATTTAGACAACACCCAATCAAGGATCAGAAGAAGAAATAGAGAATGGGAGCCATTGAAGGGTTATTTTATTTGAGGTTGTCTAGTAGTCATCAATCAAACTTCGGGTTTCCTTATTTCTGTTTCAGGAGAAGAAATCATGGCAATGACTAAAAGAAAATAAACTTTGTGATGCTTTTCCAAAAACACAGTGAATATTTTATAGAAAATTATAGATGAAAATGAGGGTATAGAAATAGAAGTAGAAATAGATGATATAAATGTACGTTTAAATACAGATGTGGATGAAGGAGCCAAGAGTAATATTTTGATGAGAATTTAACCTGGAATCCAAAGGTTTGTCCTTTTTGTTTTGTTTTGTTTTGTTTTTGTTTTATATTTTTTTGAGATGGAGTCTCGCTCTGTCGCCCAGGCTGGAGTGCAATGGTGTGATTTCTGCTCATTGCAACCTCCACCTCCTGGGTTCAAGCAATTCTTCTGCCTCAGCCTCCTGAGTAGCTGAGATTACAGGTGCCCACAATCACGCCCGGCTAATTTTTGTGCTTTTAGTAGAGACGGGGTTTCACCATGTTGGCGAGGCTGGTCTCGAACTCCTGACCTCAGGTGATCCACCTACCTCGGCCTCCCAAAGTGCTGGGGTTAGAGGCGTGAGCCACCATACCTGGCTGGTTTATCTGTTTTCACCAAGCTTAAACTACATCTATATTACTTAAAAAATTTTGCCCCAAAATTTGCTCTAGAAAAGCACCTTTCAATATACCATCTTATTTTTCCAGCCTATGTGCCACTTATTTGAGCATTTTAGGGCATATGATTTAGTTAATTTTAGTATTTTGGATCAATCTTTCCTCATCATCTGGATTAAACATAACTTGTGGTCAAGATTTATGTCATATATTCCTTCTGTACAGTTATTGCACAGTGATTAATTGATAGTAGAAGCTAATTATTTATTCAAATAACATTTTTTATTAGCATCTTTTTTGTGCCTGTCACAAAGATAAATAAGTCACAAAAAATGCTATTACAGCCAGTCACAGAAGACCACATGTTGTATGATTCTATTTATATGAAATATCCAGACTTAGAAAACTATAGGAACAGAAAGTATATCAGCGATTGCCAGGAGCTTCTGGAGGGCTGATATGGGTTATGGTGAGACAATAGCTAAAAGGTGTAGAATTTCTTTTTTGGGTGATGAAAATGTTGTAAAATTAATTGTGTTGATGGTTGCACAACTGTGGATATACCAAAAACCATTAAATTGTACACTTTAATGGATGAATTGTATGATATGTGAATTATACCTCAATAAAGCCGTTACTAAAATATACAGTTTCATAGTTTGTTCTCTCTTGAGGAAAACTTTATATTCAAATGCAATAAATGTGCAAATTACCATGTAGTAGCATGGTATACATGGAGGCATGTGTGAAGAATTTTGGAAAACAAGAGGAGGATTTTCTTTTGTCCAGTAGTATCAAGGAAGCTTAATAGCCATTTCATTGATTAATTAATTACTAGCTGTGCCTACAGTTCCCAGCACCATATTGCCTCTAGCCTGGATAACTATCAGCTTTCTCAGACTTGGATATTAATTCATGAATTTAAGGCCTGGTCACGTGGGAAAAGAACATACCTCCTAGCTGCTTGGAGCTCCCTGCAACATTTGCTTTGCATTCAGACTGAAACCCAGAAGAACAGGAAATCAAGCTCTGACATGTGGGCATTTGGTCCAGTGGCCAGAGCTTTCTTTCCTTCGAAGATTAATGAAGCACAAAGATGCCAGCTCTTTCCTTTCAACTCCCCACAATAATCGGCTCTCAGCAGCCTGCCAGTTTAATATTACTTCACTTCAATGCTCAGGAACGGTCCCAGTTGGAAAGGGCCAGGAAAACTTGGTCCAAGAGTTTTTATGAAGAACAGCTTAACAACCCCTCTAGAACATTCCATAAGCAATATTACAAGCTTTTCTTTCTTTTTATATCTAGAGATGGGGAAAAAAGTTGGGGGCAACATTGGAATCATGAGTCAAATTTCAAAGTCAATAAGTTGAACCTCTGCTAGGCCCTGGATACTTTCTAAATTAATTGACCATCAAATTCTTACCCTCTACATCTGCCTTACATTAGAGATCATAAAACTATTTGGGAGTTTTTTGCTACTTAAAGCAAAGATTGTGTGGGCATAATGCTTTGAGAGGGCCTGTTCCTTTTCAAAAATTATTTTGAATTCATAAAAAGAAACAAGATTATCTTTTGTGTTTATGCATTGCTATTCCCCTCCAAAGAGCTCAAAGAACTTTGTGTCGTCTTGTCAGTCTTGATAAGGGAAAATGAAGACAGACTTCTATATTTGCAGCTGACTCTGCAGGAGAGCTTGGATTTTCTGCTAGGCCTTTCGGTGTTTGCCAACTATTGCATTAGCTGAATTTTCTGCAAGTCATGCATTCCTTCAGTCCTTGTATTAATTCATTCATTTATCCATCCAACAAATACCTACGTAGTGTGCTAGACACTAGATAGATGCTGGAGATATTGAGAGACGAGGTTGATAAGCCTCTGCCCTCAGAAGGTTACACAGGTGAGTGCAAGAAACAGGCATTCTAGAAGTAAATCAATGAAGTAACTATTGGAGAAATAAATCTAGTGTTGTTATAGCAGATAAAACAGAGGGTATGGGGGTTATCTACTTTAAATAGTGTTAGCCCAAAATGCTCTTGGCGGAGGTAGCAACTTAGCTGAAATAGGAAGAAGAGAAGTCAGCCACACCTGGAAAGGGCCAGGGAAATGTGCTCCAGACATGGGGAACAGCGAGTGCAAAGGTCCTGAGGCAGAAAACAGTTTAATTGTTTTAGGAACATACAGATCAGTGTGGCCAGACAGTGAAGAGAAGAGAAACCAAACAGGAATATGAGTAGCACCTTGTATGTGGTAGAGGCTATGCTATAAACTGACAAGAATGATACTGGCTAATTGCACTGGCTAAAGCTTATTGACTATTTCCTAGGGAACCACACACTAGACTAAGTTGCTCATGTGCTTTCCCCACTCCAAATTTATAAGATAGGTTTCATTATCCTCATCCACATTTTACAAGTAAAAGAAGAGAAGGTAAAAGGCTGAGTCAACCACTTAATGCACACAGACAACAATGTAAGTCCAGGACAGGGATTTGAACACGGATGTTTGGATGCTAGAATCCAGGCACTAGGCAGTCTGCTGTGGTACCACTTGGCAGTTACTTAGCACACAGGGAGTAGGGGAACCAGAAGAGTAAACAAAATTAACATATAAAGTCTTGGCTCCAGGAAAGCAATGGATGCTCGCAAGAGCCTCTGAGCAAGGCTAAGAGGTCAGGCATGCCTTGCTGGTGGAGAGGGTGAGGTGGGGCCAGTGTTCCAAGAGGACCAGAGGCTTTCAAAGAACATGGGCCACTGAGACAACCCAAGAAATTCTGCAAAATCAAAACATAGGGTCAAGACGTGACTGGGGCTTGTTGAGAGATAATGCTGGAGCAATAGACGGGTTCAAAGCCATAAAGATCTGACCCTCCTTGCTGACTTCTATCAGCATCTACATCACCCCAAGTACCAAGATTGCCATCAGTGTTAAAGTCAAGAGCAACATCTTTTTCCTTATGTTTGTTTGGATGCAGATTAAGGGATAGCAATGAGAGACATTGCAGAATGCTGTAATAATGTCTGCATTATCACTCCAGCACATCATATGTTTGTACAGGAAACAGACCACAAAATATCCAAGTCTCACTCAATCCTGGGAAGACACCTGCTGACTCTCTTGAGTTAGGCAGGAGCTATTCCAAGGATATGTAACTCTGTGTTAAATAAGCCAAATGCAACACTATTCCTGAATCTGTATTCTTGAATTCAGAAGTCTGTAGTTTGAGTTCTTGGGGAAATTGCCTTTTTCTAAAGATAATGCTAAATTTAACTCTGGGCCACTGTATGTGAAGGAAAGTAAGAAGCTAAAAGGTCAAGGAAGGAAATGTCAAGTTGGAAACGCCTTGGAAAGTTCTTAGAGCCATGCTCTCTCTTTATTGTGATAGAAGCCAATGGCTATTTTCCCTTCTTTCTTCATTGTGCTCTGGTTTGGTCCCAGGAACCCGCCTTTAGGAGACAGGCTGAGCCAGCAAGCCCAGCTCTGACAATGGCTTCCTCTGTGTAATACATTCCAAGCTCTTGGCCAAGCCCAGGACATCCAGGGGCTCCAGGGAATGCTACACTGAGGACCTTCAGCGAGGGTCCCGAAAGCTTCTGTGGTCACCTCAAATCAAAGCATCAAGAGAAAACAAGATAGAGACAACAAACTTAGACTGTGATTCACCAATTGTTTGTATTTCTTCTATTTTTGAAAACTTTTTTCTCATTCCAGAAGTAAAATCTATTTATCACTCAAAACTTGGAAATTACAGAAAGATAAAAAGCAAGCAAATAAAAATCACCCATCATCCTGTTATACTTTTTATAATTTGGAGTAAATCGCTTTAGTTATTTTTATGTAACTATAAAATTTATTCTTTTTTATAGAAATATATATTTTTACAAAAAGCATATATAAACATATATACCTATAAGTAAATATGTTATTACAAAAAATATATATAACAGAAAATGGACCCTATTCCATATATGGTCTCCACTTCCCACTTTTCTAACGGGGATTTATTATTTTCTTAATTATTTATAAGGGTCTTTCTTTCTTTTTTTTTTTTTTTTGAGATGGAGTCTCACCCTGTCACCCTGTCGCCAGGCTGGAGTGCAGTGGCACAATCTCGGCTAACTGCAGCCTCCGCCTCCTGGATTCAAGCAATTCTCCTGCCTCAGCCTCCTGAGTAGCTGGGATTACAGGTGTGTGCGACCATGCCCAGCTAATTTTTGTATTTTTAGTAGAGACTACGTTTCACCATGTTGGCCAGGATGTTATTGATCTCTTGACCTCAAGATCCACCTGCCTCAGCCTCCCAAAGTGTTGGGATTACAGGCCATCACGCGAGCCGTCATGCCTGGCCTATAAGGGTCTTTTCTATATGAAAAGGACTTACCCTTTGTTAGTTGTACAAAACATTTTTCAAATTTATAATTAGCCTCTTAGTAGTTAATCCTTTTCTATATGCGAATGGTTTTAATTTCCATGTAGTCAAATCCACGATATTTTCCTTTATGTTTGATGCCATTGATATTGTCCTTAGAAAACTCTTCACCCATCCAAAAATTATGTAATCACCTGCCTTTTCTTATAAAACTTTTATTTTTTCTCTGAATGTAAATCATTAATTCTTATGAAATTTATGCTGGTAAAGAGTATGAGGAAGAAATCCAGCTTGCTGTTTTTCAAATTGGTGAGCCAATGACTTCATTATCATTTACTGGCAAATCCATTGTTCCCCCAATGAATTAAAATGTTGTCTTCATTATGGAATATTTTTATACTGATAATATGTTTCTGGACTTCATTTGCAGTTCCACACAGCAGCCTGTCTGCACCACACTGTATCTTGCTATTTTAATTATGACATATTTTTTAACTGACAGGGAAAGACCCTCTTCAATATTCATTTTTTTAAAATTATTTTTATGTGTACTTTGGTTCCAAATTAACTTAAGAATTATGTTGAAAATTCCAAGTAAAATCCCCGTGGGCTAACTTTCTGGAAATGAATGAAATCAGAGCTGGAAGCAGAAGCAGCTTTGGAATCCTGTGTTTGTTCTCTCTCTCTTTCCCTCTCCCCTCTGTCTACCTGTCTCACCCTCTGCACCTTCTGATGGTCTTTCACAATGAGCTCCCTCCTTTCCTTCTTCCAGCAGCTCTCCATGGCTGGCCTCATTATATCTGCATTCTTTTACCGTAGGCCCTATTGTCAACTGGTTTCATTTCATAGCATTTCTCAGCGGTCTTTTTAAAAGCGCAGTACAACTATTTGTACCAGGACGTTGGTCACCAGCCTGCGGCTGAATTGTCTACCCTTGTGTCAGGTACCTTCCAATTCTAAATGAAGTAACTCTGGAATGGAAAACCAAACACCGTATGTTCTCACTCATAAGTGAGACTAAGCTGTGAGGACACAAAAGTACAAGAATGATACAATGGACTTTGGGGACTCAGAAGAAAGGGTGGGAGGAGAATGAGATCTGAGAATGAGGAGTGGAAGAGGAAAGATTTACGTATGATAAATCACCGCTATCCAATACCAGGGACGGTGGGTGGGATATATTTTCTTAGACAAGAGTGTATACAGTGCCAGCATTTGGACACTTGGCTTAACTAGATCATAAATGTAGCAGAACACATAGTATATAAACCTGTACTTTCTCTGTAACTCCAATTTTTTAATATATAAAATTTGAATTATATACCTAATTACAATAGCATTTATTGAGTCCTTATAATCAGCTAAGCACAGTGCTAAGTCATTCATGACCATTATCTCATTAAATTGCTTTCAGTCACAAGGTAAATATTATTCTCACTATTTTACAGCTGGTAGAACTAAGGCTCAGAAATATTAAATCAAATTTACTCACAAGGTTAATGTCAAAGTCAGAAACTGAATCAAGCTTACTTTGTCTCCAAATCCCAGACTTTTCAGAATCATATTCATATTTCTTAAGAAGGGCTAGGAGGAAGTACAAGAAATGCTAAGAAGGTTTTCCTATGATCAAGAGGGCTAGAAATGATAGGATTTCTGTAAGAGGGAGTCTGGCGTTTAAGGCCACAGGCTTCAGAATTTGACCTGCAGTGTTTAAATCCTGGCGCTATTGTTTACCTGCTGTGTGTTTTGGGCGTGACTTAACCTCTCTAAGCCTCACTTCCTTCAGCTTAGAGTAGTTGTAAGAATTAAATGGAATAATCCATGTAAGGTGCCAACATGCATGTTCACAGACCATGTTTAATAAATAGTAGGTAATTTATATATATATATATATATATATATATATATATAAATATATATAATTTCAATAGGTTTTGGGGAACAGGTGGTGTTTGGTTACATGAATAAGTTCTTTACTGATCATTTACCCAAGCAGTGTACACTGTACCCAATGTGTAGTCTTTTTCCCTTACCTCCCTCCCACCCTTTCTTCTGAGTCCCCAAAGTCCATTGTATCATTTTTGTACTTTTGTGTCCTCATAGCTTAGCTCCCACTTAAGAGTGAGAACATATGATGCTTGGTTTTCCATTTCAGAGTTCCTTCATTTAGAATAATGGTCTCCAATTCCATCCACCTTGCTATGAATGTCATTATTTCATTCCTTTTTATGGCTGGGTAGTATTCCATGATGTGAGTATATATACATATATGTAATATATATACACACGTATATATGTGTATATATATATATATATACCCACACACCATGGAAAATATATATATATTACATTATATATATCATTATATATATCACAGTAGATATATCACTATATTTTATATATATATATATATATCACATTTTCTTTATCCACTCATTGATTGAAGGCCATTTGGTCTGGTTCCATATTTTTTCAACTGCGAATTGTGCTGCTATAAACATGCATGTGCAAGTATCTTTTTCGTATAATGACTTCTTTTTCTCTGGGTAGATACCCAGTAGTGGGATTGCTGGATCAAATCGTAGATCTATTTTTAGTTCTTTAAGGAATCTCCACAATGTTCTCCACCGTGATTGTAATAGTAGCTCTTATTTAATATTTTTTCAGTATTTCCTCAAATTTCTTAATGATTATATATTTCACCTTTACTTAAATGAAGGGTGAGGGTAGAGGTTAGTTTTTCTTATGTTTAATAGTGAAGACATGTATTTAAAGTGTCAAAATTGAATTGTGTTAAGCCATTCCCCAATTTCACTGATAACTAATGGCATACATGTTTAAATAAGCCAACAAGATTTTTATTTGTAGTTGGAAGCCCAAAAGTTCAAGAGAAGGCGTTTTTATTTCCTGGACAAACTTTTTTTTTGAGACAGAGTCTTGTTCTGTCACCCAGGCTACAGTGCAGTGGTGTGATCTCGGCTCACTGCAACCTTTGCCTCCCAGGTTCAAGCGATTCTCCTGCCTCAGACTCCCAAGTAGCTGGGATTACAGGCACCTGCCACCACACCTACCTAATTTCTGTATTTTTTGTAGAGACAGGGTTCACCATCTTGGCCAGGCTGGTCTCGAACTCCTGACCTCGTGATCCACCCGCCTCAGCCTTTCAAAGTGCTGGAATTGCAGGCGTGAGCCACCATTTCCAGCCATTTCTGGACAAACTTAATAGAGTCAAGTGGAAGTCACTTTCTTTACTATGCTTTTACCAGTCCAGTTGGCCAGATATTCCTTGAAGGCCAACCACCATTCTATGTTCTGTAAATGTCCTCTATGACAGTGTTTGACAGTGAGTGAATTCTTCAATTACCAGCATCAGAGTTCTTTGCTCAAAATTTAGAATCTTGAGCACCAACTCTCATTTACTAAGTCAGAATCTCAGGAGATGGGCTCCAGGAATATTTTTTTTCTCTTTTTTAAAACTCATTGCATGCCAACAAGTTTGCAAATCACTACTTTAGGAGACTCAAAATTGATGAAAGAAAAAGGGAAGTGAGTTGTAAGCCTAGTTCTGACTTCAACTAGCTATGTGTCCTTCAGAAAGCCCCTTCACCTGTCTCAGGAATCCAAAGAATTCCGGGGTTTCTTCCAGGAATATTATCATTTTTATCAATGTAAAAACATACGGCACACAGAATAGTAGGTACAGGCCTCATGGATATGGAACTGGACAATACTTAAAACAAAAGTAGGAATTTTTGGACAAAATGTATTGAGTATTCCAGTCAACATGAACATAGCTAACATTGGAGGGGCAATGACACAGCATTCCTGACCTGGATCATGAGCTTCTCCTTGGAAAGTAGCCAAAGGCAAAACATGAGGAAAGACGCTGTCTTAGTCCGTTTTACATTGCTATAACAGAATAACACACACTGGGTAATTTATAAGGAAAAGAAATGCATTTCTTACAGTTCTGGAAGCTTAGAAGTCCAAGTGTCTTGCTTGGAAGACCAGCATCTTGTGAGGACCTTCTTGCTGTGTCAAAACATGGCAGAAGGCATCACACGGCAAGAAGACAAGAGCATGCTTGTCAGCTCAGGTCTCTCTTCTTCTTATAAAGCCATCAGTCCCATCATGGGAGTCCCACCCTGATGATCTTGTCTAGTTCTAATTACTTTCCATTGGCCCTACCTCCAATCTACATATGAATTTGGGGATGCAGTTTCTAATACATAAAATTTGGAGGACACATTCAAACCAAAGCAACTATAAGCTGCCTTAAATATCGGAATAAAAAAGTTTTATTTTTGTAAGTAGGCAACTACTGGTCATTGATAGCTGATGAGCAGAGGAATGGCATAATGGAAGTGTGGTTTTGTATGTCAGGAAATGTAAGAGCCTTGTGGCAGAATGGCCAATTAGGAAGCTCCTGAAAGCTATGGAAAAACACTAATAAGACCATAAATTGGAGTGGTCATGAGATACAAAGAAGTGATTCAAAATGACTTAGATATTCTAGTTTTAGCCCTGACAGGGAAAGAGCTTAAAAGCCATCATATCCATTTTTATAACAAGAAAAACCTGGACAAACTGAAAATAGACAGCCATAGCTATGCACAGGAAAAATTTGAATAAATACATGAAAATATTTTATTGGGAGAAAAGGTTTACTATAGAAAAGTGATAGATTCTCTTCATTTTAGCATAACTTTAATGAAATGCCATTAAAAATTTCACATAGTTTTTGAGGACACTTAATATGAAAATCTTAATGTTTACTTTGTGGAATAAAGTCAGAAGAAAAGCAAAAAAAAACTAATAAAGGTAAATAGGGTTATAGGAGGACTCTTGACAGATTTTTAGTTGCATTATTAATTTTGGTTCTTAAAACCATAAGCAAAGTTCTGACAAAAAAAATTAGAGAGTAGATGTTCTTACTTACCCAATATATCAACTTAGTATTTCAGAAATTTAAATGGCGGCATCAAGGAATCTAGTCATCGGTTGTCTAAAATAGTAAAGGCAGGACTGTAGTTCATAAGGGGCCTCATCCCAGCACACACATCAGATATATCTATTTCTAGAGTAAGTAAGGGAGGTATATTTCTTAGGAAGAAATTAGGCTCTGAGGATATAGCTCAGAGAGGTTGGAAGCTCTGCTTCAAAATATTCTCAGATTTCTTCTTCCAGATGAAATCCCTAGAGCATAGCTGTAGTCTATGGAATTCAAGATGGCAGCCTCCAGACATAGGCAGGAAGAGGCAGAAAGAGACTATAAAGAGGAAGAGGGCACAGGTCATGGGACAACAGCCCTATAGGACAGTTTCCGAAAGTTGCTTTCTTCTTTTATCACACTGGCGAATAAAAAAAAAGTCACATGTTACTTCTAGTTGCCAAGGAAGATAAAATTTTGCCTTTTTTTGAGCATCCCAGTGCCCAGTTAAAATTCTATCATGGAAGCAATGGATATTTGAAGACAAACACCAGTCTCCACCAAAAAGGGAGGGAGACAGAATTGAAGGGAGGAAATTGAAAAGGTATTATAATGTGGAATTTGGGAGCATCTTTGTGAAATAGTCTCTGAAACGAGCATAGATGTGGATATTTCTTGGCTCCCTTGGCATGAATGATATCGTAAAATAACCCCCAAGTTTCCTAAAGTTTCGCAATCCTGAGTCACATCTTTCTGTAGCATCAGTTCCCGTTATCCTGGAGCCTAAACAAGAGACTACTAGGAAAAAGAAGTTCTTATTTTAGAAAATTTTTTAAAATAATTATAATAATGTACGAAACCATGGCATCCTGCTACATATAATAGTTTAATCTGTTTTAAAACTTAAAATTTTGATAACATTGTCTGGAACAATAACCAATATAGAATGAGAAATTCCCAAGATAAATAAACCTTTCTCTAAATCGTTATTTTTTAATGTCTGCACAGCATTTCACCATAATTTATTTTACCAAGACCCCATTGTTAGATGACCACATCATGTAGTTCTGCCATAGCAGGTAAAGCAAAACCTACCTCGACCATAAGAATGCCTCCTATTATCCAAGTCAAACAAACAACTGCTCAACTGTTACAGAACCTGTTTAGCTTAAGCCTCTTGCTCTGTTTTCCCAATTAGCAATTGTCCAGGTAAACCGCTAATCCCAAATTGCTCACTTGGCATTAAAGGATTTTTTTTCCCTCTTTCCTTTAATCAGTGCAACCAAAGAAAACCACAAGTAACTTTGACTTTCAGGTATCAAAAGTAGTTTTCCTGGTCTGTGACAGGTTTAATTGAATGTGTGCAACAGAGGATGGAGATTGATGCATGGGCAGGTCTGCTGCCCAGATGGCCTACCTAGCTTTGTTTTGCTTTTCAATTGAGCCAACATTGAAAATGAGAATATTTCACATAAACATGTAGAGTTCTGGCTTCTCTTAAAATATCTGACAGTTCCTGGCCTACACACTCACATGATTAAATTGAGTAGGAACTGGTTAGTGGCCTTTCTCTTTAGGATACACATTCTAACTCCATTTGGACTCAGTATTGTGTCTTTGACTCTGAGACCAAGTGGCAGTTGTATTTATAAGTACACATGGAACGTTGGTTTTCTCAATAAAGGAAAACCCTCCTCCCTGACCATGTCTCTATCAAAATTCAGAAAGTAAAAGATAAGCTAAGAAGGTTGCTTGCATGCTTTAAGAAAAATGGGAGAGAGCACATCACTTGGAGGAAAGTTAAGGTTCTTAAGTAATTGCCTGTCACATCAGCTCACTCATGCTATCACCTTCCTGGTTCCAGAAGGTATTTGAGTTTGAGATCCCTGGTATAGAGCTTACTCCTGAAATATTTGCCCAACAGGAAATCTAACTTGAAGTTTTTTCTAGTAAGAGAAACCATCTCTGTAACTTTATCCATCTCATTCTTCATCAAAACGTAGCTCTGTCTCTAGGTGACTGTCTCACACCTCTAGTCATGCTCATGATCCCATTCGTTCTCAGCTTCTGGGATTTTTGCTTCCAACACTAAGTCCATCTGTTTTTTACATCTCTACTCTTTTACTGCACAGGTCTCATCAGCTATTAAGAAAACTATTACTTCCCTTTACTACTGCTGTTTCTTCCTTTCATTGCCCAGATACTTAAGCAAATAGTGTGTGGTCCCTGCTCCAAGTTGTGTGTCATTTATGCCATCTGCTACACTTACCTCAAGCCAATTTTGATTCCCTGCAGTCTGGGGTTCATTCCAATAACTTCCTTGATCATTCTCTCATCAAGATCGTCAAAGGTTTCCTTCTAGCCACTTCCAGTTTCTTTGCTTTCATTGAATGTACTGGGCTTTTAACAATACTGAGTTTCCATGCTTTTTTGAGAACTTGTTGCCCCTGGATTTCATGACAATAGAGAACCTATGTTTTTCCACCCCCTAACAGTAAATGGCTTCCTAGCTTCTTTATTTTCTATAAAATCTAAACTTACTCCTATAAAGAGTTCATTTGTATTTACAGCTCTCATGATTACATATATCTCTTATGCCCCCAAGTTATGCATCTTTACAGAAATTTTACCCAAATATATGTATAAACCTTTTAGATTTTAAAGTTTTAGATTATAAAACCTTTTAGATTTTAGATTCACTTACAATTAGCTTAATTAATATTGCATCATATTCCCAACTGCTAATGTTGATATTATTAATTTTACTCTCATTTTAGGAATAAACAACTCCAGAGAAGTTAATATGCACCTGCTCATGAATGACTAGAAAATAGTGTGAATTTCAGCTTGACGGCTGCAGAAACTTGGTGCTGGGGAAGGCAACAGCTGACAATGTTGATTAGACACCATGAATTAATAGTAGGAAGTCCATATGGTGATAGAGACAGAAAATCTTAATTCAGTTCAGAGAATCTTAATCAGCTCTGTCACTTAATTGTTACATGACTTTATTAGCTATACTGAGTGATTGCTCTGACCTGTTTTCTTAGCTTTAAAATGAACAATATAATAATAATTAAATCACTTGAAGTGGGATCTGAAACACACTTTTTGTTTGTGGCAGGAATTGGATTGGTATCCTCGTTCGCCCTGTCCATGCCACTGAGATTTTCTGTCCTCCTTTTCTGTTCTCCCTGTTGCCCCAAGCAGCCTTGCCATGAGTGTGACAGAGCCCTAGCAAGCTCTCTGACACTGAGAACTCCTGCTGGGGACCTGGTCTGTATGCCTCATCCCCGGGGAGGTGATTATTCATCTGCTCAGCCGGAACCATGATGAGGTGCTGTGTCGTCTATGTGGGTGGCTGTGATTTTTGAGATACTCCTGCAGCTGTGACCCATCCTCATAGGGAACTCCTTTGGATACTTAAATAAGTTCCTTGTTATTCCTGATTTCACTGGCTGCAATGACCACTTCAGAATTTCTACGTAGGAGGGTCCTAGGGTCAGCCTTTTATTTGGAGGGAAGGATGAAGGGGTGGGTCGCCCCTCCAAACCTGTGGGTGTTTCTCATTAGGTGGAACGAGAGACTTGGAAAAGAAAAAGACACAAAGTATAGAGAAAGAAATAAGGGGACCCAGGGGACCAGCGTTCAGCATATGGAGGATCCCCCTGGCTTCTGAGTTCCCTTAGTATTTATTGATTATTTGTCGGTGTTTCTCAGAGAGGGGGATGTGTCATGGTCACAAGACAATAGTGGGGAGAGGGTCAGCAGACAAACACGTGAACAAAGGTCTTTGCATCATAGACAAGGTAAAGAATCAAGTGCTGTGCTTTAGATATGCGTACACATAAACATCTCAATGCTTTGCTAAGCAGTATTGCTGCCCGCATGTCTCACCTCCAGCCCTAAGGCGGTTTTTCCCTATCTCAGTAGATGGAACGTACAATCGGGTTTTATACCGAGACATTCCATTGCCCAGGGACGGGCAGGAGACAGATGCCTTCCTCTTGTCTCAACTGCAAGAGGCATGCCTTCCTCTTATACTAATCCTTCTCAGCACAGACCCTTTACGGGTGTCGGGCTGGGGGACGGTCAGGTCTTTCCCTTCCCACGAGGCCATATTTCAGACTATCACATGGGGAGAAACCTTGGACAATACCTGGCTTTCCTAGGCAGAGGTCCCTGCGGCCTTCCGCAGTTTTTGTGTCCCTGGGTACTTGAGATTAGGGAGTGGTGATGACTCTTAAGGAGCATACTGCCTTCAAGCATTTGTTTAACAAAGCACATCTTGCACAACCCTTAATCCATTTGACCCTGAGTTTGACACAGCACATGTTTCAGAGAGCACGGGGTTGGGGGTAAGGTCACAGATTAACAGCATCTCGAGGCAGAAGAATTTTTCTTAGTACAGAACAAAATGGAGTCTCTTATGTCTACTTCTTTCTACACAGACATAGTAACAATCTGATCTCTCTTGCTTTTCCCCACAGAAGGATTTGTCTAGGAGCCTTCCTTAGAACTGCACATGAATAGCAAGTTCATTATTTTTACACACATTCCTTGTTTATTTGAGGGGACTGGAAGGTGCTCAGGAAAACCTACTTCCAAGCCGCTGCAAAGCACTAGCTACTTTCATTTTGGAATTGACATTTGTACTACTGACGATTTCTCTTTTAGGGGAGTGGCATAGCCCTGTGGTTGGATTGTTTCCACCAATTCTGACCTTGGTATGTCCAGCTCCTTCATTTCTCATGTGTCCATTTGCTGATGGTCCCACAGTATCTACTGGCTCTTCCTGAGATGTGACACATTCTTCTAAAAATGATTTCATCCTCCCATCCAACATCATCCATCTGTTAATAAAATGATCATCTTGTTAGCAGCACTAGCTCTTTCTTCTCTTAAAAGGTCAAGCCATTCCTTAAATCTGGTAGAATATTGTAATCCCTTTTGTCGATGGGATCCGTAATGATGTCCCCGCTTTAGTTGCCTCTTTTAATCTTGATACACCTGGCTAGAAGTCTATGAATTTTGTGAATCTTTTCAAAGAACTAGCTTTTGGTTTCACTGGTTTTCTCTATTGAGCTTTTGTTTTAAATTTTGTTGTTTTTTAATCTAAATTTTAAATTTTATTTTATTTTAGATTCAGGGGGTACATGTGCATGTTTGTTACGTGGGTATATTGCGTGCCGGTGAAGACTGGGCTTCTAGTGTACCCATTATCCAAAGGGTGAACATTGTACCCATGGGTAAATTCTCAACTCTCTCACCACCCCCTACCCTCACTTAAATATTTTTTCTTTCTTTCTGTTCATTTTAGGCTTAAATTACTCTTCTTTCTCTAGATTCATAAGGTATAAGATTGGATTTGGATCTTCTTTTTCTGACATATGCATTTAATACTATACATTTCCCTCTAAGCACCGTTTTTACAGCATGCCACAAGTTTTGATAAGTTGTATTTCCATTTTTATTTAGTTCAAAATAGTTTCTTTTTTTTTTTGAGACAGAGTCTCGCCCTGTCTCCCAGGCTGGAGTGCAATGGCCTGATCTCGGCTCACTTCAACCTCCGCCTCCTGGGTTCAAGCGATTCTACTGCCTCAGCCTCCTGAGTAGCTGGGATTACAGGCAGGTGCCACCACGCCCAGGTAATTTTTGTATTTTTAGTAGAGACAGGGTTTCGCCATGTTGGTCAAGCTAGTCTCAAACTCCTGACCTCAGGTGATCCTGGTCTCGACCTCCCAAAGTGCTGGGATTACAGGCGTGAACCACCACACCTGGCCCTAGTTCAACATATTTTCTAAGTGTATATTGAGACTTCTTTTTTTATCCACATATTACTTAGAAGCATGTTGTCTAATCTCCAAAAACCTGAGAATGTTCCTTTTTTTCTGTTAATAATTTCTAGTTCAAGTCCATTGTGGTATAAGAACATATGTTGTATGATTTCTATGTTTTAAGTTTATAAAAGTGTGTTTTATGTCCCGGAATTCAATCTATTTTAGTGATTGTTCCATGTGAGCTAGAGAGAAATGTGTATTCTTCTATTTCGGGATGGTATATTTTATGAATGTTAATTATGTCAATTTGATAGTGCTTTCATTAGCACTTCTTATTAAGTTAACTCTTGGATGTTTTTATAAATTTTGTTACCAGCGAAACGCCAATTTATTATTTAGTATTTTGATCCTCAGTACATCACATATACTGAACAAATATTTGAAAGAAAAATGAGGTTAAACGCTTATACTTATTTCATTCACTCCTCTTATTTTATGCACTATAAAGCATGCCAGAAAGATAATGTGGCTTGGCCGAGATCACTCAGCTATATATATTTTTTAATGAGAGTACCAAACAGGTACAACAAGAGTGTAACAGTAAAAAGAAAAGTAGTTTACTGTCCAGCAGACATGGGTTTGAACCTTGGACTGCTCCCATACAAACTGAGTAACTGTGGCCTTTCTGCATCTCAGTCGCCCAATCGGTGAAAATTGTGGACCACAACCTCAAGCTTGCAGAGCTGTTGTGAGGATTAAATATCAAATTGCATTAAAAATACAGCCCACGCTAAGCACATGACACTGTATGTGTTTCAAAAGTGCTCTGTCCTCTCTACATCTGGAAATAGGAGAGCTTCTGCCACCAGATACAAAAAAGAATTCTCCATGAAGCAAAAGTGATGACGTTATTCCAACAGTCACAGGGAAAATTGAGAAAATAATCTTTACTCAAAGAATCAGTTGAAATAAAATAATAAGACTGTCCCATATAAAGATATAGCAGAAAACATTTAAACCCATATCCCTTAGCTGATTAATGACAGACAGGCCAGCTTTGCTGTAAAGGTTCCCATTGGGTTTAGAGCTTGTTTTCAACCATGGAATCCCAAAGTGTCTTTCATGTGGGTAGCTTTAGTGACTTGGGTTTGGAGCTATTTTAATATTTAGTAACTGTGGATGAGAATTTCTGTTGCCCTATTTTTTTATGCCAGTCACTGGAAACCAATAGTTTACTTCTAACTTTTATCTATTATGGTCCAGTAGGCAATTTGTGTTTTCTCCATGCTGGTACCACGCCATACAAATCTGTTCTATGAATCTTGGGTTTCTTTCCAAGTGTCCTGTCCTGGAAGGGCACAGAACACTAGTGCACACCAAATGAAGGATAGTATCCTGGGAGGCAGTGACTCAGACACATGCCAGGTCCAGAAAAGTATAGCATCCGGCCGAGTCTTAAATAATCAATTCCGACAATTACAGATGGAGTAGAATTTACACACAGGAAATGTCAGTCACATAACGGTTCTGTGTAATATCAGGAAGGTTCACTGTGCTAACTTCAAATGTCACTTATTAAAAGAAGCTGATTAGGTTTATGTTTGGCCACATGATAATTTTGTTTTTATGTTGTAGTTGAGTCTAATTATTCCTGGAATAATCTTATGTTGCTGGTTATCTATACACTAAAAGGAATATGTTACTCAAATGTACGATGTCACAAAACAGTTCTTAAAAAAATTTTATTGTTTGTGACATGATGTCCAGAAATAATCATTGCAATAAGCATTGTTTTAGGGTTCACTGAACTGGGACTATCCTGGTACCTGAAAAGGAGAAACTAGGTAAGTAGCTATGCTCATTATATGGGGCTTTAACTCAAATTACATATGTTGTTAAAAATTCAGGTAATATTTTTACTTATTTCCATTAACTTTTTCATATAATTTTACTTCCTATTCTGTTTAAGAATATGATTTATATAGTGTGGATTTGTTTTTCCTGAGACACGGTCTCACTCTGTCACCCAGGCTGGAGTGCAATGGCACAGTCACGGTCCACTGCAGCTTTGATATCTTAGGTTCAAGTGATCCTCCTACCTCAGTCTCCTGAGCAGCTAGAATTACAGGTGCACACCACCATGCCCACCTATTAGTACTTTTTGTAGAGATGGGGTCTCACTATGTTGCCCAGGCTGGTCTCAAACTCCTGGGCTCAGGAGGTCCACTTGTCTAGGCCTCTCAAAGTGCTGGAATTACAGGCATGAGCCACCGCCCTCATCAGTGTGGATTTTTTAAACAGAATTCCGTCCTTATCTGAAAACAGATTCATTCATGTATCCAATCATAATTAGTATAAACTATAGAAATCATAAAGAAAGAGGCAGGTATGTAACTACACAAAAATTTAGCATTTCTAAGTGTCCAAAACACATAAGAATACTGAAAAGTAAAATATACAATGGAACAAAATGAAGGCTAATATGCTGAGTAAATATAGATCTATTAAAACCTCAGTAAAAACTATTATCCTCAAGGAAAAGTGGGCAAAAAATGAAGAAACAGAAATGAATATTAAGCCTGCTAAACATTGGTTATACTCAATATTAATGAAATAAAGGACAGTGAGGCATAATAAATCAATTACAAAATAAAACACAACTTTATATTTTGTTAGAATAAAAACTTTGCACAAGTTACATTTAACACAGTTTCATTGAGCAAAGAGCAATTCTCTAACTGGACATCCTCAGAACCAGAACCACAGGAAGCACTTCCGAAACGTGTGAAGGCATTAAATGTTAATTTTTTGTGCAATTATGTATCAGCCTTTTCAGTTATGATTTTTGTAGTGATTTTATGCTTATTATGTGTGGATGCACGCATGGAGGTAAATTTACAGAAAGGAAACACCAGTGAGGTAAAGAAAGCTTGATTGGTAACAGCTCCGGGTTTGCCTCACTTGAACACGGTCTGATCAGTTTGTAGTCTGTGATTGGGAAAACTCAGCTGCTGTAATTGGCTGAGACTACTCATAGGCTAGGCTTTCAGCTTGTTTAACAAGTTAGTTTGCAGTTTATTACATAAGGACTCCAGGTCCAGAGGCATCCGCAGGCCAGATTTAGTTTAACAATCTCATTCATCAGATTCATAAAAATGAAAATGTTTGGTACTATTGTCACTTACGAATAAGAATATGGAGTCACGGGGTGTACCATAACTTGCTAGCAGGAGTGGGGAAATTTTGTCAGAAGCACATAAAATTAAAATGCACATATCTTATCAGTCAGAGAGTCCACTTTAAGTAACTATCCTCAGTAAATATTTGCACACAAACACAGGAAAACAAGTGCAAAGATTGTTTACTGAAGCATTGCTTGTAATAGTAAAACCTTAGAAATGTGATAGAATCTTATAGGGCAGCTATAAGGTTTTAAATAATCATATACACATCTGGAACACTATACTGCAATTAAAAGAAACTTTTTAAAAGAATATATCCTCTTATATATTTGTTATATATAATATATATTTAAATATACTTATATATTTATAAATGTACTTATATACTTACATAAATACAATATAAATATTTACTTTTCTATCAACTTATATTATTGATATATTAATATATTCTTACATATTATAAATATATAATATAGTTATAAATATATTCTTATATATAATTATATAGAAAATATATTCTTACTTATGCATTTATATATAAATATAGTCTTATAGTGGAAAGAATAATTATTTATTTATAAATATATATTTATAGTGGAGATAATATATATTTATGTACAAAATGGAAAGATCTAAAAAGCACATTGTGTTTTTGTTTTTTGAAAGGAAGTCTCACTTTATCACCCAGACTGGAGTACAGCGGTGCGATCTCATCTCACTGCAACCTTTGCCTCTCGAGTTCAAACAATTCTTGTACCTCAGCCTCCCGAGTAGCTGGGACTGATTACAGGCATGTGCCACCACGCCCGGCTAACTTTTGTATTTTTAGTAGAGACAGGGTTTCACCCTGTTGCCCAGCCTGGTCTCAAACTCTTGACTTCAGGTGATCCGCCTGCCTCAACCTCCCAAAGTGCTGGGATTACAGGCTTGAGCCACTACTCCTGGCTAAAAAGCACATTGTTGATTAAGGATGTAAATGACAGAATATGGGTAGAGTATTTTACCATTTATATAAATTTAAAACATGGACATTAATAATATACTACTTAGAGTTCATGGTTCCTATGGTTTTATGGTTTTAAAGTATCCCTCAATTTTATCTGCTGTGTTTTATTTTTTCTATTAAAAACAGACAGATGCAAAACTCTATGGGCTCACTGTCAATTACTTCATTTATATTGAGGGATGAATAAGTAGAGTACGGAGGATTTTTAGGGCAATGAGACTAATATGTATGATACTATAATGGTAGATAGTTGCCATTATACATTTGTCCAAATCCACAAAATGTACACCAAGAGCCAGCCCTAAGGTGAACTATGGACTCTGGGTAAAACTGATGTGTCAATGGCGGTGCATTGACTGTAACAAATGTACCACCCTGGTGGAGGATGTTGATAGTAGGGGAGGCTGCGCATGTGGGGGCAGGAGGTACTGGGGAAATCTCTGTACCTTCTGTTCAATTTTGCTGTGAACCTAAAACTGCTCTAAAAAATAAAATTGTTTTTAAAAAGGTAGAGAAAATGTTTTAAAAGGTTAATAGTTACCATTTCTAGGCATAGAGATAGTTGTTTATTTCCTTTTTATGTTAAGAGAGTGAAAGAAAACATGATTACAAAAATTCAAGAAAGGTAAGTCAACCAAAAACATAAATAGGTAATCTACAGAGGAGAATACAAGTGAAAAAATACTCAGCATCTCCGTTAGCCAAAGGGATGCAAATCAAAGCCTCCGCTGGCACAGATTTTTGATACCGTGTATGGCGCACAGTAGGTGCACTGCCTGAGGAAGCCTGCAGCAGGTGGCACAGGCCCTTTCCCACAATCTCCTTATCAACTCCCTTCACCCTAGGGGAGCTGGAAATAGTACATTGAGAAGAGGAAGGAGGATCAAAAGGGCAAAGAGAAATGAAAAAAGAGAATACACTTCCCCCTATGCCAGGACCACAGGTGGAGTCTCATATGGGGGAGAAGGAAAGTTTTGAATTAACATATAAAGTTTTCAACTCGACTACAGGACTTTTCTACACCTAAAAGTGTGACTTAATAATAACCTCAATAAGAGTATTCCTGGCCGGTGGGCACTGTGGCTCACGCCTGTAATCCCAGCACTTTGGGAGGCCGAGGCGGGCAGATCACGAGGTCAGGAGATAGAGAACACCCTGGCTAACACGGTGAAACCCTGTCTCTACTAAAAATACAAAAAAATTAGCTGGGCGTGGTGGCGGGTGCCTGTAGTCCCAGCTACTTGGGAGGCTGAGGCAGGAGAATGGCGTGAACCAGGGAGGCAGAGCTTGCAGTGAGCCGAGATAGCGCCTCTGCACTCCAGCCTGGGCCACAGAGCGAGACTCCGTCTCAAAAAAAAAAAAAAAGAATATTCCTGGCCGGGCACGGTGGCTCATGCCTGTAATCCCAGCACTTTGGGAGGCTGAGACGGGCGGATCACAAGGTCAGGAGATAGAGACCAGCCTGGCCAACAAGGTGAAACTCCATCTCTACTAAAAATACAACACTTAGCTGAGCATGATGGCGGGGTCTGTTATCCCAGCTATTCGGGAGGCTGAGGCAGGAGCATCGCTTGAACCCAGGAGGCGGAGGTTGCAGTGAGCCGAGATCACGCCACTGCACTCCAGCCTGGGCGACAGAGCAAGACTCCGTCTCTAAAAAAAAAAAAAAAAATTCCTAAGACTCAATGTGACAGACTCAAGATGACATCATAGGGCTTGGATAAGGAGATTTGATTCCTTATAGTTGAAAGCAGTGACAGAATAATTGAAACAAAACACCATCCACCATCTACCAACAACCTAGATAAGCCAAAGACTGGGAGAGTCACATTTTGATAGAGTAACCATGTGTCTGGCTTGCCCGGGCCAGCCTCTGATTGGGCTTGTTCCAGAGTAATTGGCACCTCCTTTACTCTCCCTCAGAAATGTTCCAGTTTAGACGATGACGAAATTCGTCAGGATTAAGTCATTTGTTCAAGGACAATCAGTTAAAAAGTGGCAGCACTGGAATTCAAATTAAATCTGTCTGGCTTCAAACTCCACTGCTATTAAATGCTATTAATCTGAACTAGTAGCCTGGATCAGTAACATTTCAAAAATATAGTTTAAAAAAATCATTAGCATTACTCTCAAGACTATACCATAATTTATAGTTAAACCAATAATTATTGACACACAGAAACCCTTGGGGGTTTTTCTTAATTAATAAATAAAATGTGTATACAATATAAGCAGCTGGTTCTAAAGAGATTGAAATATGTATTTTTTAAAGTGTATCAAACACTTAGAGTTTACATTTTACATTTGCCTACCTGTTTTTCCCATCAGCCAAACAAAGGTAAGAGTTTATGTTTGAATGGTTATAAATTTCAAATTAGTACAGTTCAGATTAAGTAGTTTTTATGTGTATTACTGAAACTACTAAAAAAGATCACTATTCATAAAAGCTTAAAATATCAAGTAATAATTTTAATACTGTGTAAAACAGTATAAACAGTGTAAAACTAGCTATTACTTTCTCGTAAATATTAAGTTACAAAATTGGGGGTCTTTGTAAAGAGAGAAACTTAAGTGTGTATTTGCAGAATATTCATCCTTGGGGACATATTCTGAAATATTAAAAATGCCTATGAAAACCACATATACCTCATTGCGTAAGCTGCTTTTACACATACGACACATGCTTATATGTGAATGTTTGCTGATATATTTAATCTCACAGTTTATCTGTGATATGTATGCTATTAGATTTTTTAAATAAGAAAGGAGTATTTCCCAAGTTATGAAGCATTTTTCACTTTCTGTCTGTCTAAAGCATATCTAGAGGGAAATTACCAAGAGAATCACAGTGAGATGGAATGGTAGAGGGAATAGAAGTCTTGTGGTTCCTTCTCCATTGCTTTTCAGCTGTGTGACTTTGGGCAAACTTTTTAACCTCTCTGAGTCTCAATTTCTTTTCATGGATATTGGAATGACACTATCTTAACATTTTTCATCAGGCTCAGAACCCAAAGTGAGCTAACATTTGTGTAGCAATAATTTCAAAATACCTTTAGAAACATTATTCCTCATTTTCAAAGGATTTTAATAATTCAAGGTATCATTTTTATTATTGGAATAAACTTCTTCCAACAATCAATAACCTTAAGCAGCAAAGAACACTTCCTAACGTGGGGCTCTCAGAATTCCAAAAGAGAGGAAAGACAGGCTGGGAGTGCTGGGAGGTAGAATTAGAAGGTCCCACAGAGGAATGAATCACCTCTCAACAGATTTCTACTTTTCAGAATGTGCACGTGTTGGGGTGGATAAATCCTGGAGAAAGCTCACAGTCTGACAAGTTCAACCACAGTTGCCAATCTCTGCAGAGTTGCTAAGCAAAGCCCTCTTGAGCTTGGGGAAAGAACTCCTGCCTTGGCCCAGATGAGCCATGCTCTGCAACTGATCTTCCCCCAAGCCTTTTAATGAAGTTTGACACTTGGCAGAGGCGGGGAGCTGAGGCACATGCTCTGAATGAGCTCTCATTCCTAAGAGGCTTTGGCATCACAGGAGCATACCTCCTGCCCTGCTCTTCCTCCAGTTATCCACCTCCACTCTCAGGGCAGGGGCTGGGGAGGCTGCAGTTAGCTCCATGCCGAGAAGCCACATCAGGCCACATCTGCCTGGAGACATTGGCTGTCAGCACTCATTGCCAGGGTTCCAGTCCAAGATGCTCAGTACAAAGTCCAGGGATCCTTCCTAGACGAAGCACTCTAAGTTTCTTCTGTAGAGGCAGTGCTGGCTGGGCAGGTGGCAAAGCAATCGTATGATGGACATGAAGTGGCATATATTATCCAGCCTTCTGGGCATGACATGGCAGATTCATGAATTCATGAATTCTTTCATTCAACAAATGAGGATGAAGTTCCTGCCACCACCAGATATGCTTTTACCTGCCTGTGAGGACTGCAGCAGTCAACTGGGTTGAAAGCAGCTCCTACCCTTATGGAGACTGCCTTACACTAGGGAGAGACAGCTGGCAAAACATTGCATTCACGGGATCATTACAGCTGGCTCTTGGTGTCTGATGTGAAAAAAATGAGGGGGTCTGGGCACTGGGAAGACCCTTTTTGGGAGGGGGCTCAGGTAGACTCTTTTGATCTGAGCTGAGATCTGCTGCATGAGCAGAGCACAGCCACGGAGACCATCAGGGAAAGAGCATTCCAGGCAGAGGAATGACAGCGAGAGGGAAAGAGGTCCTGCCAGGGAAGGATTGGGGAGGAGGTGCTTTCTAAGCCACAAAGTACAGGAGAGTAAGTTGCGTCATCACCATGATCACTGTTTGAACGGTCCTCACCCCACACTCTACCTGTGTGTGCTATAGAATGAAGCTGGCTGGAGCTGTGTGGGTCATTGCCTTCTTCGGGCTCCCATGGATGGTGCCCACTTCTTTCCACGCTGCGTTCTCCTTATGGCTTGTCTAGTCCCACTTTCCTTTAGGACTGAGAGTTCTTTGAAAGCAGGTACTCTACCTTCTGTTTTTGTAGCACCAGCATCTGGTAAAGCAATTTAGCATTGGCAAGGCATCTTGCAAATATTTGCCAAATGTATGAATATAAGAGGCAACATCTGCGGGAATGTTGGAGAATGGGATGGCCTCAAGGTGGCCCAGGGAGGGAGAGTGGCACAAATTCTTTTTTTTTTGAGATGGAGTTTTGCTCTTGCTGCCCAGTCTGGAGCGCAATGGCATGATCTCGGCTCACTGCAACCTCCGCCTCCTGGATTCAAGTGATTCTGCTGCCTCAGCCTCCTGAGTAGCTGGGATTACAGGCATGCGCCACCAGGCCCGGCTAATTTTTGTATTTTTAGTAGAGACGGGATTTCATCACGTTGCTCATGCTGGTCTCGAACTCCTGACCTCAGGTGATCCACCCGCCTCGGCCTCCCAAAATGCGGAGATTACTGGCATGAGCCACCGCACCTGGCAGAGTGGCACAAATTCTTATTGCAAAGTTACAGGCAGGGTTAATCCCAAGGGAATCTGCTAGTGCATGTGTATCCATCACTGAGGCTCTCCGATTTGTCTCACCTCTTCCTCCTGGCATGGATTAAAAGAGCCAAAGGTATTCATTCAGTTACTTTTTATTCTTTCTGGTTGGGAGGAAGGATCATTTTCTTTATACAGGCCGAATGCAATCCCAACCAGTTAAAATAGAAGGTGTAATAAAATAACTGCTAAGGAGAAGTAAAAGGAAAAGGGAGAATGAAAGAAGAAAAGCAGAAAAAGTATAGGAGAAATGAATACAAATTATTATCCCTTTGATAATAATATTCCTTTTACAATAACCAATCATTAATACTTCAGAATCATGAATGAGACTCTCAAAAACAAGTCTCAAATGTGGATTATATCTAGGTTCCGATTTCATATGGCAGTTATCTTATATATTTGAAATGCCAATTGATTATTAAAAACACATTTCTTTAGCTTTGACTACCACGTAATAGACAGGTAACTATTACATTGTTGTTAAACCCTAGTAAATACTACTTATTGGAAACACATTTCTTTCAACTCAATAATATGATTGTGTATGTATCTATTACAGAAATCTTGAAATCCCATCAATTTGTGCCAAAAATACATCTCTTTTCTTTTGAATTCATAAGGCTCAAGATATTGTCTCAAATGGAGTGCTATTAAGTCCCCAGTAACTATCTCAGTAATAAATGATGACCACTGCAGTGAAAGATTGGCAGTTTGTTTAATCACTCAGAATAATAACTGGAAACAAGAACACTCTACACATTAAAAGCAGATTTGTTCAAAGAATGTTGACCACTTTGTGTCTCGACTGAACTACCACTGGCTCAAATGTTCTGGACAAAAATTTGTAACAGCAAAACCCTTTTCAGGGGCAAATGAATCACTCTGTGGGTTGGGTGCATTTTTCTACCCAATGGATTTGTCGTAGCATTCCTACTTTCTTGGATTTGGACTGCGCCCTGAAGCCCTGGGCCATAGCTCTGGCTGGAGCTATGTAACTAAAGAAGAAAAAATAACAGAATTGAGAGATGAAAGAATCTAAACCATCTCCTACCTCGTCTAACATACCCATACCACACAGATGAGCGAATAGAGGGAACTGGTTAGTTCAGGGCCATTTCCCCAGGTTCTAGTCCATCTATCCTTTCGGGAAGTGTAAGAGATACACAAAATCTAAACACATTTCTGCGTTACACTTTTTTTTTTCACTAAAAGAAAATTTGCTTTAACTCCCCTGGAAGTGGGTGGAGTGTAAATGACATTAACTATTTTATAATTATATTGATTTTCTGCTTCATTTAGGTTTAGGATAATAAGAAAGAACGTGATTCATTCGGTAGTTGTAAAGTCAGGCTGACATTCAGTTTGCCGGTGGACAAAATATTAAAACACTTCCCTACAGTTGGGTAAAGCTGTTTCCTAGAGTGCCTGGGGAGTCCCCCACAACCATCCCCGCAGTCAGCAGCTGCCCCTGCCCAGGCTTTCCCACAATCCAGCTAAAAGGTTCACACCAGGGTACTTCTGCAAAGCAGCATCTGCCAGTGCTGACCGCGCACAGCCTGTCCCGTAAAGCTGCTACCTATTTTGGATCTCGCTCCTGGATATGGCAATAGACTTTGCTAAAGACTAGTGTAGTTCTGAGAAGTGTGAGAAATGATCTCTGCCATCACCTACATGAGTATAATTAATAGAAGGGACATAAATACTAAATACAGCGTTTCCACAGCAATCTATTCCTCTTACCACATGAATAGCTTTTGAGCACTTGCCATGTGAGGTCAGCCCTCTTTAATATTCTCAATATCCATTAACTCACTTAGTCTCCACAACAGCCCTATGGAGTAGGAACTACTAATTTACAGATGAAACAACAGAGAGGTAAATTAATTTGGCCCCAAGTCAAACAGATAGGAAGCGCTGGAGGCAAGATTCGAGGCCAAGTACTAGGACTCTAGACCCCAGAGCTCTTGTTTCCAGAGGGGAATGTTCCCTGGGCAGTGTGTGGATTATGATGATAGACTTGTATGTGTTGGCACCTTCGCTTGAACCTTCTAGGCAATAATAAATTAGAATAAACTAAGCGAGTGAAGGGAGGGTTAGACTACATTTTTATTGTGGCTTAGTTCCCTACTTAAAAGTTGGCGATAGGTGTCTTTGTTTGGCTGGCTTTAACCTTTTTGAAATCAACTATTTTCATCTTTTTTTTCTGAGGTTGATTATCAGATGAATTAATGGGTTATTTGGATCAGTCATTAAATTACTGTTAAATTGAAATCAGAAGTGATTCAAAGACAGAAGCCTACATGTTGCATGATTTCAATTATGTGAAATGTTCAGAATAGGTAAATCCATGGAGACAGAAAGGAGATTGGCAGTTTCTGGGGCTGAGAAAGAGGGAAATGGGGTGCAACTGCTAAAGGGTTTGAGGCTTCTTTTTGAGGTAATGGAAATGTTCTGGAATTAAAGCGTGTGATAGTTGCACAACATCGTAAGTACACTAAAGATCACCAACCTGCAAACATTAAAAGCGTGAATGCACTTTGGGAGGCCGAGACGGGTGGATCACTTGAGGTCATGAGTTCAAGAGCACTCTGGCCAATGTGGTAAAACCCCGTGTCTACTAAAAATACAAAAAAGTTAGCCTGGTATGGTGGCGCATGCCTGTAGTCCCAGCTACTCGGGAGGCTGAGGTGGAAGAATTGCTTCAACCCGGGAGGCGAAGGTTGCAGTAAGCTGAGATTGTGCCATTGCACTCCAGCCTGGGTGACAGAGCAAGACTCCATCTCAAAAAAAAAAAAAAAAATGTGAATTTTATGGTCCATGAATTATATCTCAATTTTTAAAAATAATTTTTAAAAGGAAAAGAAGTGCATAGGCTGGGTGCAGTGGCTCACACCTGTGATCTCAGCAGTTTGGGAGGCCAAGGCGGGCAGATCACTTGAGATCAGGAGTTTGAGACCAGCCTGGCCAAGATGGTGAAACCTCATCTCTACTGAAAATACAAAAATGAGACAGGCGTGCTGGCACATGCCTGTAATCCCAGCTACTTGGGAGGCTGAGGGAGGAGAATTGCTTGAACCCGGGAGGTGGAGGTTGCTGTGAGCCGAGGTCACGCCATTGCACTCCAGCCTGGGTGAAGAAGTGAGACTCCATCTAAAAATAAAAAGCGCATCAAAGGCCCCTCTGTCAGGGGATCACTAATTGGAGGAGATATTTTGACCTTTAGCTGGTTGAGGATGAACTACTTCAAGAAAGAAGAAGACTCAGACCACAAGGAGGTAGTGGGTAATCTTTTGATGCAATGAATTGAGAAAAACATCTAGGAAACATTCTATCCAGTGAAATGCAGTAATGGCTGAGTAGGCACCATATGTAACAAACAGTGCTACACAGTGACTGACTCTGAGAATATGGTAGCTCTGATGTAGGGACATCTAAGTTGGAAAATAACACAAGGCCAGATGCAGAGACTCGTGCCTACAATCCCAACACTTTGGAAGGCCCAAGTGGAAGGATCACTTGAACCTGGGAGTACAAGACCAGCCTGGGCAACATAGTGAGATCCCATCTCTACAAAAATAATTAAAATTAGCTGGGCATGGTGGTGTGTTCCTATAGTCCTAGCTACTCAGAAGGCTGAGACAGGAGGACTGCTTGAGCCCAGGAGGTTGAGGCTGCAGTGAGCCATGGTTGTACCTCTTACTCCAGCCTGGGCAACAGAAACAAAGCGAAACCCTGTCTCAAAAGTAAAAAAAAAAAAAAAAAAAAAAAAAAAAAGAGAGAGAGAGAGAAGACAGACCTCTCATGGTGAGACTGAGCACTTGCTATTGGAGATGTGCCCAAGGAACCCTGCTGGTGCCATGGTTCAATGACTGGAGGTAGCCGGGCACGGTCGCTCACGCCTGTAATCCCAGCACTTTGGGAGTCCGAGGTGGGCAGATCACGAGGTCAGGAGATCGAGACCATCCTGACTAACACAGTGAAACCTTGTCTCTACTAAAAATACAAAAAATTAGGTTGGCATGGTGGCGGGCGCCTGTAGTCCCAGCTACTCGGGAGGCTGAGGCAGGAGAATGGCATGAACCCAGGAGGCGGAACTTCCAGTGAGCCTAGATTGCGCCACTGCACTCCAGCCTGGGTGACAGAGCGAGACTCCGTCTCAAAAAAAAAAAAAAAAAGTGACTGGAGGCAGTTCATAGTCACTCTCTACATCACCAGATCCAGACCTAGGAGTTGAATGGAATATCTAGAAAAGGTATTTCTTGCTTGCTTAAATGATGCTCAGTGAAAGCACATGAAACCGATAAAATCATTTAGAATGGCAGAGCAATAATGTTAGCTATAAGTTCTAAATTTCTCTTCAAAGAATCAATATGTCAGTGTGTTCAATTCTTTGCCTTCTACTTTTAAACTTAACTTCCTCGTAAAGCAACCTTTTTCAATTACCTGCTCCATCCAGACTCATTCCGATTACCTGCTCTGCCCTGACTCATTCTCCACCCTGACTCATTCTGATTTCCTGCTCTGCCATAACCATTTTTCCCTCCAAACCACTCACCCTGTCGCTCTCTTTAAATTAGCCCATTGGAATTAGTTTAGCCTGTGTGGTCTAATCCTAGCCAACAGGGGAATGACACAGCAGCAGGGGCCCACGTGTGTCAGGGATAAGAACCCCTTCCCCTCCCTTGTCCAAGTGTGTGCTCACCATTGCTCCATCTGTAAGGGCGCACCCTTCTTTAGAAGTACATTGCCTTGCTGAGAAGGAAAATTTTATATTTGAGCGCTATTTCTTTTGCGACACCAAAACTTTATTTATAACAATGTGAAGAATTACAGATGCTTAAGTTTATTTTCCATGCATGCCAGCTCAAGTTTTGGTGCACCCATCAAGCATAACCTCTGATCAAAGGGGGCCTTGGTGAACACAAAAATTCCTCTTTAGTGATGAAGATGCTCAATGTGGCTCCATCCTTTCCTTTCCTGCCTCGTGGTAACATGTTGAACAGGTCAAACCTTTCCAGTCCCTTTTAGTCGTGAGACATTCTCATACAGCTAAGCCATACTTCTAGGAGGAAGATTCACCACTGAGTTTAACACCACTGGATAGTATAATTGCAAATGGTTAAAATTATAAATATTATGTATACTTTAATTTAAAAAAAGTAACAAACACAAAAGAAAAGAAGAATAAACTCAATCTCACAGGCAATACAGTTTCTCAGTTTCCTTCAAATCAGGCCTCAGGCCCGCACTGGGCGTGGGCAGTGGGTGTGGCACCATATTCCCTTTTCACTCCCCCATTCTCTTTCCATTTCCATCCTCCTTCTTCTCATAGCTCTACTACTCCCTGTTTCCCTGAGGATAGGGCCAGGCCAATGGAGCAAAATTAGAGGGAAAAGGCAAGAACTTGCCACTAAATATTCTTTGTCTTCTGACTTGGCCATGGGTGTCCTCTGTATGGCACGTATCCATGTGAGGGCACCTTCCAGGGGTGTAGAGAGAGGCTCTCCGAAAGTCCCTACAGGAATTCTCACTTCATTCTTTTCCACCGGGGAAGATAGGCCCCTGATGCTTTTCTTCAAATGCTGTATTAGTCATGGCTTTTTATGTTCTGTAGTGCTGATGTTTTGACATCTTGTGGCTTTGCTGACGCTAGAGAGACTGCCCCTCCCAGGACTAGCCAAGTACTAAAGAAAGTAAAGAACTGGCCCCAGAGTGTGCCTTTCATATTCAAACTAGCCAATCCAGCTTTCTCACACCTCTCCACCTCCTCTATTGGACTCTCACACTCAGGGACCACTCTTTGTCTGCCCTAATCACCCAAGGACAGGTCCCAGAAAACTAGGGACAGCCCCTATGCCCCAGAGCCTGATGAAATTATTCAAACTAGCTAAGGCTGAATCTACTTACCCTGCCTCTCCCAATCCTTCCTGCAGAAACCACAATAAAGGCTCCTGCTCACATTTTTCCCTGACTCTTTCTGTCTCCTGACTGACCCTGGTGATTCCCTAGGTGTCCCTGTGTGGTGTGGTGTGGTGTGGTGTGGTGTGGTGTGGTGTGCTGTGGTATGGTGTGTCTCCTCCTCTTGGACATTGTAACAAAGTATCTTTTCAACAGCAGTTACCTCTTCAGCTGTTGGCCTCATCATACGGAATAGTAATACAACCTATGTTTTAAAACAAATGCACCCTCACTTAACCCAGGCATGGGAAATTCAATGTCTCCATTCCCCTTCTCTTTGTCCTGCCACCATGGTCTGGGTAAGTAGACACTCACTGCAGTATTTTATGGGCAAGAAGAAACCTTCATGGATGCTCTCACACTCCCTGTGACTGTTGTCAGACTCAGCCAAGAACCAGTTCACTGCTCCCAGTTCTGGTGAATGCATGCCAATGAGCTCTTGGATTTAAATGCTCTGTAAGGTTGCAGCCAGGGGTGCAATGCCAGACTCCCCTTCTTTCAGACTCTGATATGACTTGAATGTGTCTCCCAAAATTCATGAGTTGGAAACTTACTACCTAAAGCAACAGCAGTGGGAGGTGGGACCTAATGAGAGGGGTTTAGGTCAGGAGGGCTCTACCTTCATGAGTGAACTAATGCCACTATAAAAAGAGCTTGTGGGAATGGGTTTGCTCTAATGTGCTTTTCTGCCATGTGAGAACACCACCTTCACCTTCTCTAACCCTTCAGCCTTCTCCTATGTGAGCATGTAGCAAGAAGGCCCTCATCAGACACCAGCACCTTGATCTTGCACTTTCCAGCCTCCAGAACCATGAGTGAATAAATATCTGTTCTTTATAAATTACCCGGTCTCAGATAATCTGTTACAGCAGCACAAAATGGACTATGACAGATGCTTATTCTTGATAAGTGATTGTTTCAGAGCTCTCCTCACTCAACTTATGGGTGAGTGGGTAGAACATCAGGGGCAGTGGAAAGCACTGCCATCCAATGGTGGTGGCAATAACTATTCACTAATATATTCTCAAATTTCTAGTCTCCCACATACACAGTGACGGGGTTATGATTACAGGGCAAATTCATCTACCTCTTGATGAGTCTTGAAAGAATGGCCTAGCTGCAAACATGGGGACTTCTCTTTAGAATGTGTGAAGACTTGATTCTCACTACGATCATATGCATTGGATCTCTAGAAACAATTCTGAGAAAATAGTGATTCTTTTCTACAGTGTTTAAAAGCTTCAGGCAAGTCAGTCCACCTTCTGGTTAATGACACACACATGACACACACACACACTACGTACATACATACATATAATATAAAATACATATGTGTATATAAATATATCTAAACCTACTATATAGTAATATCTAGTACATTAGTCAACTTTCCACACCACTCCACAGCAGGATTTTGAATGGCTACATTGTATTCTATCATGTGGTTGTACAATACTTATTAGAGACTTATTTTGTTTTTAATTTTAAACAATCATGAATAACATTTCCATAAACATTCTACATACAAATCTTTTTTAATAGCTTAATTTTTTCTCATTATATGTTTTTATAGCTGACTCAAAGGATGTGACCATTTGGTTATTTGAAATATTTAAAAAACTGATCCTCAAAAGATTTTGCTAATTTAAACTACCCCAAGCAATATGAGAAGTTGTCGTATCTTTATGAACAATAACAATTATTATTTTTGTGACTAAATACAGCAACAATTGTTCTTTATTATCTTTTTCCTTGACTACTAATTATGTTTTTTTTCCCTATGCTTTTTGGTTATTTGCATTTTTTTCTTCTATGAGTTATCAACTTTGGCTTTTTTGCCAATTTACCTATTTTATCTTATTTTATCACAATTTTTACTTAGAGAAATTAAAAAGTAATATAATGCACAATATACTTTTCATAATTATTTGTAACTTATATTTGCTTAATCTTTTAAAATGTTAAACTACAGATAGAATTAAAATTCCTGGCCAGGCATGGTGGTGTACACCTGTAATCCCAGCTAGTGTACACCTGTAATCCCAGCTACTCAGGAGGCTGAGGCACGAGAATTGCTTGAACCCAGGAGGCAGAGGTTGCTCTGAGCCCGTATCACACCACTGAACTACAGCCTGGGCAATACAGTGAGACTGTCTCAAGATAAAATAAATAACATAATTAAATTAAAATTCCCTTCATCCACCATGTTTATTTTATTCCTCTTATTCTCTTCCCACAGAGGTAACTCGTATCATGAATTTAGTGTGTATATTTTGAATCTATTTTTTGTTTACTTTTCTATGCTTCTACATATGTAGCTATGAACACTATATAATATTTATTGGCATGTTTAAAGCATATAAAAATGTTAGAATTCTATATTCTTTATTCTGCTGTTTTTCATTCAATAGTATGTTTTTAGATCTATCTGTGTTGATACGCATGTATATGTAGTTTGTTTCTCTTAGCTACTGTATTAGAATTCATTACACTTAAATATCACAATGCATTTAAACATTCATCAGTTGGATTTTGGTGTGTTTCCTTTTTTTGTTCCATTACCAACAGTACTGTAGTGAACATCCTTATTAGATCTCATTGTGCACAAGTACAAATATTTCTCTATAATAAATAAAGTTGATATCGCTAATTATTAAGGCATGGACATTTTCAGCTTTCTAAATCCTAACAATTGCTCTCCCCTCAGGATTTTCTAAAATTTTCTGTTTTTCTACATTCTCACCAATACTCAGTGTTGTTAAGCCCTATTTCTACCTAATGGATTGGATAGACATTTCAATTTTGTTTGCCAACAACTTATCTGTTTGAAAATCTTCTCACATATTCACCAGCCATTTATTTTCTTCTTCTATGACTTCTCTATTAGCTTTCTTTGCCTGTATTTTCTTTTGTCACTATTTTTGCATTGATTTGCAGAAATTTTTAAATATCAGGACACTGATCCTTTGTAATTTTTATAAATCGAAAATATCTTCTCCTGCTTTGAAACTGGCTTCTTTTCTAATGTAATTTAATTATTTCATGTACTATAATATTTTAATATTAAAAAATTTAATATTAATTAATAAATACATGTATGCTTTATGTTTTTTCTGTTTTTCCACACCTAGAAATCATAAAGCTATTGCCTATTAATTTTTCCACTGGGGTTTTTTTTTTTTTTTAAATAGCAACTCCTTTCTAGTTTGCTTCTACTTTTTTTCATACATTTATGGTGCTTAGTTTTACTTTTTTAGTACAGAATTTTAATATTTTTATGTAGTCAAATTTATCTACATATTAATTTTTTCTTAAGTTTTATGCTTATAAATATTAATCAAAACATTATATTGTATATTACTAGATGAAGACAGATCGATTTAGATAACATATTCCAAACATTTGATTATTAAAACATGACTGCGATGAACATCTTTCTTTCTGAATTCTTGCACTCCATCAAAAAGCTACTATTAATGTAAGTTTCTACCATTAATAACATAGAGTATCATTTCCTCACATATTTTGCACTACCGAGTGTTATAATTTGTTCTCATCTTCATAATTTACAGGTGAAAAATTGTATTTAACTTTTAATAATTTTCCATGATTCAATTGATAATGGGTATGAGCAATTTTTCTTACGTTTATTGACTATTCTGTTTCTTCTTCTGTAAATTTCTACTTATACATTTGCCCATTTTTCTACTAGGAAATTTGTCATTTTCTTATTTTATAAGGAGTTAATATGTAGTGAGAATGTGACCTGATTTTTGTTCTAGCTTGCATTTTGCCTTTTAATTTTGGAGGGATATTTCCAACATACACAATTTTTTTATTTTCATATAAATATATTAGCATTTTTTTCTCATGCTTTTTTTCGGTGCTTTTACGTCTGTTGCACATTTATTATATTTTTTATATGATGTATGTGTAGATTTAATAATAATGCTGGGAAAATATTTTGAGACAAAGAGTAAGTTTGAGAGAATGTATACTGGGTTACTTTGATTATTAATTGCACAGGTTACTCTGATTATTAATTGCACAGGAGACCAAATTTCCATATAAAAGGAATATTATTTAAGTTAAACCAAAATGTTATATTTAGTTCTTTTTTTTTTTTTTTAAAGGTACAGGCCGGGCACAGTGGTTCATGCTTGTAATCTTAGCACTTTGGGAGACCAAGTCGGATGGATCACTTGAGCCTCAGGAGTTCGAGACCAACCTGGGCAACATGGCAAAACCCTGTCTCTACAAGAAATACAAAAAGTTAGCTGGGTGTGGTGGTGCATACCTGCGCTCCCAGCTACTCCAGAAGCTGAGGCACAAGATCGCTTGAGCCCGGGAGGTCAAGATGGCAGTGAGCCAAGACTACGCCATTACACTTTAGCCTGGGTGACAAAGTGAGACCCAGTCTAAAAAAAACAAAAAAAACAAAAACAAACAAACAAAAAACCAGAGATACCAATACCATATATAAACATACACATGTGAATAACTTTTAAAACCTTGTATAGCTTTACTATTATTAGGGATAAGACAGCTTTGTAGGAAGATTGTTACTCATCTAGTTCATTCACAGCCCTTTTAAAATAGTGCTTATCAGAATATCTTCATCAAAATATTGAGGTCTTAAGTTCGAGTTCTTGTAAAAAAAAAATATTGGATTGATTATTTAACTCAGGACTTTGTGTCAAAAATCAAGCAAAAGTTTGTTGAGAAATACTCCCACCACAATCTGGATTTGAGAAGTATATTCTGTTTATTATCCATCTGCTATGGACTCAATGTTTCTGTCCTTAAAATTTGTATGTTGAAGCCCTAACCTCCAATGTGATGGTATTTGGAAGCGGTGCTTTTGGTAGGTACTCAAGTTTAGATGAGTTCATGAAGGTGAAACCCCCATGATGGGATAGTGCCCTTATAAAAAAGGAAGAGATACAAGATCCTCTTTGTTCTGTGTCTCTGGAAAACCCTGAAGAATGTAAGTGGTCACCAAGAGACAGGTGAGGTGGAGAACTGTCTATCCATGAGGACTCCCGAGTGAGGTGGGTAGTCAAAGGTCTTTGAGTGCTGTGAGCCATATCCCACCACATCATCCCAAGCATCCAGTAAATCTGCTACCCACAAACACGCTTTGTGTGTGTGGTGAGTACACTAGGCAGCTTATAAACAACAAACATTTATGTAGTTCAGAGTTCTGGAGATTGGGAAGTCCAAAATCAAAGTGACTGCAGATTTGGTGTCTGGTGAGGGCCCACTTTCTGATTCATGGATGGTACCTTCTCCCTGTGTCCTCATATGGCGGAAATGGAAGGGGCCTTTTTGGGGACTCTTTTACGAGGGCACTAATTCCATTCATGAGGGTTTCACCCTCATGACATAATCACCTCCCACAGGCCCCACCTCCTAGTACCATCCTTTGGTGATTAAGTTTCCACATAAGAATTTGGGGGGAATGCAAACATTCAGACCATAGCAAGGACATTTATTTTAAAATTGAGGCATGTGATATTCCAGTGTAGGTTGACTTTGGGTAGAGAGGAGAGGTCAAACTCAAAACTGATTTAGTGAGTTTGGAGTTTGGTAGGTAAGAAGAAAGGAACATTGAGAATACCATGAGAAGTTAAATCTCTAAAATTATCAGGAATATACCAATTAGGGGAAATGTTTAGAAGGGATCTAAAACCCTACAGTTACGATCATGGGCTCTACGAGC
Organism: Pongo abelii; assembly: GCF_028885655.2. Classification (NCBI taxonomy): domain Eukaryota; kingdom Metazoa; phylum Chordata; class Mammalia; order Primates; family Hominidae; genus Pongo; species Pongo abelii. Next base: position 13,330,224 of record NC_072004.2, on the reverse strand, counting down.
CAGCATAACACAGGTGTTAATGCTCCCATAACGTTGTTTGTAACCTCACTCTCTTGAAGACCAGGAAATGCAGCTTTCATAAAAAATGGGATCTCCTCTTGCATATCGTTTTATGACCTGCTTTTGTCATCCAGCAGTATCCTGTGAACATTTTCTTAGCCCTTTATCTCTTAAATCTCTAGTGAATGCATATTATCTTTGTAAAAGTAAATAAATATTTGTTGAATGTCTAGATAAAAGAATTTTAAGTACACACTATAGTTTGTTTAATCTCATATTTCTGAAGACTTAAATTTGGCTCAAATCCTCATAGTAATAAGAAATAAAATGGTGATCTTCCTTGTACAGATGTTTTTATATACATCGAATCAGTTCCTAAATGTGACATTCCTCGGTGAAAAGTATGCACATTTTAATGTATTTGAAATGCACTGCCAAATTGCCCTGCAGAAATGATGTTCCAATTTACATATCCACCACTGGAATATGAGAGTGTCCATTTTTTTTTCTGTACCCTGCCTAACACTTGTGTAATTATTCATCTTAGTAACTTCCAAATTGAGACAAAAACAGTATTTAATTGTAATTTTCATTTCTTTGGCTACTAGTGTAGTTTACAATGTTTAGATTTGTTTATTTGCCACTTGTATTTTTTCATTGGGAATTTGATTGTTCATGTCTTTGTTGTTCATTTCTACTGGAGCGTTTTGGCTTTTCTTTTTTTATAGCATTCTAAGACTTCAATACATTGTGGATAATTGTATCTTTTCATTAATCTCTTAAAAATATTTTCTTGTTGATAATTTTAGTTATCTTTCTCTAGTTTTCAGAAAAAACAGTTTAGTTTATATGTAAATACTTTTTAAGTGCTTAAAATTTTTCTTACCCTATTATTGTGCAAATGTTCAAATCAGCACTTTTAGTTTTCTTATATATTTATGTTTCATCATTTTCTCTCTGTAATCCATCTGGATTTTATTTTGCAATATTGTACGTGGTAGGGAATTAAATTTGTTATTTTTAGAATAGTAAACAATTTATTGAATTAATCTATCTTTTATTGAAAAATTTGCAGTGCTACCCTACTAAATACTAATTCACATGTATATCTAAGAATACTTACTTTTCTCTTTGAGTAGTTAGGGCCTTTTGTGATTACTTTAGGTTGATGATAAATTATAAACAAAGTATTTAACAATGGAATTGCCTCTCATCCTTATTTTCTTGGATCTTTTCTTCTATTGATTCTTCACATGAACTTCCAAAAAAAATTGTGAAATCTGAAAAAAAATTCTGAAGCAATATTTGTTGGATTATCTTTAAAACTATAAGCTAACTAAAGGTAGAATTGATATATCTACAATATTCTTCCCATCCAAAAGAGGGTAATCTTTCATTTTTTGGAGTGTCTTTTTGCCACTCAGGAGAGTAATTGCCATATGGTAATATACATTCATTTTCAGTATACTTGAATATTGTAACATAATATATTTTTGTTATAATTTAATTGATAATTGCTGCATATAGGAAGTTGATTTTTGTAGAATTATTTTAAAAATTTGAATGATTTTGTACAATTTATTTATAACTGACCCACTAACACTATTTTCTTATCCCAACCTTCTATTTTTTTAGAAGAAAGAAATTATGATTTATACACAATGATGATTTTGTCTCTCCTTTTCCATAATACCTTTTCTATTTCCCTTGACTTGCTGCATTATCTAAAATAGCCAGAGGAAAATTTTGCTGCATTATCTAAAGTATCCAGAGGAAAATTTTAAATTATGACAGTAAGCATATTTTTCTTCCTCCTCATTTTAACAGAAATATTTATGATATTTCACCATTAAATATATTTTGATATATATTTTTGAGGTAGTCTGAAGTAGTCATATTAAGAAAGCATCCTTCTAATCTTAGTTCTACGTGTTTTCAATTCTATTGGACTCATACGTAAATAACTTAATCCAAGATAAAGGAAACAGCATGAGTTCAAAGTCAAGTACAATGTCACTAAAACTAGAGTTGTCAGACATCCTGTCCATAATGGACTACCCTATATTTCAAAAACAATTGTGTCAGGTTGTATAATCATTTTGCGTTTGATCTAGATCTGACACTACCGATGACATCTGTTAGTCTCTAACTTTCTCCTTGCCAGTAACAATACGCCCCACATTCACTGAAAATAAAATATGGCAGTCATAATAAAAAGCAAATTTTGTAAACAAAATTTCCCAATAGTGGGCTGAGTTTGTTCAGATCAAGTTCTGGGTCCTGCTCTCATTTTTTAAATCCTATAATCAGCAAAATGCGCGTGCAGTTTTGGACTTCAATGTGAGAAATAAATAGCGATTTAGGTTGTTAGGTTTCGAAGTAATTGACTCTGGAGAAGACCTGAGCATATCTCCTGAGCCATCTAGTGGCTGCAGAATGCATCGAAAAAAAAAAATAACACCGGTTTTTTCTTCAAGTTCAGAATAAAAATGAATGAGGGCATCATTTGAACCCTCCTTCCCAAATCAACACAGTCTAGGACTTTGTACATAATGGAGGTGCACTTACTTTTGACTACGAAGGATTTGACTAATGAATAGAAAAACACTCATTCATGCTGAGGCCTACGCAGCTTAGAGATATGTTTATATTACCTGGTAAAAACAACCATTGATTAAAAAAAGACCATGTAAGCAAGGGAATGGCAGGCATAAGTCACCAACATGATAAAGAAAAACTTTAAAAGATGAGCAGCTACTGTGTATGTGTATTAGACTTCAATGGTGGTTACTAAAAGGAAAGAATTTTAGTCAGGAAAAAAATGCATTTCTAATACAGGTGTGATTCGTGGCTCTTAAAGTAACCCACTAGATTTTGACAGTGATAAAATTACTAAAGCCATCTTCCGTGTTTTCCTTAAATTCCTGCTTCTGTCTACATAAAAACACAAGACCAATAAACAAACAAACAAAAAGAATTACCCTGGATCGTAGCTGGGTGTGCTTAAGAACAAAGATAAAGCAAATTGATAGCTTTCGAATGTTAATAGGGTTTGTCACCTCCTAGAGTGTGTAAATTGAAGACATCTGTCTGGTCTAAAATAAATTCCAGAAATCCCAAACTAATTGCTTCATATACACAATGCAGAACCTCAGAATTCCATGCAAAAATAAACCTTCATTTAGAAAATAAACTTCATGAAATTACGATAAAAGGGGACCTGTCAATGAGCCAGCGCTTAATACAGAAGGATTATTTTGAAATAAACTTTTCAGAGCTCATTAGAATTGGAAAGAACTGTGAAAATAGATATGTCTCCCCAAGTCCTTAGGTATGTGATGACTTTTAAAGAAGCTTAGATGAAACTAATACATGTTTACATCAGAAGTCTTTGTTGATTTTTTGGAAATTATATGCATTTATAATATACAATAAAAGAAAATAACATGGTTTTTCTTTTCTGCCCTCTGAAAAAGAAAAATGCAGCAAAACCATTCCCACAGAAAGTCCTGTTGAATCATATCCCAGGATCTCACGTCTCGGAAGAACAGTTCTTCCTTTTGTCTGTTCATTCCAAAAGGGAGTTATTGTTGTTTAAAGGCTACTTAAGATATCCTACAAATGGACAAGCGTTGGCAAAGTCTTTTCTAGGAACTATATTAATTTCTCACGAATATTTTATATGGTATTTTAGACCTGAGAAAGGGCGAGTAGGCTCATGCAGTATTGCTCTAATTCAGATAATTATAAGACAGCTACACAGGCAGAACTCTTAGCTGCAAGCAAATGAGATTAAAGTTGCACGAGCTTAGGCAAAATGGAAACTGAATTGATGTGTGTAGCTAAGTTGCAGGAAGGGCGGGATACTGGTAACTTCGAGATGGCTGAATGGAGGGTTGCAATGATACTAGGACTCTCTTTGAGCATTGCTGGACTCTGCTTCAGGCTGAACAGTGGCTTTCTTCTTCATGGCTTTCCCTTCAACACTAGAGCAAAGTTTTCAGACGTTTTTGCTCTTATATACTCCTAGCTTTACCATCAGAGAAGGAAAAGATGCCACTCAATGTGGTTAAATAAATCTCGATAAGAGACTCATTGGTTTAGCTGAGTTGTCTGCCTTTTCCCCTAGACAATCACTGTGGCTGTAGAGGGAAAGTTCATGCAGAAGCGGGCAGTCACCGCATTCTGACCACATGTTAGATCAAGGTGCAGGGGTGGGGGTGGGTGTGGGCGGTGGGGATAAGGTGTCAACGCTACAAAAGAAGCAGGTAAGGAGGTGGCTGCTCCCAGCAGAAGGAAGAGATGCTGGTCTTTTTTTTTTTTTGAAATGGAGTCTCACTCTGTCACCCAGGCTGGAGTGCAGTGGCACGATCTAGGCTCACTGCAACCTCCGCCTCCCAGGCTCAAGCAATTCTCCTGCCTCAGCCTCCCAAGTAACTAGGACTACAGGCGCGCACCACCACGGCCTGGCTATTTTTTGTATTTTTAGTAGAGACAGGGTTTCACCATATTGACCAGGCTGAACTCCTGACCTCAAATGATCCACCTACCTCGGCCTCCCAAAGTGCTGGGATTACAGGAGTGAGACATCACGTCTGGCCGAGACCGCTGGACATTTAAACCACCACTTTCCAGCCCAAGCACCAAGCAGCAGCAGCAAAACAGCAGAATGGAGGCTGACATGACAACAAAATAGGGTCAACTGATTCACTAAGTTTTCCCTGACTGGGAAGGGTCTAGCAAGGCAAGTGGGAGTTGCCATCTTATACCTCAGGCAGGAGTATCATCTCTGCACTTAGGGAAAATGATCTGAGTGAACCAGCAACTTTTCTAAGAGGCTTGGCTTTCCAGCTCATCATTTGTTCCAGAATCCTACTTTGGATACCAAAAACTGAACGTTTTCATTCTCTTTACATTCTTTTGTTTGTTTGTTTGTTTGTTTTGAGACGGAGTTTCGCTCTTGTTGCCCAGGCTGGAGTGCAACGGCACATATCTCAGCTCACTGCAACCTCCGCCTCCCGGGTTCAAGCGATTCTCCTGCCTCAGCCTCCAAAGTAGCTGGGATTACAGGTGCCCGCCACCACGCCCAGCTAATTTCTTTGTATTTTTAGTAGAGACGGGGTTTCACTATGTTGGCCAGGCTGGTCTGGAACTCCTGACCTCAGGTGATCCACCCGTCTCGGCCTTCCAAAGTGCTGGCATGAGCCACCGCGCCCGGCCTCTTTACATTCTTTCAGAAGTAATCACCTACACTCCACTCCTAAGGTAGTTATTTAAGAATGAGTTAAGAAGAGTTTGTGCCTGGAAGTGCAAAAGAGATTCATTATGATTTTTCAGAATAATCGCGTCTGTTACTACTCCCTGACTTCTCCCTCCAAGTTAGTCTCCATGGCACCTTAAAGGCAAATACTCTTGCCTAAGAGGATTTTCCAATACCTGATAAAAAAATCTAGGTCTCCCTCTGACTAGAATCTGTTTTTTGGTTTATCCTCCAGGCTCTCTATGTGTTTGGCTTAAGTGGGTACTGATGGGAAGTCTTATGCATCTCCTATAGTAGGGATTGTTTCTTATTCCACTAACATGTAGCTTTTTCTTAGAACTGAACATATGAGCCCAGTTAGGAAGCTCAGCCATATGTGCAGACAAAACTTTCCTTGCATTGGATCAATGAGAATTGAGCAACTGTCTCTGTTGAAAGACTACAGAAGATATGGATTGGCTCCAACCCCATGCTCATTTTCTGACATCCTCCCCCAACTGTCTCTGTCTTGTCTGTAGCTTCAACTTCTAACTTGATGGGCAAACAGATCCTGGCCAAGCTAAATCTTGGGAAGTCAGCGAGGCTCCCTGCTCTGGCTTATCAAGATCTTTCAAAATGGCCTTAGATCTGGTCTTGCTAGGTGAGAGTTCTCTTTCTGGACTGGTCATGGGATCCAACTTCTCTCTATAAGGCCCAGCAGCACTCCAGTTATGTCTGGCAGTGGCAGTACAGATATAGCCTGGAGCGGCTAGTGTTAGAATCAGGTTTTTATAAAGCTCAGTGCTTGCAAAAATGTGGAGCCCATGAGGGTCTAAATGACAACTTCCCTTGTTGCCTCCTGCTCTTTTATATCAGATGTTTCTCCTGTGTTTGACTCTGTAGATTGTTCTCTCTCTGAGTCCCACCCACCATGGTCTCAATAAAACTCGGCTCTTAAATTTTGTTGTTTTTGTTTTCTAGTCAGTGTGGGATGCTAATTTCATGCTGTACTCCAGTTCTGATATCTCCTAGGCACACTCTTCAGGTGGTGGGGTCACAGAATTACTTATGTCACAAATCAGACCACCAGAGAAAATGGGGTTTCCTTATTTTCTCAAACTGGTCCTATCTTCTCAAAAGCTCCATCCACTGGGTAGCAGAAGATGCCTTTCAAGTATGATTTACTGTTGTAGTAAAAATGATGTGATGATGATGGTGATGATGATGATGATGATGATGATGATGATGATGATAATGATGATGTGCTTCCTGTCTTTTCCACACTTGTGTTTGGGAATTAGCTCTCGCAGGCTCTCATTGTACCTACAGTCTCACCTTAGAATGGATGTGAACACACTGTTGGCCTATGTGACAGGACGGAAAGTGGGGTCCAGTGTATCTTAATTCCTTTAGGCTTGAGTAAATCAAGAAAGCAGATTGAGCAGCCAGGAGGAAAAGCAAGAAGACTTCTTGGAAAGAGAAAGGGCTTTGATAACTGCGAACCAACTTCAAGTACTATTCCATTTCGTGGAGATCGCAGAATCATAAATCAGAGAAAGCAGAGAGGGAAGATGGAAACAATACGATTATCTTCATAATTATCTGGAGACAAGCACTTGACAGTCATTAGCCCAGAGACGGTACAACCATCATGGGTGAGATTGCCAAAGGAAGCCATATAGATTCCCAGTGGCATGCCGAGAGAAGAAAACGTGTAGAACATTGATACTTAGATGCAGCAAAGGATTAAAAAAAAAAGAGGCTGTGAGGTAATGCTAGTAGTGACAGAGGCAGGAGGAAAACTGAGAAAGAAAGAATAGAATCATACAAACTAAAGGAGGAGGGTATTTCTAGAAAAGAAGTCTCTACAGTGCCACAGGTCTAATCAGAGAGGAGCTAAAGATTGTTCATTAAATGTCACAATGAAGAGGTCATTAAAGGGACAGTTTTCTGAGAGTTTAGAGAACAGAGATAGCATAGGTGTTTTGAAATGAATGGTATTACAATTCATTGTAATACAACTGTGTTAATGGGACTTAATTAAACAAAAGAGCTTCTGCACAGCAAAAGAAACCATCAACAGAGTAAACAGACACCTACAGTGTGGGAGAAAATCTTCGCAAACTATGCATCTGACAAAGGACTAATATCCAGAATCTATAAGGGACTTTAAAATATCAACAAGAAAAAAAACAAATAACCCAATTAAAAAGTGGGCAAAGGACATGGACAGACACTTCTCAAAAGAGAACACACAAGCAGCCAACAAACATATGAAAAATGCTCATCTTCATTAATCATCAGAGAAATGCAAATTAACATCACAATGAGGCACCATCTCACACAAATCAGAATAGTTATTATTGAAAAGTCAAAAAATGACAGATGTTGATGTTGGTGAGAATGAAGAGAAAAGGGAATGTGTATATATTATTGGTGGAGTTAAATTAGTTCAACCCCTGTGAAAAACAGTATGGAGATTTCTCAAAGAACTAAAAGTAGAACTACCATTTAACCCAGCGATCCCACTACTGGGTATCCATCCAAAGGAAAAGAAATTGTTTTATCAAAAAGACACCAGCCCTTGTATGTTTATTGCAGCACCATTCACAACAGCAAAGTCATGGAATCAATGTAAGTGTCCATCCACTGATGGATAAAGAACATGTGGTACATATACACCATGGAATACTATGCAGCCATAAAAAAGAATGAGATCAGGTATTTCACAGTAACGTGATTGAAACTGGAGGCCATTGTCCTAAGTAAAATAACTAAGAAACAGAAAATCAAATACCACATGTTCTAACTTGTAGTGTAAGCTAAACAAATGGGTACACGTGGACACAAATATAAAAATAATAGACACTGGGGACTCCAAAAGCAGGGAGATAAAAAGAGGGGTAAGGGTTGAAAAACTACCTATTTTGCACTGTGCTCACTATTTAGCAATGGGTTCACTAGAAACCCAGACCTCAGTACTATGCACTATACCCATGTCACAGACCTACACATGTACCCTCTGAACATAAGGAAAAAAGTCTTAAATGAGTCTCAGTGGCCTCAAATCAAGGTATTGGCAGGGCTGCATTCTCCCTGGAAGCTCTACGGAAGAATCCATTTCCTTGCCTTTCTCCAGCCTCTAGAGACACCTGAATTCCATAGCTTGTGGCCTCATTCCATCTTTAAATCCAGAAATGTAACATCTTCAGATCTTCAAATCTCCCTCTGACTCTGACACTCCAACCTCTCTCGTTCACTTTCTTGGACTATTGTCATTGGCTCAGTCTCACTGGATGATCCAGGATTATCTCCCCATCTAAAGTCAGCTGACTAGCAACTTCTATCTGCAGCCTTAATCCCCCCTTGTTATAGAACATAACATATTCACAAGTTCCAGAGATTAGGACAAACATTTAAAGGGGAAAATTATTCTGCCTACCACATTCTCTGACTTGATTTTTTAACACTCAATTATATTAGGTTGGTGCAAAAGTAATTGTGGTTTTGGTCATTTAAATAATGGCCCAAAACCGCAATTACCTCTGCACCAATTTAGTAAGTCTTAGAGATCTACTACATGTACTATGTAGTCATGAATGATATTCAACATATTTAATAGCCAATATGTAGGAAAACCAAAAGACTAAAATACATGCCAGCTGTAGTGCAGGGGCTGGGGGTTGGGGGGCTATTATTTGAGGCATTGAGGTTTCCTCATAATCAGCTGCTGTCTCATGAGGAATTTGCAAGGGCTGAGAAGTGGGGCAATGAGAAAGGTGTGGGTGGCCCAGAATATGGGGGGGATATTCGGAAAGCCAGAGGCAGAAGCTTTCTGTAAAACAGTATAGAAGTATATCAATATTTTAATAACGGATAAAACCCATACCATTGTATACCAGCTAAACCTCGGGCGTACGTGGTTTTTTTTTTTTTTTTTTTTTTTTGGTTTGCGTATAAAATGTAAATGAATGTGAAAAAGTCTGGAAGGAAATATCCTAAATTATTCATAGTAGTTGCCCATAAAAAAGGATATTGGTGTTGAAAATGATTATTAAAGGCACATGGGGTCTTCTCTTAATATTTTCATTTTTTTGCAAAGAGGATCTATGCATATACTGTTAATGTTCTTAAATTTAAGACTGACAAAGGTCTGAAGAAACAAACACCACTAATAATAACCAACAGTAGTGGTTATTGCTAGAGATGAGCCTAGAATTGGGGCAGGTGGATAGAAGTGAAAGAGGAATTGAAGTGTTAGCTCTGTAATCTGAATTACTTGAGTTTTCAAATGCACAGGAGTCTTACATAACTTAACAAATGAAGTCTAAAATGTGTCAGTCTAAATGTGTTGTCAATTCTAGCACATAGGGAGGTCATAATAGATTCAGTTTATTTGAGAATTTGGTACATAATAAAGGTGGCATTTTAGATCATTGAGGAAAGCATATATTTTTCATTAAAGGTTCAGAAATTGCTGTATTCTCATTTAGAAAATAGATTTTTGAGTTTTCACAGAAATAAATTCTAAGTATAGTTAAGGAACTAAACATAAAAGCAAAATCATATAAAAGTGAAAAGTGTTTATTATTTCTGGAAAGTAATAGCCTAAAACATGACCCGAAAAGAATGTACAAATGGAAAGTCTGGCTACATAAACATGTAAAATTCACTTATATGAGAAAAGGTACCATAAAGATGTTAAAACACAAACAAAGACTGAAAAAATATTTGAAACACAGTGAAACATAAAGAATTAGCAACCAAAAAATATAGAAATCCTCTAATCAAATTAGAAAAAGACCCAGAAGAAATGCAAGTGGCCAACGTTACAAATAAAAAGATGCTCAATTTCTCTTGCAATTCAGGGGATACGATTTAAAATAGCATTGGGTTTTTCCCCTCTCAAACTGGTAAAATAAAAGAGACCATTCATAGCAAGTAGTGGCAAGGATGTAAGACAACTGATTCTTACATGGTATTACCATTGGTTTAGCCATTGAAAGGCAATCAAGTCATAGCTGTTACAGAGTGAGATATAATTTCATCCTACTTATGTTAAAAAATAAGATAAAATTCGGTCTCCATAGGTGCAATTGTATGATGAAACTGTTCTGGAATGTGTCTACAAGGAGCACACCCAAATGCTAAGGGCATTTACCTCCCAGGTGAGTGGAACTGAATTAGGTCACAGACAGGGCTTGGGAGGAGATACTGGAGACACAAGGGGATACTTAGCTTTCCTTTGCTATTGAATTTTTATAAGAATAGAATCCCTAAGTTTCTTATGAAGTAAAAAGAACAAAATCACTATTACATTTACTATTAAGCTGTAAATTACAGTTACTACATTGATGAAGGCTTGAGAAGAGAGCAAGCTATGTGAATCCTCAGACCCGAAAGCTTGGGTTCCAGGCTCGGCTCTGCGGCATTCCAGGAGACCATTTAGTAACTCTGAATGTTAATTTCTTCATCTCCAAAAACAGAGATTTCATCATGGCCACATTATCTTTTAGGGTTGCTTTGAGAACTGATTGCCTTAAGCTACACGAAAGCATTTTACAGTTTATAAAGTGCTACTTCAATATCAGTTAAAACTGTTACTAATTATGCAGATAATTTTCAATTAACATCTAGTTGTTGATAAATATTTAAATAGCCATATTTCAGACTACCATAAAGTCTACTTAAAGCAGATGACGATGAATCCAATTGATTCTCTCTTCTGACCCTCTCTCTTTCCCTGCCTTCTGCCTTCCCTTTATTCTTCTTTCGTCCTTACTATTTTTTTCAATTTTAATTTTAAACTAAGTTTAAAATTCAAATTGTGTATGTTATTTTAAAACAAAGATTAATATAATAAAGACATGTTAATACCATTCAAACTGAACGACTGTTGATACTTTTAGTGACTTTTAAAAAAATCAAAGAAAGAAAGAAGGAAGGAAGGAAGGAAGAGAGAGAGTTGGTTTTTGAACACTATCTTTTGTCCCTTTCCCTTTACCCCTTCCTCGTGCAACAACTATCCTGAATTTGGTTTATAAGCGCTAGTACTGTTTAAAAATATATAATTTTGTTATTCATATGTGTTCCTTAACTCTCTGTGGACATCAGTATTGTTCTTTGTGTGTGTTTTAAAAAATCTGTACATAAATTACAAATTATAGATTCAAAGTCTTTTTTTTTCCCTGCTTAACTTTTTAGGTGAGAAGTTTTGGAACGGAAAAGAACAGACATTTATTGATCCCCATATTATGTGGCAAGCACTTTCCATATAGTATTTCAAAGTTCAAGATAACCAAAGACAACAGGTTTTATCTCTTCCTTGTCTAGATTATGAACTTGGCTGAAAAGTTTAGGTGATTCCAAGCTCTTCATGTCTCCCAATGAACACAGTGAACGAAGGCACCATCGCTCCCCTACATGCCTGCAGCAGGGCCTAACTGCTTCTCCTGCATTCCCCTGTACCTCCTATAGTCTATTCCCTACATAGAAGCCAGAATAACATCTTATCACCTCTTTTCAAGGCCCCCTAGTAGCCTGGCATCTTGCTTAGAGTTATGGATCATTACAGTGGCTGCAGAGGCCCTGCCACTGTTACACTTCCAGATTACCTCCTTCATCCTTCACTCCAGTTCTGCCACACAGGCCTCTGTGCCCTTTCTGGAAGCTCCAGGCATGCTCCTGCCCAGAATCTTGCAAAGGTGCAGCCAGCTGTTTCCTCTGCCTGAATGCTCTGCCCTAAGATACACTCAAGCCATGCCCTTCCTTTCTTCAAGTCTTTTCTCAAATGCTACCTTCTCAGGAAGGTCTACCATAGCAACTAGCTGATTTCTCAAACTCCATATATCTCTCTTTAGTAATTATCACTTTATGAAATACTATTTTCACTTACTTGTCTGTCTTTCCCCAAGAAGAAGTAAATTCCCTGAAGTCAGGGATTTTTTTTTTTTTTTTTTCCAATTTTAGCTCCCTGATGGGGCCCCAGTACGTACAATAGGGCTGGGTACATAACTGGTGCTTAGAAACTTTTTTTTTTTCCCTGAGGCAGAGTCTTGCTCTGTCACCCAAGCTGGAGTGCAGTGGCGCGATCTCGGCTCACTGCAGCCTCATTAAAACCTCCCCGGTTTAAGCACTTCTCCTGCCTCAGCCTCTGGAGTAGCTGGGATTACAGGTGCACGCCACGACACCCAGCTAATTTTTGTATTTTTAGTAGAGATGGGGTTTCACCATGTTGGCTAGGCTGATCTCAAACTCCTGACCTCGTGATCTGGCCGCCTCGGCCTCCCAAAGTGCTGGGATTACAGGTGTGAGCCACCGAGCCTGGTTAAAACTATTTATTGAATGACGCTTCAAAATCTATTTAATCATTAAAGAATAAGTACAGACTCAACTAATATCTAACACCAAATAGTGGGTGCTTTCCTGCCAAACAGCCTTCCAAGAGAAGCTGAAAAGAATCATGGTCCATTCATGGGAATTATTGCTGGAAATCTGGGAGAATAACTAACTAACATCCTCCTCAGCAGCCAGAATGATTATGCTTCTGTGGAACCCAGTGGTTCTACTCCTGCCAGGGGATGTTGGTGGGGATAAAACCAGACTTGTCTTTCACTGTGAGTGCTTGAACCTGGAAGATACACTCTACAATCAGATAAAGAGACACCTGGCCTTCACACCATGAGATAGAAAATCCGATGTAATCATTTTCATATCACTCAAAAAGAACTTATATTTTCCTGATTTAATCCAAACCCTTTCTTGCCTGGACATAAACTCAAAAAGAGGATCATTAGAAGAGTACCTATATATCAGGAAAAGATATCAAGTAGGAAAACTAAATAGTTGAATGTTTGGAAATACGTTTGATTCCTATCAAGTTTGAAGGACTTCAGCAGTTATTAGTCACATAACTTAGAGTTATTTAGGAGTAGCCTTTTTTCATTTGAAGTCTCTCTTTTCCCTAAATTATGTACACTCCTTATCTTCAGGGTCATCCTTGTGCAGTGAGCTCCCCTTTGGCTGAAAGTTGATAGAGCACAGTTTCTGCAGGTTCTGCAGTTCCATAAAAGCAGGGTGAGAATTTCCCTGGCATCCAACCATGTTCCTCAAGAGGAAACAGGACTAATCTGTTGAAAATCCCAGAAACTAGCCGCTAAATTATTCTCCAAGGCCATTACACTTTTATACACCTACTACCAACTACTATAT